>NC_141893.1:19342881-19646525 GCF_030686135.1 Camelina sativa
ATAGAAGTCACAAAAACCTTCCCACGTCGGAGACGAACCTGAGTTGATGGAAAAAGGGAAAGGAGAAAAACCTTAAGTGAGGATGATAAAAGAACAATCTCGGAAAGTCAGGAATCATATTGGGACCCTAATCTCTACCTGGAACGGTAGCCTAGTTACATTATAGCAAGTTGGCTAGACCATTAACGGAGGTGGAGTTAACTTTAAAAAGTGACCAAGATCTCCGCCAGTAGTCATCTCGCAGCAGCAAACCGTTGATCAAGTCCCTTTCAAGGAATGGATTGATGGTGACGGTCCTAGCCATTTACAAAACAAGAGTATAGATAGCGATAATCGAGCCTCCTTCACCAATGTAAGGTTGTAGAGAATGTATTGGTGCATAATTAGAAATCATATGCGGGAACGCTATCTAGAGGTGGTGAAGGTACATGACGAGCGTCAGATGAAGAGGGAAGTATAACCTACAACCAATGAAGTAAACTTTGAAAGCTGCATAGTACCCAACACAAACAGTTTCTAAGAATTCTTCAAGATCAGGAAGGACCAATTCAACCTCTGGCAGAATTCGGCAAAGACTTCGGATATCATCTAAAGTTGTTGACATTTTCACTTTGATTTCCGGTTTGTTTCTTTTCTTTCTTCACTCAAAAAACTCAATTTTCTTAGAACTTTCATATATTCATTTTTCCCATACACTACATACTTATAGTAGATTTCTTTTACACTCATTCACTTAAACTCTAGACTTAGCAACTATTACATCATTATATCTAGACATTAGACTTCTGGACACAAGCAACCTTACACAACCTTACCTTAGCTTATTAGCCACTAACAACTCCAACAACTATTATCTACTCTAGTCTAACTAAAGTTTTCAACAACTTCCTTAGTTAAACTAAGTAAACAACACAAAATCTTATTTTGGACCTAACACCACTAATAATTCAAAGAACTCTAAACACACAAGTCTTAAGTGGGCTTAACTCCAGCCCATTAGCTTTCTTGATCCATAAGGACAAAACAACAATCTTCTTCTTTCTCTTTTCTCTTCTCCGTACGACCACCTCTTCTTCTCCGACTAACTTCCGATCTTCTTGTTCTTCATCATCTTAGTCTCACTCTTTTCGTCTTTCTCTTTTGCAGGGCAAATCGAAGACTCATCCCTCAACACTCTGAAACTTGGTGTCTTTCTTGTGTGTGTGTGATGGAATGTGAATGAATGATATGGTGATGAACAATGGTGAAAGCAAGGTGTTTCAATTCCCCTTATGTTGTAGTAGTACAAGAGGTGTCAATCCAATCTTAGAGTTTGCAAGCAATCAGGATGTGCATAAATGTCTAAGTCAAGCCAAATGTAAAGGATGTTTGTCACTAACAATCCTATTGATGAAATGTAAAATGTAGAAAGTAAAAACTACTAAGATAGATGCTAAATGTAAAGAGAACAAACTAATCAAAGCTATGATGAACCAAGAACAGAAATAGAACTATGATAATGCAAGTAATGAACTAATGCAAGACAAGTAATGAACAGGACACTAAGTGAATGCAACAGAAATGCAACTAAAATGAAACATGAAACAAGACAGGACAACTACAAAGCATAAACAAGAATTCTGGGGATGAACTCGAGCAAACACTCGATCGAGTGTAGATCTTGTGCAGGGTCGAGCTGGACAAATCTGGAAAACAGAGCAATGCAAGAAAAACAGAGCAATACAAAAGCAAATCAAACAACGATCAAACAACAAGATTTAAGCTAGGAAATCAGTAAACAAGGAAGGTCTTGAGGAGGGATTCATGGGCTGGACTAATGATTGAGGTCATCTAACTTGGCCAACAAATCTCAAACAACTTGAGCTAATCTCTAGACAATAATTTCTAAGAACATGTTTAATCCACTCTCATGGCAAAAAACAATCAAACTCATATATTTCTAGACTTGTTCTCACAAAGTAAAGAACCTATATAAGCAAGCATTAAGCAATATGTCAAAAATCAAACAAGACTTCTAATCTCTTAGCAAGCCTAATGATAGTCTCTAGATCTAGCCTTATCTATGCTCCTTAGACATTGGTGTGATGCTAAGATGCTTGAGATCAGATCTTACCCTCTTGGTTATAGGACCATCATTAAGAACATCTAGCCTAGAAGAGATCTACAACAATCAAGCTTGACCAAATCAAACAAACCTCAAACACAACCAGCCTAACCCATCCTCAAGATCCTAAGCAACTACTCACAAGAACACATGATGAACAACAAAGTAATAAACCCAGAAAATACCGAAACTTGCATCAATAGAAAGATAAAGGAAAGATCTACAATATTGAAGAAGGAATCAAACATGAATTCTTAATATCTTGAAAGTTATGGAACCAACAAAATCTAAAAATCCTATGTTTTTCTCCTTTAAGGAGGTACAAGATCTAAAAAATAAAAGTGCAAAAGGAATAATTCCCAAAAGGGTAAAAACTAGGTTTTTGACTATCTAAAAAGCTGGACTCTTAGTGGCTGCAGGGTACAAGGCCTTTAAATAGAAAATCTAGTGGAAGCCCTAAAAATGCTAAAAGACAAAACAGCCAGGCGGCTCGGCCAACTCGACCCGGTGCTCGGTCGAGTGACCGGTCGAGTTGGGTTTTCTTGTGCTCCTTCCACTCGGTCGAGTCACTCTCAGCACACGGTCGAGTGTCTGGTCGAGTGGGCAGTCGAGTTGGACTTCGGACCTTGGTTCTCCAGCCTTAACTCCTTTGCTTTCTCCCCATGATTGCTTCACTTCTCCTCAGCATTGCTTCCATGCTCCTTAGGCTCCAAAATCACCTGTTTATGCAAGAAAAGGTGCAAATGCAATGCAACTACACTCTAATGCAAGAACAATCCTAAAACTATGCAATAATGGTCAAAAAGGATAGCAAATGATGCAAAAGATGTGAATATATTAAGGGAAAACAGGGTAAAATATGTGAACATCAACATCCCCAAACTTAGTCTTTGTTTGCCCTCAAGCAAATAAACAAGACATAAGAAGGTAGGTGAGGGTTGAAAGTGGGATCTCAGCTCCTAAAGCTTGCAAATAAACCAGCTAGAATCAATGTCCAAGTTACTAGTACTATGATTCAAGTTGAATGAGCTGTACTTAAAGACTTTAGACAAACCTATCACAACCTTTACTGATTTGAGCCTTAGATGTCTACATGCATTCAAATCAACCATTTCCTTTAACATTCATTTAATCAAGAACATGGATCAATCTTATGCAATGTTTTAAACTCATTTGGCTTGGAAATAAAGATTTAGAGACAATGATGGTCTCTGTTTAGAGTGAGGCTTATCAATATCAAGGTTCTCTCATAAAAAATGGATTGAGCTATAGAAGAATGCTAAAGGTAAGAGCACTTAGACACATACAAGAACAAAACTTTGTCTACCCAAAAGTAACCCAAGTGTTTGATCCTATCATTCTAAGCCCAAATGATCCTAGTTCTACCATTTATCTTCTTCTCTTCTCAAATACCCTTTTCTCTTTTATTTTCAGTTCTTAGGAGAGGTTTCTTATTTGATCTTTCTAGTGGAATGGGAGATTCTTACTTATTTGCTATGGTTCTCTTTTCTTCTTATTCTTAAGACATAAAAGCATTTTGCTATACTCTTCTTTTTCTTTCTTTCCTTTTTTTTTTTTTTTTTTTTTTTTTTTTTTTTTTTTTTTTTATGACTGAAACCATCTTTAAACAATATCATACTTCCCATTCTTTCACTAGACTTTGATTTTACTTAAACACATTCCCCTCCTAAAGACTCTAACCTTTTCTTTCTCTTTTCCTCTTTTCTTTTCTCTCTTTTTCAAACAACCAAATCCCAAACCCAACAATGAAATCACCTAGTCCTATCTAGTTTGGAAAATGCAAACTAGAACTACACAAGGCATTATTCTTGTCAGTTCAAACCTAACACTTTCTACCAAGCTCAATCCCAAAATAGGCCTTATACACTCAAGAATAAACATGGCTTGAAAGAAGGGTTGGTTAAGGGTATTGGAAACTGATTTTAATGATTCAATCAGCTACTTGGATCAACAAGAGTGGTAAAAAGGAGAAAGATGATCCAAATATGTATATGGTATCCATGAGTTTAAAGCAATGCACAAACTGATAATTACAAGTCAATATTAGGTTCATATAAATAGGAAATGGCATCAAATCACAACATGCTTCAATTTAGACCAAATGCAATGCAGGAATTCAAGGCTTAGTTCAATCTTATGCTTCTAACTACTCAACTAGCATCAAAGTACTATTAACTTGGGCATTGATCCTAGTTTAGTGAATTAAACAAGCTAACAAGGCAAAACTCATCATAGATCCCTAATGCAAATAATTAACAGTCCTACATGAAACATGCTAAACAAGATGTTATTATGCAATGCAAACTACATGAACACTCTTTTTTTTTATAAAGATTTTTGCAAAAAATTTCAAATTTTTAGGGGTTTTCTATGCTTTAGATGCTATGCAAATACTAACATGATGATGCTAAAAATTTGAAATAAGAAAACAAAACACAACATCAAATGCTATCTCAAACCCTCCCCCAAACTTAAATCACACAGTCCTCTATGTGAAAGAAATTTGTAAGAGGATTCAAGACCAAAAACAAAACACAACATCAAATGCTATGATATTTACAAGTGAAGGTGATAGTGGTACCTCAAGGATTGGAGAAGAAGCTGTCCACATCCTCATTCATGTTGTCAAATGTGTAGTTGGGGTCTGGTTGGTGACTTTGAGAAGATGATTGGGGCAGCTCGATGATGGCAACCGACTGGGACTCGGTCGAGTACGTGCTCGAGTGGGGGGGTCGAGCTGGACTGCGAATCTCCTTTTCTTCTTCTAATTAAACTCCCTTGCTTCCCTGACCATGAAAACACCAAAACACAAATCAAAATACCAAAACAAATCCTAAGCAATATAAACAAAGATACCTTAGGGACTTCCTCCCTAGTGAGCTTGTTTAAAGTCACTAAGCTTGACTTTTGATGCCTTTTTAGGCTTGAGGAGCATCCTGGAGAAGCATTGTGCACTTCTCAAGTGTTTCCTTTTCTCCCAAATACTTCTTAACTCTCTGATCATTGACTGTGAACTCACTACCATCCTTGTTGAGAAGTGTGACAGCTCCAAATGGTAGGATCTCCTTTATCTCAAAAGGGCCTCCCCATCTACTTTTCAACTTCCCAGGGAATAACTTGAGTCTTGAATTATAAAGCAAAGCTTGGTCTCCAGCCTTTAGGTCTTTGATGAGAATCTTCTTATCATGGAAGGCTTTAGTTCTTTCCTTGTAGATTTTGGAGTTTTCATAAGCTTCCAATCTGATTTCCTCAAACTCATGCAATTCAAGGCTTCTCTTAGCTTGTGTTGTCTCTAGATCCAAGTTCAAAAGTTTGATTGCCCATAGGGCTTTGTACTCAACTTCAACTGGGAGATGGCAAGACTTGCCATCTCCCAGTTGGAATAGGGTTCTTCATATAGGTGTCTTGAAAGTTGTTCTATAGGCCCAAAGTGTTTCATCAAGTTTACTAGACCAATCCTTTCTTGTTGCTCCTACTATTCTTGATAGAATGGCCTTGATTTGTTTGTTTGACACTTCAACTTGCCCACTTGTTTGAGGGTGATAGGTTGTAGACACTTCAACCTTGTGCTTAACTCCATACTTCCTTAGCATTCCTTCAAAGATCTTGTTGATGAAGTGTGTTCCTCCATCACTAATCACAGCCCTTGGAATTCCATACCTTGGGAAGATAATGGTCTTAAAAAGTTTAAGAACCACTTTGTGATCATTAGTAGGACTGGCAATAGCCTCTACCCACTTGGAGACATAGTCTACTGCCACTAATATGTAGACATTCCCATTTGAAGGAGGATTAAAAGGTCCCATGAAATCAATTCCCCACACATCAAATATCTCAACTTCAAGAATTGGATTTTGGGGCATCTCATTCCTTCTTGTGATATTCCCCATTCTTTGGCAAGCATCACACTTTGTGATGAACTTGTGAGTGTCCTTGAATAATGTAGGCCACCATAAACCAGCTTGTAGGACTTTCTGGGCTGTCTTGAAAGTTGCAAAATGGCCTCCATAAGTAGAACCATGACAATGCCCTAGCACTCCTTCAACTTCATTTTCTGCTATGCACCTCCTAAACAGCCCATCTGATCCCTTTTTGTATAAGTAAGGTTCATCCCAATAGTATCCATTGATGTCCTTGAGGAGCTTTTTCTTCTTATAAGGGTCCATATCTGCTGGGATTTCTTCACACACATTGTAATTGACTATGTCAGCATACCAAGGTAGATCTTCACTTTCAAGTGCCATCCACTCCTCCATCTCATCCTGCTCGATCGAGTGCCCAAACATACTCAGCCGAGTGCTTGTTCGAGTAGGTGGGCGAGTTGGAGGCCGAGTTGTCCCAATTTGCATCAGTTTCTCCTCAGGCATTGAATCATCGATTGGAATCTCCTCCTCTATCCTCATTCTGGACAAATGATCAGCTACTCCATTCTCTATCCCTTTCTTATCAACTATTTCCATGTCAAACTCTTGGAGAAGCAAAATCCATCTCAACAACCTTGGCTTTGTGTCCTTCTTTGAGTAGATGTGCCTCAAAGCAGCATGATCAGTGTACACAATTACCTTGGACCCTACTAAGTAACTTCTGAATTTCTCAAAGGCAAAGACCACTGCTAGAAGTTCTTTCTCTGTTGTTGAATATCTTCCTTGAGTTTCATCCAAGGTCCTACTTGCATAGTGAATAACATGCAGCTTCTTATCTTTCTTCTGTCCCAGAACTGCTCCTACTGCAAAGTCTGAAGCATCACACATAATCTCAAATGGAAGATCCCAGTTTGGAGCTTGGACTATTGGAGCTGATATCAAAGCAGCCTTGATCTCCTTGAAAGCCTTCAAGCAATCTTCATCAAAGTTGAACTCAGTCTCCTTGCAAAGCAACCTTGTCAATGGCCTAGCTATCTTTGAGAAATCCTTGATGAACCTTCTATAAAATCCAGCATGACCAAGAAAGCTTCTTATGTCCTTGACTGTTTTTGGTGGTTGAAGTTGAACCATGACTTCAATTTTTGCTTTGTCAACTTCAATACCCTTCTCTGAAATCTTATGACCAAGAACTATCCCTTCTTCAACCATGAAGTGACACTTTTCCCAATTCAAGACTAGATTTGTCTCCTCACATCTCTTTAAAACCCTGCATAGATTAACAAGACAAGAAGAAAAGGAATCTCCATAGACAGAGAAGTCATCCATAAAAACTTCAACCACATCCTCAATAAGATCAGAGAAGATTGACATCATGCACCTTTGAAAGGTAGCTGGAGCATTACATAATCCAAATGGCATCCTCTTATATGCAAAGGTACCATATGGACATGTGAATGTTGTCTTCTCTTGATCATTGGGATGAATAAGAATTTGGAAAAGTCCAGAATATCCATCCAAGAAACAGTAATGGGTATGATTGGCTAATCTTTCCAATATTTGATCAATAAATGGAAGAGGAAAATGATCTTTCCTAGTAGCAGAATTAAGCTTCCTATAATCAATGCACATTCTATGTCATGTTATGGTTCTAGTGGGAATTAACTCATCACAATCATTCTTTATTACAGTGATTCCTCCTTTTTTAGGGACACAAAGGACTGGTGAGACCCAAGTACTATCAGAAATAGGATAGATCACACCAGCTCCAAGCAATTTTAGAATCTCTTTTTTGACTACTTCCTTTAGGTTGGGGTTAAGCCTTCTTTGAGGTTCAATACTAGAGTAGGATTCATTTTCAAGGTGGATTCTATGCATACAGAGACTAGGTGAAATTCCTTTAATGTCATCCAAAGTATAACCAATAGCTTTTCTAAACTTCCTTAGCTCAACAACTAGCAAATCAAGCTCTTCCCTACCCAAGTTAGCATTTACTATCACAGGATAAGTAGAGTTCTCACCTAAAAAAAACGTACCTTAGCCCAGATGGGAGAGGTTTTAGCTCTACTTTTGGTGCTTTCAGTTCAGACCAGTCGTCTGTGGAGGACTCGGCAGTGCACTCGGTCGAGTAGTGTTGGTGCTCGGTCGAGTGTATGCTCGAGTAGGTGGTCGAGCTCTCTGTATTTGCTGTTTGAACTGACCAGACTTCCTCTCTTAATGCTGGTAACCCCTCAAAAACCTCTGGATGGTATGATTCTCCACAGGAGTCCAATATATCTTCATAGGCCTTGGTTTCTTTATGGATGAACCCTTCCTCTCAACTTTTGGTCAAAATAGTTCTAAGGTGATCTTGTTCTGCTAGCTCTTCCATCAATTCTCCTGATAATTTGTCCAACTCTTCAACCCAAAAGACTTGTCCTCCAATTGTTGGTTTCTTCATAGCCTCTACAATGTCAAATGTCATTCTGAGGTCCTCTCCCAAGTTGAGATCAATCTTCCCTTGTCTCACATCAATTATTGCTCCTGCTGTAGCCAGGAAAGGTCTCCCCAAGATCAAAGGATCTTTTGGTTCTTCATCCATTTCTAAGACTACAAAGTCTGTTGGGACTTCCACTGCTCCAACTCTAACTGGTAGATCTTCCAAAACACCATGTGGTAATCTTATTGATCTATCAGCTAAGATCAGGGAGATGTTGCATGGCTTATACCTTTTAAACCCTAGGCGCTTAGCAACTGATAGAGGCATTAGGCTTACTGAGGCTCCCAAATCACAAAGGCATCTATTGAAGGTTAAGGGCCCTATAGAGCAAGGTAGAGTAAAGGAACCAGGATCTCTTAGATTTTGAGGGTTCACTTGCTTTTGGATTATGGCACTACACTCATGGCTGAGAATCACCATCCCTTGAACTTCTTTGATCCTTTCCATCACAGCATCTTTCAAGAATTTTTGGTAAGGAGGGATCATCACAAAGGCATCTATTAGAGGCATCCTAAGCTCAATCTCTCTAACTTGTTTGTCAAACAATGCCTTGTATTTTTCAACCATCTGTTTCTTAAATCTTCCTGGGAAAGGTAGTGGAGGCTTGTAAGGAGGAGGAATGAACCGGACTTCTTTTTCTTTGGAGGTAACTGGATTGATTTTCTCCTGAGAAGCTGCTCGATCGGGTACTCGACCACCTACTCGGTCGAGTGAGTGGTCGAGTGGTGCGTTGAATTCAACGGTGTTTTCATTCTGAGTCTCTTCTTGTTGGAAACCCTCCCCTTCCTGAATTCCACTGTCCTCAGTGTTGGGATGTGCTCCTAGTCGTGTTGGTAAGACTCTTCCACTGAGAAGATTGATAGCATTGGCAAATTCAGTAGTTTGCACAATAGCTTTGCCCTTGTGATGGTCATGCTTTGGGGCAGAAGCTTGTTGATTTTCCATAGTCATAATCCTGGAAGTCAGTGTGTCAAACTTGGCATGAAGTTCACTGTAAATATCTTTTATCCTCTTGTTCAGCTCAGCAAATCTGTTTGTTGCCTCAATCTTCCCATTGGTTTGCCAAATCAACAGTTGTTGCATCATAGCTCTTAAGTCTTGTTCCTGGCCTTGGTTAGTCTGAAACCCTGGTGGGGGACAAAATTGGGGCTGGAACACTTGTTGCTGCTGCTTGGGTGCATAGGTGTTTTGTTGTTGAGGCTGAGGAGGTGGATAGACTTGGTCTTGAGGGTTGGCTACATTGGTGCTCCTATAAGAGAGGTTGTTCTGCTTGAATCCTCCACCTTGGTTGTAGCCTTTGTATCCTCCTCCTTGGTTCTGCATATAACACAACTCAGCAAACTCCCTATCTCCTTCTTGGACTGGAGCTTCTTCTTCACCAATGAAGTGAATGGTTTTTGATTGGCTTAGGAGAATCTTGTCAAGCTTCTCATTGACCATCTTTAAATCATGCTTGTATTTGTCCTCTTGATCAGTGGAGGTGATCCTTATGGTTCTATCATAATCTTCATTATAATTACCATCTGATTGAGCAAGATTCTCTACCAACTCCCAGCCTTCTTCCACATTCTTGTTGAGAAAGTTTCCATTGGAGGCTGTATCAAGTAGCATTCTAATCTTGGGTAGAACTCCTCTGTACAAAGTGCTGAGCAAAGACTCATTGCTGAATCCATGGTGGGGACACTGAGTTTGGAACCCTTTAAATCTCTCCCATGCCTCACAAAAACTTTCATTATTTCTCTGTGCAAAACCTGAGATTTCATTCCTCAACCTAGCAGTCCTTGCATTGGAGAAGAATTTGGCCAGAAAAGCTTTCTTGCATGCATCCCATGTGGTTATTGGTCCAGTAGGAAGAGTCTTTTCCCAGAGATGAGCTTTGTCTCCAAGGAAAAATGGGAATAGCCTTAATTTGAAGCCATCTTCACTCACTCCATTGATTTTTGTGAGTCCACATATCCTGTCAAACTCATCAAGGTGATCTAGAGGATCCTCCATTGGCAACCCATGAAATTTGTTGGCTTGTATCATGGAGATCAATCCACTCTTGATTTCATAATTATTATTGGCAACTGCAGGAGGCACAATACCAGCTCTTTGGTTGTGTGTGTTAGGTGCATCCCCAGCACCAATGTTCCTTGCCCTTGGAGCTTGGTGATCTTGTTGCTCCATTAGCACTTGTTGTTCTTGTTCCTGATTGATTCTTGTTCTCTGCTGTCTCAGGTCCCTTGGTGGTCAGTTGATGTGATCAAGGAGTCTCTGAAGATTGTGATGACCCTTGGATCTTGTTTGCATCAACGGACTCGAGTACAGACTCGGACAGGCACTCGGTCGAGCGCAGGCTCGAGTTGTTGACAAAGACTTCGGATATCATCTAAAGTTGTTGACATTTTCACTTTGATTTCCGGTTTGTTTCTTTTCTTTCTTCACTCAAAAAACTCAATTTTCTTAGAACTTTCATATATTCATTTTTCCCATACATTACATACTTATAGTAGATTTCTTTTACACTCATTCACTTAGACTCTAGACTTAGCAACTATTACATCATTATATCTAGACATTAGACTTCTGGACACAAGCAACCTTACACAACCTTACCTTAGCTTATTAGCCACTAACAGCTCCAACAACTATTATCTACTCTAGTCTAACTAAAGTTTTCAATAACTTCCTTCGTTAAACTAAGTAAACAACACAAAGTCTTATTTTGGACCTAACACCACTAATAATTTAAAGAACTCTAAACACACAAGTCTTAAGTGGGCTTAACTCCAGCCCATTAGCTTTCTTGATCCATAAGGACAAAACAACAATCTTCTTCTTTCTCTTTTCTCTTCTCTGTACGACCACCTCTTCTTCCCCGACTAACTTCCGATCTTCTTGTTCTTCATCATCGTAGTCTCACTCTTTTCGTCTTTCTCTTTTGCAGGGCAAATCGAAGATTCATCCCTCAACACTCTGAAACTTGGTGTTTTTCTTGTGTGTGTGTGATGGAATGTGAATAAATGATATGGTGATGAACAATGGTGAAAGCAAGGTGTTTCAATTCCCCTTATGTTGTAGTAGTACAAGAGGTGTCAATCCAATCTTAGAGTTTGCAAGCAATCAGGATGTGCATAAATGTCTAAGTCAAGCCAAATGTAAAGGATGTTTGTCACTAACAATCCTATTGATGAAATGTAAAATGCAGACAGTAAAAACTACTAAGATAGATGCTAAATGTAAAGAGAATAGACTAATCAAAGCTATGATGAACCAAGAACAGAAATAGAACTATGATAATGCAAGTAATGAACTAATGCAAGACAACTAATGAACAAGACACTAAGTGAATGCAACAGAAATGCAACTAAAATGAAACATGAAACAAGACAGGACAACTACAAAGCATAAACAAGAATTTTGGGGATGAACTCGAGCAAACACTCGATCGAGTGTAGATCGAGTGCAGGGTCGAGCTGGACAAATCCGGAAAACAGAGCAATGCAAGAAAAATAGAGCAATACAAAAGCAAATCAAACAACGATCAAACAACAGGATTTAAGCTAGGAAATCAATAAACAAGGAAGGTCTTGAGGAGGGATTCATGGGCTGGACTAATGATTGAGGTCATCTAACTTGGCCAACAAATCTCAAACAACTTGAGCTAATCTCTAGACAATAATTTCTAAGAACATGTTTAATCCACTCTCATGGCAAAAAACAATCAAACTCATATATTTCTTGACTTGTTCTCACAAAGTAAAGAACCTATACAAGCAAGCATTAAGCAATATGTCAAAAATCAAACAAGACTTCTAATCTCTTAGCAAGCCTTATGATAGTCTCTAGATCTAGCCTTATCTATGCTCCTTAGACATTGGTGTGATGCTAAGATGCTTGAGATCAGATCCTACCCTCTCGGTTATAGGACCAGCATTAAGAACATCTAGCCTAGAAGAGATCTACAACAATCAAGCTTGACCAAATCAAACAAACCTCAAACACAACCCAGCCTAACCCATCCTCAAGATCCTAAGCAACTACTCACAAGAACACATGATGAACAACAAAGTAATAAACCCAGCAAATACTGAAACTTGCATCAATAGAAAGATAAAGGAAAGATCTACAATATTGAAGAAGGAATTAAACACGAATTCTTAATATCTTGAAAGTTATGGAACCAACAAAATCCAAGAATCTTATGTTTTTCTCCTTCAAGGAGGTACAAAATCTAAAAAATAAAAGTGCAAAAGGAATAATTCCCAAAAGGGTAAAAACTAGGTTTTTGACTATCTAAAAAGCTGGACTCTTGGTGGCTGCAGGGTACAAGGCCTTTAAATAGAAAAAGTAGTGGAAGCCCTAAAAATGCTAAAAGACAAAACAGCCAGGCGGCTCGGCCAACTCGACCCGGTGCTCGGTCGAGTGACCGGTCGAGTTGGGTTTTCTTGTGCTCCTTCCACTCGGTCGAGTCACTCTCATCACACGGTCGAGTGTCTGGTCGAGTGGGCAGTCGAGTTGGACTCCGGACCTTGGTTCTCCAGCCTTAACTCCTTTGCTTTCTCCTCATGATTGCTTCACTTCTCCTCAGCATTGCTTCCATGCTCCTTAGGCTCCAAAATCACCTGTTTATGCAAGAAATGGTGCAAATGCAATGCAACTACACTCTAATGCAAGAACAATCCTAAAACTATGCAATAATGGTCAAAAAGGATAGCAAATGATGCAAAAGATGTGAATATATTAAGGGAAAACAGGGTAAAATATGTGAACATCACACTCGCTCTTGAGTTTTCGATTTGGGCTCTTGATTCCAGGTTAGGATTTTGAATTTTGAAGCCTTTACTTCTCCAATGGAGCTTCCTTTCCTCTTCATCTGAGTGCCACTTTTCAGAACATCTCCATAGGTCATTGGTGAGTTTGATTTTCCGATCTCCTTCTTAATTGAAGTTTCTGTGATTCTCCCTTGATTGGATTTTTTTGCTCCCTCTTGAACAATGGTCTTTTCATTCTTGTTCAGTCTTGGTTCACTTTCGGTTGAGCTCACTTTGATCTTCTTTTGCAGAGGCTCCGGACATAAGCTTATGTTTCCAAACTTGATGGCATTCGATCCAAACAGAGGTAATCCATTTACCTCTTCCTTGTTTTGCTTTTGAAATATCAGCCTTTGATTCTCAACAAGTTTACTATTGTCATTGATCTCCAACTTGTGAACCCCAAATTCTTTGTGCTTTGTTGCTTGATTCTCCTCTGCATTTTTCTTGCAGGTTTCCCTTCTAATCCACTTTTGCTCCCTCTCAAACTTAGGTGAGCTTTCGGTTTTCTCCACCGTGTCTCTTTTGATCACTCTCTCGTTCATTTTGCATTTTGGACTCACCTTTTTTACTTCTCTGTCCTTGTTTTCTTCTTTTCCAATTTCAGAACCTCCTTGATGCTTAACTTCACACGATGGCTTTTCATTCACGGCTCCAGCTTCATTCTTCTTAGGTTGATGAGTTTCAGGTTTGTTCAGGCCTTCAGCATTCTTCTTAATACACCAAGTTTGTGACACCTTCTGACTTCCAGCCGTATATCCAGTTCCTTGACAGCATGATTCAACCTTTTCTTTTGTAGCAACCATTGTTGCTCCTTCATTTTCTGACATTCTCAGATAAAAGCTTTTATTGATCATAGGTACCTCAGCTATCTTCCTTCCAGCAGGATCATGAATGGTACACCCTCTGTGATCAAACTCGACTTCATAGTCTTTTTCAACCATTTGAGAAACACTCTATAGATTTTTGGTAATTCCTGGAACTAGTAAAACATCTTTGATGATTATCTTGCCTTTCTTTGTCATGATTTTAACATCACCCTTTCCTTTTGTTGTCAGCACAGCTCCATTACCTACACATATAGGAACATTGAAGCTTGTGTTGATGTGAGTGAATAGGTTCTCATGTGGCGTCATGTGATTTGTGCTCCCACTATCAATAAGCCAGACATTCTCTTCTAGTGTTTCTTGGTCTTCTTGTCTTGCATTTGAACATATGATAAGTTTCTTCTTCTTCATTGTCTTCTTGAGTAACTTGAGCTTGAGTAACTTGAGCTTGTTCTCCATTCTTGAGTTTGTAGTCACTGATTAGGTGACTTACTTTTCCACAGTGAAAACAACTTCTAGTCTCTTTGTTTTCGTTGAAAGCAGGTCTGATTTTTCCACTCTTGAGCCAACATACATCTTCATTGTGATTATCTCTTTTACAATAACCACACCACCTTTTTTCTCTATAACTTGTCTGACCAGAATTTGCTTTGTGTTTCTTCTCCACATTCAGACTTCGAAACCGTGCATAGAAGGCTCCTTCAGCTTCTTCTTCATCCTATGGAAAGAATTTCTTCTCATGTGCCTCTAGAGATCCAAGCAGCTCAGCATAGGTACCAGTGTTCAGATCCTTTGTTTCTTCCATTAAGGATGACAGACCGGCATAGCTTTTTGGCATAGAAACCAGCATTTTCACCACTAAATCAAAGTTAGATTTACCCTCACCTAAAGATCTCATCTGATTCGCTACAGCCTGAATCCTATCGGAGTAAACTTTAACCTTTTCTCCTTCTTTCATTTTCAGATTTTCAATCTCTCTTCTTAAAGACTGAAGTCTAACAGTTTTGACTTTCTCATTACCTTGATAGGAGTGCTCCAGAAGTTTCCATGCTTGATGTGCTGAGTTTGCAGAGAGAATCTTGTCAATGACCACATCAGCCAGTGCATGCTGAATGATTTGGAGAGCACCCATGTCTTTAGCTTTGAGTGCCTTCAGGTTTGCAGTTTCTTTGCTCTTATCTGCTCCTGGAGTTGCAGGTTCATTTTCAACTTCAGCTTCAGGTACTTCATCTTTGACAACATCCCAAAGATCTTTGTTCATGAGTGTGGTTTTCATTCTTGCAGACCAGAACTCGTAATTTTGGCCATCAAAGACTGCAATAAGATGAGATGATTGCAGGTTTATCGCCATCTTTGTTTTCTTCTTCTTCTTCGTACTTCTTCACTTTTTCTTTCTTGCTTTAAGAGGCTCCTAGGATCAAGTTGTGCTCTGATACCATGGTGACATTTTCACTTTGATTTCCGGTTTGTTTCTTTTCTTTCTTCACTCAAAGAACTCAATTTTCTTAGAACTCTCATATATTCATTTTTCCCATACATTACATACTTATAGTAGATTTCTTTTACACTCATTCACTTAGACTCTAGACTTAGCAACTATTACATCATTATATCTAGACATTAGACTTCTGGACACAAGCAACCTTACACAACCTTACCTTAGCTTATTAGCCACTAACAACTCCAACAACTATTATCTACTCTAGTCTAACTAAGGTTTTCAACAACTTCCTTAGTTAAACTAAGTAAACAACACAAAATCTTATTTTGGACCTAACACCACTGATAATTCAAAGAACTCTAAACACACAAGTCTTAAGTGGGCTTAACTCCAGCCCATTAGCTTTCTTGATCCATAAGGACAAAACAGCAATCTTCTTCTTTCTCTTTTCTCTTCTCCGTACGACCACCTCTTCTTCTCCGACTAACTTCTGATCTTCTTGTTCTTCATCATCTTAGTCTCACTCTTTTCGTCTTTCTCTTTTGCAGGGCAAATCGAAGACTCATCCCTCAACAAAAGTCCTACTTCCCTTAGGCTCGGTCACCAGCAGTGATAAATAGTGGAGGCCAAATTTTCCCCAAGCTGAGTACATACGGCGACATCAGGAATCATAGCCATCGGAATAACACCCGATTTAACGTCCATAGCTTTCATCGTCATAGCAACATGAGTAACAGTAGATGTAGACATGGCTATGGAATTGTTGACAAAGTAAAGATGATAAAATTGGAAGAAAAAGATGTCTAGGAAATAAGGGAAGGAGATTTTCTAAAAAGAATGGACATGAAGAATAAAGAAAAAGAACCTTACATTTCTAGAAAAAGACCGTCTCGAACATAGTTGGAAGGAGAAAAGTGTTTTGTTTTTTAAACAAAATACATCAAATCAAGAATAAATGCTGGCATATGTCAAAGGCGTAGAAATGCATACATCCCGAAATCCAAGAAATATGATGATGAGACATTAGGGAATTATGGAATTTAAATTAAAAACACACTTCCGTAATGCTTAAAGTTCTTTGAAGTAAACTGCTCACATGATTTCAGATACAAATGTTGGTAACTTAATTGCTATCATACTCAATAATCAACCAATCCTAAATCTCTCACACATAGACCCATTTTCAACCATTAAACCAATTGATCAAAAAGCTTAATATGTTTAAACCAGACCAGCTTTCTTTGGGCTTTTAAAATTGGAAAATACTGTTTCCTCTTTAGTTGGGCTTTTCCTACTAGACTCATCTATTTTTTTTTGTGTTTACGGATCCAGTTTGAGTCATAATCATAATTAGCGTCAACAATCAACATACATTGTAAAGTTTATATAGAAGATTTTTTGTTTCATAATATAAGACGTTTTCAAGTTTCTATGCTACTTTTAGATTAATTTAATATTTTCTATTATACATTCTTGTTTATGATTGGTTAAACTTTTTTAAAGTAGTCTTTTATTAATTTGCGTGCTTTCATCCAAAACATCTTATATTTTGAAACGGAGGGAGTAATATATTATGGTACGTGCAGACAATCACACGAGCATGAGCAGGCAAATGCCGCTCGAGCATGCGCAGGCAAATGCCACTCGAGCTTGTTTATTGCATCCCACTTGGGCCGATTACACTGAAACATCATCTTTATTATTCGATAGCTTCCATCTAGAAAGGCTACATTAGCATAGCATCATATTAAATAAAATAATATAGACGTATAAGGAATGTGATGGTTCAAGAATTTTCCCTCGTCCACTGTGATTGCAACACGACTTAAAAACGAATAATATTTCACTTCTCGATGGTAGTTGTGACTAGTTGTGATTACTTTCTTTTACTCTGTTCTTTTTGCTGCCTTTTACCCCATTGAGAAGACATATTTATGAATCTGTTTGTATGCTCACACATGGATTTCTGCTTCGTTTTATTTATTAAAAAAATGTAGCGATTTACTTCATTCTTTAGTCTTAGATAAAGAAAACAATAGAAATTTCTATCAAATAATTAATATCAATTGAAGACAAAAAAAAATTTTCATTTCCACAATTATTTTTGAATTTTTTTTTTTTTTGGGAGGTGTTTTGGTAAAACATGCAAAATATTAACTTGGTACAAAGAGACAAAGAGGATTAAACTGATACGTTTGTCGATTTTAGCACTGTATAATTGCATTGATTATGTAACTTTATAATTATTGAAAATTATCTAGATTAACTCAAATCTTTAAGAAAATAACTAGACTAACACCCGATTGAAAGGGTTTACTCAATGAACTCTACTCACTTTGTTCCATTTTATAAGATCTTTTAATTAAAAGCACAAAGTTTAAAAAACTGTAACTGTATTCTTATTTTTTCATGACATAATATTTAATATTTATTGAAAAGAATTTAATTAATGAGATAAAATCAGGGCCGGCTTAAACATCGGTTACACCTGGTGCGATAAGTCTTCTTGCATATTATATTTGTTTTTTTTGTTTCCAACTCTTTTACTGTTAGTGTTTGTTATGGCCAAAAATAACAAATCTACAAAAATGGCCAAAAATGTAAACATAGTGGAAAAAAAACCATCTCAAAAATATTGCACTTGATGTAATATTGGTTTTTTAATGAATAAATTTTAGAGTTAATTACTAGATAGGGACTTATTTGAGGGGTGTTTATAGGTTTTGCCATTTGTTCAAAAAACTTTCAAAAATGCCACTTTTTTAAATCTAAGAACACAAGTTTACACATAATGTTTGGGTTTATTAGGTTTTATTTTTTTTAGGGTATAGTTTTTGTTATGAAGTATGTATTTTATGAAAATATATTCTGAAATATTTAATATTTAAAAATGGCAAAAATGGAAATTATTGAGACAAATGGCAAAAACAAAAGATTTGGCTCAATAAATGGCATTCTGTATAAGAATCCCATAAATTTTACAATCAACTAAAAAAAGAGATTTTGGGTCAAAAATGGCACTTTCAGCAATAATTCCTATAATTTTAGAAGTAGCGTCGTTCGTTAACTGTAATCTTACAAACTTTTTTTTTTTTAACCATTGGGCCACAACAATCCTGGTGTGATGGTGCCTTCTACAAATGGACTTACCTTCTGCCACTGCACTAAGGTCACTTCACAATCTTACAAACTTTTATTAGACCAACAAATCAAAATTGTGTGAATCTAAAGGTAACAACATATGGAGATGCTGGATTGGATTTTCAAATACAAATGCTCAATCTATCTAGATATTTATGTTTTCTTTTGTGTTACTTTCACGTTCCATGGTCACGATCAGCTTCTTTGTCTATCTGCGTCCACAATCTTTATTTGTGGTTCTGCTGTGTTCATATTTTGAATATAAAAATTTAAACTGTGTAAATATGAACTAATAATAAACAAGAGTATTCCGATAATTTTGAAAATAAAGCCTTAATTTCTTGTGGATGTGGTGAAGTTGATATCTTTTTGTGGTTATATATATTTTTGCCTATCAAATTTGAACAATACATGTAGCCATCAAAATAGTATTTTGTTTGGTTGGCAAAGGGTTCACCCAAAATTTTCTGGATACCACAAATCTCATGAAGTGAAACTTCCTTTGGCCTTTTTCCAAATTTCTTTTTTTGAGTTAACCTTTTTTAGAACATAAAAATAAATTGAAAAGAAAACAAGAAAAGAAAAAAGATATATACGTCCAAAATGGCAAAATCACATATCACAATCTTTGTCTTTTTCAGGATCGTCTTTTTCTTGTTTTTTTATTATTATGTTATTTTCACGTTTTAGTTTAGTTTTTTTATTGAGAAAGCATAATAACATTGTCTAACCATAGCGGATTTACCAATACTTAGTCTATGGAATACTACAAGAAGCACCACATGATTTGCGCAGACGTAAACGTAAAGATCCATTCTGATGAATTTTAAAATTATAAATGATTTAAATGACTATATTAATAAAAATGTTATAAAATCTAATTATAAATACTTCAAATTAATTTAAGTGGGGAAAAAAGAAGATATGAGCTCTTTTAATTAATGTTTGGTTGAAAAAAAATATATGAGTTTGTAAACAAAATTTAGGTGAACTCAAATTTTAGATTCATAACTTTTTTTGAACTTTTTAAAGTATTGCAGATTTAGAAAAACAAAAATTTTAAATAAAACATTAAATTTGACTTTGACATTATAAATTTATATATAAATATGTGTATATTTTTTACTGTTCGGCTAGGAGGCTAAATAATGTGTTGGCCTTCTTTGGGACATTTTAGATGTATTATTCCTGCAGCATGTCTACGTGCAATAACCGCAAGAAAAAAGAAAAATTTTACCACTAAGACTCTGATTGGTAAC
The DNA here is from genome assembly GCF_030686135.1 of Camelina sativa. Taxonomy (NCBI): domain Eukaryota; kingdom Viridiplantae; phylum Streptophyta; class Magnoliopsida; order Brassicales; family Brassicaceae; genus Camelina; species Camelina sativa. Next base: position 19,362,810 of record NC_141893.1, read on the forward strand.
AGACTTTTAAGACTTTAAAATTATTTAAAGCATTAACAGCTATATTTTTGCCAATTACACTTTTATTTTTTTTTATTTTTTTTTAAAGTTTTGAAAGTCACTTTTTTTTCCTTCCTTGTTTTCTCAAAATATTTAAAGCATCAAAATCATGTTGTAAAACTAAATAATTTTAAAAACATTCTTTTTTTCTCCTCCATTATATTTAAAAGCTCTCCAAAAATATATTTATCTTTTTTACATACTACATTTTTACAAATTAATTATTCTCGTTTTTTTCTCTTTCTTTTAAGATTCATTTCAATAATAATTTTTATTTTTTTCATCATTATCTTTAATAATGGTGTAAAAGATTTATGAAATTCATCATTAGTAAGAGAGTATCATTCAAAACAATGCATTAATAAGTGTTTAATGGATTTTTGACTGCTAGTATAACTACTCACTTAAAAAAACATTCAAAACAATTAAAAATCAATCAAAAATCAATCACCAAAAACAAAAGAAAAACAAAATTTTCAAACAAAATCATATATTTGATCGACTTACATTTTAAAAATAATAATTTATCATTAATAAAATTTATTTTTGTTATTAAATTGCTATATGGATTAAATTCTGACATAATTTATATTTATTAAAATTATATTATTAATATTTAATGATAATAATAAAAATAGCTACAGCTTTAAAGGTTGTTGGTAAACAATCAGATTTTAACAGTTAAATTTTTTACAGTCAAAGCATCTACATCCAAATTCTCTATAGCTAAAATTTTAAAGTCAAAGTCTCTACAGCCAAAAGTAACAGCCGCTACCAATCAGGGCCATATGTGCGATAACCCGCAAAAAAAAGTTTACCAGCAAGTCTATGTGTTTTCTCTTAAAAAAAACTAAGTAACAACCCTCACTATGTGCGGGAAAAATCGATTTAAAAAAAATTATTATCTTAGAACCAATATCTGTTTGTGTCAAACATAATATGTAACTAAAGTTTTTATTTATTTATTCAAAGCTGCATATTTTCGTGTAAATAATATGTTTCACTTGTGAAATCTTTGAATGTGTAAGATGTTTTATGGTTGAGAAAATATTGATAAAATGTTACTATTTATTGCAACATATCTTTTGTGTGGTTTAAAAAACAAATTCATATCTCTTATATTTTATTTTGTAATCATAACAATTTTGCATGTTTCTTATGTAACCATAACCACATATACTAAATTACTCGGTAGTTTAATTATTTAATTTTATTATATATTAGTAACAATCGGATTCTAAACTAATTTTTGTTGAAGATAATCTAATTTATTATTTAATATTTTTGATTAGGCTATTTAAATCTTTTTGAATTAGTTGGTTTTTTAATATCTATAAATGACAGATTATTACCAAAAAACCATTATGAAAAAATTAATGAAATTCCAAAATTAACGTATTCGTGTAAGAATACATTTCACCCGTGAAATATGTGAACGTGGTAAAGAAAATATTTATAAAATGTTACAATTTATGGCAATATATATTTTTGTGTGCTTTAAAAATCAAATTTATATTTATGGTTAATCGAGTAACTATAACAATTTTGCATAATCTAATAATCACTCATTTTAAATATATTATGCTTTTTTGGGTAATAAATTTATCTATAATGATAAGGGTTATTGTTTCATTCCTTTTTAATAGCACATAAATGAATGTACAATTAGAACGTATATTCCTATTCAGTTATCAATATTTCTATTTTTAATGAATAATCACACTAAATGTTGAGATTAAATAGTTTACTATTGAAAGCTTGTTATTTAAATTATTATGGTAATAATACTAACATAAAAATTACATTTTGTTTTTATATGATTTTGTTAATAAGTTATATGTTCTTTATTTTTATTAACTTTATATTAATTGATATGTTTTATAGCCTTTTTAGAATATTTTACTTATATTGATTTTAAGAAATTAATAGAAAATTAATATAACTTTGACTTATATATTTGTAAGTAAATTTTAGTGAAATTTTGCTTTAAAATAGTATGCAATTATTTAATTAATTTTAATATGTGTTATATAAATTTTTGTGAGAAATGGTGATATATCTAATTATTATTTAGTTAATTGTTTTTTTGGAAAAATATAATAGAATGTTAATGTAATTATTATTAAGTAGAAAATTTAATAGTATTTTGCTAAAAGATACACAGAGCGAGCTCTCTGACAGCAACACATCAACTTTTTCAAGAATGTGTTTCTCTATTAATATATAAGGTATCTCTTGTTTCTCCACTAAGATCGAGATTTTTCCTATTAATGTGATTAGCCTACAACAATGCAAGAAAACACATGCAAAAACTATTTTTGTTGTAATACGTAATGGGTGGTTCGAACTTACATTTTTTTTAGGTGGTTCGAACTTACATATATAAGAGGTATCGTCTCATTTATGTTCATGTCTCATCAATATCTTTGCTTGAGACCTACTCCATCCAACCATATCCACCTCCTAGAGACCTTCAACCCCTTGGAGAAAAACTTTCTTCTATTACACTTCTTCTGTCTATTATATGATATACGTATAATATAGGCTATAGCCTATAGCTATGGAATTTCTGTAAAAAAAGACCTTCCAAATGGTATTTGTTTTGCAAGTTAATTTACTTGTCTGATTGTCTCAACTTGTAAAAAATACAGGTCAAATCTATGAAGTCGAACTTATTGTGCATGCAACACGACTTTTATACGAATTTTTAAGATATCAACAGTTAGAATTCCATAACGCATTATTCTATCATCATTTATAATTAGTGCTTTTAAATATTAGCAAGGGGAGTATTTTTTTTTTGAAAATACTGAATATGAATATGTTATTTTTAGAATTTCGTCACATCTAATTTAATTCTCTTAAACAATATTAATAGTCTTTCTATATCGTAGTAATATGAAAATTGTTCTAATATCTATTGACATTTTGTAGCTATGAGGTTTAATAAAACATTTATTCATTTTCTTATGTTAGAAACTGATATGTATGTGAATCAAATTAATTAAATTATTGCAACAAAAATAAAATTCTATTTGAAAGTGCGATATCAACCCAAAACCAAATGAGAAACAGTCCTTCAAGAGCTAAACTATCCTTCAAAGTCAGATTTTAAGAGAAACAATCCAATGATGTGGGCACACCTAACCTTTCTACTAAGGTATGAAAGGAGTTCATTTTCTACTTTCCAATGTGACATGAAAAAGTATGTTGTTACAAAAATGTGAAACACACTAGAATAATCGTTTATTAAGCTTTTAATAAATCATACTTCTCCACAATCATGTCAAAATGTTAATTAGAAACCCCCACCTTATCTAATGAAATACAAGCCAAATGGCATATTTCTTTCTTTTTATTTTAATAAATAATTATAAAGATTTTTGTGTTGGAATATTTTGGAATTTTCTAGCAAAGGCAAGAAGAGAGAGAGCTACACAAAGATGGCTCAAAGGTTCAGCAAAAAGCCGCATTGTCTTCAAAACTATTTAAGTTTTGTTTACCCTTTACTTTCTTTTATTAGCCGTCCCTAGATGTAGCTTCACCTTTTCTTTTTGACTCTTTGAAATTCTTCGTTCAAAATTGCACCAAAGTTTCTTTCTTCCTTCATTCTAAAACATTTTAAGAAAAGATTGCTTTTCTAAATAGTCATATATGATATATCACTACCATACTGCGACCATAAATACCCATAATGCAGATATAAAAAAGAAAAGAAAATAAGCAATACCAATCTCGATTTTCATATTGTATAATGAAATATTCACACTAGAACCAACAACTTTTTGAAGCCGATGAAGGAATAGCCACATAAACTTGAATGATATTTATTACAGTAATTCCATGTCGGCGTTCCAGATCTAGGGTTTCGGGAACTGGGCCACTTATGGACTATGCATATATTGGATCATTTTCGAGTAATGGGCCTATTTTATCGAAAGCCCATGTTTGTATCTATCCATAATGTTCATTTGCGTTTTTTTCTTGTAGATATTGGACGTGATCACAATCTGTTTTCCTCAATTAATGGGAGATTACTATTATTAATTTTCTCCTTGTTGGAGAGAGCTTTCCTACTAATAATCTTCATAATGATTAAAGTTCATTATCAAATTAAAATTATGGTGCAATTGTTGGTGGAAAATGACAGCTTATCGAATAAATCTTCAAAACTTATTTTTTCTCACACAAATGGATGTACAAGTAGTTCTGAAATTGTTTGTAGTTACATTCCGGTTCCAAGGAACCGAGACTCTCCTAGGTCGCTCATTGGCCTATTTTGCACTCCCCGCACGGGCGTTTGGCAGTTTATTAGAGCCTCTCTTGACATGAGCTTAACTTCGTATTGTCGAACATCTTGTTACGTAGTGTGGCAAAGTGGTTTTATCTTGGACCTTTTTTCCGACACTCGACTCTTGGGAACTCATTCCCACCCTACATGCTGCCTCTTTGTCTTAGTAATGGAAGGTCTAGTAATGGCAATTGAAGCTTTGTGCAATACAACACCTTCTCCAAGTGTCCTTTCAGGTTCTTGGTCTTCAAGACTCTCGTCTTGTCCAGCGTGTCAAGGTGGCTGACTATTTGGCAGTGGTCGGTCATCCTTCACCACGAGTGGACTCACTTTGTGTGGCAACTCTTTATCTACAGGACTTGTTGTTCCCTTTGTTTATCTTGTCACTTTTATGGTTTCAAGTCAAGCTTTAATGCTTGTTTCATGTACGTCTTAAAATCATTGTTTGTTGTTTATTTTGTCCTCCTGTGTAAGTTTATTGGTGTATTTGGCTCCTTTTCAAAGGATGCTTGTAAACCTTTAATCGAATATAATGGAGTGTTTGATGGCAAAAAAAAAAATTATTACAGTAATTCTACAGAATTATTACCGATACCATATCTAATTCCGCATAAGAAATGTACGGACGTAATTATAGTTTTAAACTTACAAAATTAGTTCAATCTATTATTTTTCATCAATTAAACTTACGCCACTATTTAAGGTAAAAAAAAAGTTAGGTATGTTTAACTGATTGGTATGATTTATTTTTGTGCCAAACTGATTGGTAACACTTTTATAAGTATAAGTTTTAGTATTGTTTTGAATAAATAAAATTTAAATATAGAATTCTGGTTTAAAATTTTATTAAACAAAACTTAATAAAATAAACATAATATTTCTATAATGGAGAAATAAAAAAACTTACTGTAAATTTCATAACAAGTACATATTATGGTATCCAATATTGTTAGTCTTTTGTCAAATATGAGGAGTTCATATTTTTAATATACATGCCTATAACTTTGTATTTGTAATTCAAATATAGACCAAACAAAAAATTTCAATAACTAATAAATAAATAAATATTAAATACAAAAAAAAAATTGGTACAATTATTAAAATGGAAAATAATATATTCAAAAGAAACTATCCCTTAAAATATATATAACATTAACTCAACTTAACACATGCCATTTTTCATATTTGGGGTTAAGGATAAATTAGGTCAATAAGACAGTTAAAAAACACAATAACTTAGGTAACTAATCACAATCAATATAAACTTAGCTACACATTTTGGAAATCGAATTTTGAGGTTTTTGAGATTTACATGTTTATTCAATTATTTTGATATGAATCGATAATTTGGTATATAAACAAGAGGTATATTCAAAAAGAGGTATATTTAAAATCTATAACTTTTGTAAAGATTCCATGTTCTGTAAACGTTGTAGCTGATGGTCTAGCAAAAGATACTAGGATAAAAAAAAGTCAGACTTTGTAATATTATGGAACAATGTATGTTAATTTTTACTAAATATAAAATTATATTGCTGACAAAAAAAATTTGCTTAAGGTAAAAAACGTTAAAAATATTATGAATAATAATTTATTTAATTTATATATATTAAATCTTAGATTTTTGGTTTTTTGGTTCGGCAACTTCGGTTTCGATTACCAAACTCATTTTAAATGGAAAGTTCAGTTGTTGACATAAAACAGGGCGAATCTACATGCTTGGGATGTGTTCGCAGTTTCTACAAAACTACTTCTCCAACGGATTCATTCATTCGTACTTTTGTTAAACAAATGGATGATTATTTAATTTAGTCAAGTCATAATAAGAATTAATAGTAAATGAGAAAGAAAAAAAGATACACATTAATAATAATTTAAAAGTCTCAAATGGTCCCCATACGTGTGATTCGGCAGGATACTTCCCAAGAGGCATACCACTATAGGCTCTCTCCTATATAACTTCATCTCCACCAACGATGCATTTTCGTCCTCAGATCTCAATCTCACTTGCAAGAGAGAGAGAGAAAAGGCTTAGTCTTGTACAATATTCACGATTATACACTTTCTCATTTCAACATGGCGGCCTCTGTAGATAATCGCCAATACGCTCGGCTCGAGCCAGGTTTAAACGGCGTGGTTCGTTCTTACAAACCTCCTGTTCCGGGCCGGTCCGATTCCCCTAAGGCAAACCAGAACCAAACCGTGTTCTTGAAACCAGCGACGGTTCATGACGATGACGAAGACGTGTCGAGCGAAGACGAGAACGAGACTCACAACAGCAACGCCGTGTACTACAAGGAGATGATACGCAAATCCAACAGCGAGCTTGAGCCGTCGATCTTGGACCTGAGAGACGAATACACGGCTGATAGCTGGATCGAACGTAACCCTTCCATGGTCCGTCTCACAGGGAAACATCCCTTTAACTCCGAGGCGCCTCTTAACCGTTTAATGCATCACGGGTTTATCACCCCTGTCCCCTTGCACTACGTCCGTAACCACGGCCATGTCCCTAAGGCCAAATGGGCCGAATGGACGGTCGAAGTGACCGGATTCGTCAAACGGCCCATGAAATTCACCATGGACCAGCTCGTCTCCGAGTTCGCTTACCGAGAGTTCGCCGCGACGCTGGTTTGCGCGGGGAACCGCCGTAAGGAGCAGAACATGGTGAAGAAGTCAAAGGGATTCAACTGGGGATCCGCCGGGGTTTCCACCTCCGTCTGGCGTGGTGTCCCTCTCTGCGACGTATTGCGTCGCTGTGGGATCTTTAGCCGGAAAGGCGGCGCTCTCAACGTCTGCTTTGAAGGGTCGGAGGATCTCCCAGGTGGCGCCGGAACTAACGGTTCCAAATACGGAACGAGCATCAAGAAAGAGTATGCCATGGATCCATCAAGAGATATCATTTTGGCATATATGCAAAACGGAGAGTACCTAACACCAGACCACGGGTTTCCGGTTCGGATCATAATCCCCGGTTTCATCGGTGGTCGGATGGTTAAATGGTTGAAACGGATTATTGTCACAACTCAAGAATCCGACAATTTCTACCATTTCAAGGACAACAGAGTTCTACCTTCTCAAGTAGATGCCGAACTCGCCGACGAAGAAGGTACACACACACACAAATCTTTTTGCTTCAAGAATATTAATATAATCTTTGCAAACTTAAATATAGTCTTTTCAATTATTAGTTTTATAGCAATCGCATTGAAATGAACTAAACGACATGTTTCAAAGTTTCCGAACCTATAGGAGAAAAAAACAAAAACAAAAAAAATCATACTACTATTAAACAATGAAAAACTAATGTTGGTGGATGATGTCAGCTTCAGTAGTTTATATAATAATTTTTTTTTCTTGATTTTATTTTTTGGTGATTAAATATAAATTGAAGTTAATTTTTCCAGGTTGGTGGTATAAGCCGGAGTACATAATCAACGAGCTAAACATAAACTCCGTGATTACGACGCCTTGTCACGAGGAGATTCTTCCCATCAACGCTTTCACCACCCAAAGACCTTACACTTTAAAGGGTTACGCATATTCCGGTACTTTTTTTCTTTTAGAAGTTTGTAAAATAATAACTATATATATAATACTGAGAAGAGTTGATAATAATAAATAGAAAAATCTTTATATACAAAACAGGAGGTGGAAAGAAAGTGACCCGTGTAGAGGTGACAGTGGATGGTGGAGAAACATGGAACGTATGTGAACTTGACCATCAAGAGAAGCCGAACAAGTATGGGAAATTCTGGTGTTGGTGTTTCTGGTCACTTGAGGTTGAAGTTTTGGACCTGCTTAGTGCCAAAGAGATCGCTGTCCGTGCATGGGACGAGACTCTCAACACGCAGCCCGAGAAAATGATATGGAATCTCATGGGGATGATGAATAACTGTTGGTTTAGAGTGAAGACCAACGTTTGCAAGCCTCACAAGGGTGAGATCGGGATCGTGTTCGAGCATCCAACGCTTCCGGGCAATGAATCTGGTGGATGGATGGCCAAGGAACGTCACCTCGAGAAATCCGCGGACGCGCCTCCTACTCTCAAGAAATCCGTTTCGACACCGTTTTTTAACACAACTGCGAAGATGTACTCGACGTCGGAGGTCAAGAAGCATAACTCTGCTGATTCTTGCTGGATCATTGTTCATGGACATATTTATGACTGTACCCGCTTCCTCAATGACCATCCCGGTGGTTCGGATTCGATCTTGATCAATGCTGGTACGGATTGTACAGAGGAGTTTGATGCCATTCACTCTGATAAAGCCAAGAAGATGCTTGAGGATTATCGCATTGGAGAGCTCATTACCACTGGTTATTCCTCTGACTCTTCCTCGCCCAACAACTCTGTTCATGGTTCGTCCGCTGTGTTCTCCTTGCTGGCTCCCATTGGAGAGGCGGCTCCGGTTAGGAACCTTGCTTTGGTTAACCCCCGGGCTAAAGTCCCGATTCAACTCGTCGAAAAGACTTCCATTTCTCATGATGTTCGTAAATTCCGGTTTGCTTTACCCGTTGAGGACATGGTTCTTGGTTTACCGGTTGGTAAGCACATTTTCCTCTGCGCCACCATTAATGATAAGCTCTGCCTCAGGGCTTACACACCGAGCAGCACCGTTGATGTGGTTGGCTACTTCGAACTTGTGGTCAAGATTTACTTTGGTGGTGTCCACCCAAGATTCCCTAATGGCGGGCTCATGTCGCAGTACTTAGACTCGTTACCTATAGGGTCAACTCTGGAGATCAAAGGACCATTGGGTCATGTTGAGTATCTAGGCAAGGGTAATTTCACGGTTCACGGTAAACCGAAGTTTGCTGAGAAATTGGCAATGTTGGCAGGCGGAACCGGTATAACCCCGATTTACCAAATTATCCAAGCCATTCTGAAAGATCCAGAGGATGAGACTGAGATGTATGTTATTTATGCTAACCGGACTGAGGAAGATATTCTCCTAAGGGAGGAATTGGATAGTTGGGCAGAGGTGTATGCGGACCAGCTAAAGGTTTGGTACGTAGTGGAATCAGCAAAGGAAGATTGGGCTTACAGTACCGGTTTTATCTCCGAGGCGATTATGCGAGAGCATATCCCTGATGGATTAGATGGCTCAGCCCTTGCCATGGCTTGTGGACCACCACCGATGATTCAGTTTGCGGTTCAGCCGAATTTGAAGAAGATGCAATATAACATCAAGGAAGATTTCTTGATATTCTAATCCTAAAGCCAAAGATATTTCAAAAGTCAAAATGTTAGGTGGTCAAAAAAGCCAAGTTGTTATTTATAGAGTCTAAATAAGTATGATAGATTTGTTTTGTATATAAATGTTGGTTTCTTTAAAGTTTTCAATTGGGAAATATAATTTTCCGTTGTATTCACGACCGATGTTTTTTTTACAATAAAAAAAAAATATATTTCAAAATTTTCTGGTTATTGTTCCTCAAATATTCTGTGCTTACTCAAACATTGAGAATCATCATTTTCGCATGTCTTTGTCGTTAAAAGAAAAAAAAAGTTTCTACAGCTATTAGACAGTAAGGTACAAAAATCACCAACGATTATTTTCAAAAAGAATAAAGCCAAAGGGAGTATTTTCCTGTTTGTGCAAGTTGAAACCAAACTCCTCCATTAGTTCCTATATTAGTCTTCACCACATATATAAGTATGAAAGATTAGCTAGAGGGAGTGCATTTACTTTTTTTTTTTTTCATTTGTTTTTAATCACCAATAAGACATAAGTAATCTCTCTTCTGATTGGGTGAACTTGTAAATTTAGAAGATTCTTCCTTTTTGGTTGATTAGTTGAACTTTAATATCAATGTGGATATATGTTTCTAGCACCCAAACTCTTCCATTACAGCACCCAAAATACACGATTAGAACCATAATACAGCATCATGAGTTATTTTATAAGTTTTTTAAATGAACATCTAAAATTATATATCTCAACTCGATACAACATATAAGAATTTGATGACAACATCACCAGTTATGTTTTAAGTTAAGCATTGTCATTAAAAAAAATCTTATAAATATCGACGAGTAAAAAAAACTGATTTTGGTTCAAACTATTAGTATGTTTTCGATTTATTGAATAATGGAAGCTTGGAATACTATCAACGAACGACGACAGCAAAATAATACTTCCGATGGATTGATAATGCATTTCATGATTTTATGGACGTTTAAAAAAAAAAACCAATATTGGATATCTCCAATTCCTCTTGCCCACAAAAAAATAAAAATCTCTAATTCCGGAGGATCTCATGTAGAACTGGTCTAGTATTATTTTCCTTAGTGATGCACATGAACTGGAGATTAATGTTTTATTCTTTATTTATTTATTTACAAATTGAGAAGTTGTTATTTTTCCTAAACTTGAATATACAAAACCATTAAAATGAATATATATATATATATATATATATATATATATATATATTCTACATACAATTTGTATTTAAATAAGCACCACATCTTAAGGAACTAAATAAACTCCCCTAAACTCAGGAGAAAATATTTTTAAAAATTGATGAGAAAACTAGTTACTTTCTCAAGTTTAAATTAGTAAACAAGACTAATAGTTTGGATTCAAATTTAAATAAGATAACTGAATATGACATAAAATTTGTTTAATCCCTAGCAAGTTGCTAGCTTTTGAAATGAATAAAAAAGGCTAGGACGCTAAGAATATTTCAAATCAATCTTTATATAAAATAGAAAAATTCACAATCTTTCATGCTTGGTCGTCGCATTAAATTTTTTGGGTTTAAAATAATGTATTTCACCTGAGCTTTTTTTGGTTTATGATCGAGTTAATTTCGTTACATCATCCTAAGAATAAGTTATAAATGATTCTGACCTTTCGTTTTCAGGTGAAATTAATCGATTAAAGAAGTTAGGTATCGTGAATCTTTTGTTGGTAACGAGAGAGGGGAACTTCACTTATTGGTCGATCTACTGTGATGCAAAATGTAAAGTAACCAAATAATATTATTAAGAATATGTACGATTTGTTGTATGTGGATATTTTAACTAGAAGAGAAGCCTTCGTCGGACTGAGATTCGACAGAACTCAAATAGTTTTTTTCCTAACAATTGAACTAACAACACATATTGTTGTATAATATTCGTCTGTACGTATACCTTACAACTGTATTTTTGTGTGTGTAAAAGTCTAAATATATATAAGCACAAATATTATAATTTGTTAGCAAGTAATGTTCACTTGCGATAAAAAAAAACTAACGTTTGCCAAGTAACAGCATGTAATTTCACTTAGACGATTATATTATTTGTTGTAAATATTGCTTTTTTTCCCTTGGATTCTATATGTATAGATGTCTCATATAGAACAACTATGTAATCAGATTCAAGTTAATATAGTTAGGTTATGAAAAAAAAAGCGCAGATTTGGCATGATATTGTGAACAAAGTAAAATTCGCATGATATTCCAAATTTAGCAAACATAAATTCAACAAGTCATCCATAACTCTTAATGTTCAATTCCTAGATAAAAATAAAACTAGTTAACCGTCTTTTTTTAAAAAAAAATATAATATTTAGTATTTATATGAAGTATATATATTGGGATATATAGACAACTTAAATTCATTCAACATGATATCAAATGAAGGGTATATATAAGGCGACAAAATTGGACCATTGAAGTAGTGCATCTTTACGTACCACGCTGATGTTGCTCCATCCATGCATTGGCAGCATTCCTAGTCCTTTCGAAATATCTCATACGTTCACAACTTTAGTAATTCAATCCATGAACTTTTCACTTTGTGAATCAATCCATGAACTTCATCAGAAGAAATCTTTTCACTATGTGAAAAAATAAAAAGGAATTTCACATTAACGAAATCTAGACCCGGAATAATTAATCTTTTACAAAGTAAATATTTTCTGGTTGCTAAAGTTGACATTCACTAGTAATATATATATATATATATATATATATATTTTTGTCACTAGTAACTTAAGAGAGCCAAACGTTTTAATAATATATGAAACTGTAAAAACAAAGTTGGTCGTGGCCGCCACATGCCATAGCCATGCAAAAGTATCACGTGACCACGTGTTGGTTAAACGTGTGGACCCAACATGCTCCCGAACTAAGTAGCTTGTTTGGCTCCGCGTCGCAAGGTCACACGACCTCACCCGTTATGGCGAGCCAAACCCGACCGGCTTTACCGGGTCGTACCCACCTGGATGTCGGACCCGCCGCGTCTCGTCTGCTGCTTGGTGTTTGGAAAGGCCGCGACTTTTTTTGTTTGTTCTTTTATATATAAATTTGGAGACCCCTAAATATTGTATGAACCTCATCACATTTTTTTTTGTCCTCGTCCAATAATACAGAATTACAGATCAAAACGAATACAACTTGTTACTTATTTTATTGTGTCCTATTCAACAGGTTTCTATACTCCTCACATTTATTAAGATAATCTACCAATTTGACAAAAAATTTCTTAGATTGAATACTTATTTATGTGAAATATCTTTTGTTTCCAACTGAAAATAACATGTGGGAGCAAACCGAACTAAAGGAAACATATCACTATATAGTTGCATTTTTTCGCTTGAATAAAATTCTAATTTTTTATATTTGTTCATTGATGAATCATCCACAAAATACAATAGAACAAATATTTATCGCCTTTGAATGAATTCAAAATACGGCACTATTAGATCGGTACAAAGAAAACATAAACTGCATAAAAGTGGTAAGTATGATAATGATCATAGCACCGACCGAGTGTTTTATACGCAAAGAACTAATTAACATATATAGAAACATGATTTGAAATCTTTAAAACTTCTTTCTATCAGCATATATTGTGATAAGCCAATTGTGTTGGGCAGCTGTAATGGCGCAAGAGACTTGTGGAGTTAGTTAAAGCTCAATTTGATTTTCCTTTCATTTTCTGTATATTCAATCATTTTCAACATCTCTTCTTCTTCTTTTTTTTTCTTTTTTTTCTTTTTTTTTTTATCGACTTTCAATCTGACGAATTATTTTAATTATCATTAAGAAGGACAAAAAGAATGCGTAACATCGCATACGAACAATATAATTAAATTATAAGGGGTTGCAAAAACAGAGAAACTCTTTCCATCCTGCAGTATATTTTTATTTTTAAACAAAGATGCATTAAGTTTCGCATATAGAAGTATTTCTAGTAATAAAATATAATTTGTTAATACCCCAAACTAATAATACCAGTAGGCCACACCACATGTTCGTAAATTTTTAACAACTTGTAAATATATAATTAAAATATACATAAAAATTTAACTGAAATTTATTTCTGTCATCGTTTTAACAAAAATTTAACTTATATCTTAAATAGCCGAATTAATAAAACTTAGCTAATTTATTTAAAAATCAACAAAAATTATAGAATTTAAATGACAATATAAAAATTTATGCTTTTGATTCCAAACTTAAAAGTTCGTTTTTTTAAAATATTTTTTTCCATATTTGTTGATGGGATTTTCAAGAATTAAAAGAAATATGATTTGTAGTATGAAAATAATTACAACACGGTTCCAAAGACATTTGATCGAACTTTACATATAAATATATTATATATGGGTGTGATATCTCATATTTATTTTAAATAAACTTAAAGTTTAAGTATTTAAATTTTAAAGTTGGATATAGTTAGTTCAGCTGAACAGTTTAATTTTATCATATATATAGTAAATTTTAAATTTTTAAAACAGTTTTAAAAATTGTGATTGATATATCTATGTTTAATAAAAGATTAAAATTATAAATATTTAAACATATTTAAAGTTTTTAAATACATAGACAGCACTAATTTGACTCGATATTACTAAAAACATTTTAAATATTAATTTAATATTTAATATGAATTAAATCCTTTTATTATTTTTAACAATACTAGTATAAGATATATCGTAAATCGTGATTAGTTACTATTAATAATTTTTAACCATCTAATATTTCTAATATATACTATAAAAGTTGGCTAACTCTCTCCATTTGAGTGACATGTCAGCAGTGGAGAGAGTGCCATCTGTCTATCATCATTAAAAGTAAACAAACCTAAAATAAAAAGAATATGAAACATCTTATGTCTTTATATATATATATATATCCCAAAAACAGTTTCAATATTCACATAAGAGATTTAGAGAGGCTTAGAACATGTCCCAAGAAAGTACATGCATCACCAAAAGATGAAAGGGCACGAGGAGTGAATCAAAGAGCCACTTCTTCCTCTTGGCGTAAACCATGAATGTATCGTTTTAGGCACTATAATTTCGTCAGTATTTTGAAGAGTTGTAGTAATAATCGAGATATTTCTTAATAATATAGAAAAATTCATGAAAGTTTGTCCCAAAAGAAATAAAATTTTATATATGATGAAGATTGGGGTTTTCTTCACTATCAAATGGAAGATAATTGAATTAAACTGTTGAATGTTAGTTAGAAAAATACAGAGACAAAGAAGAAGGAGGTTTTCATATTCTAATATTTAGAAGTTGTCAAAAAGAAAATTAAATGAAATTATTATTACAAAAAAAATTAAGAGTTATATTCAAGAAATAGAAGAGCTAACATAAAAGAAAACTGTCTATCTTAATTATATCTATTAAAGAGTTAGCCAAGCTGTAATTCTTGATAAAAGAAAATATTAGTGTTTCATAGTATACAATTGAGAAGCTTAAATATGAAGTTATCTAAATACTTACGCTACTTTTGAATGAATATAAAATTTATTCAACCAAAAACCTCTTTGTTACAAAATATGCATACTTAGATCAAGCTTTCATTTGAAATATTTCTTTAGAAGTTTTAAACAAGAATTATAGAATGTTTAAATCTCTCAAAATAAAGTTGTTCATCCATATATCTAATAATTCAATTACAAAATAAGAAAACCTATTTAAAGTATTAAAAAAAATCAATGTCAAAAATATATTTTTCAAAATTTCAACAATTAAAAAACCAAAAATAAATAAAAAAGAATAAATTACTAGCACAATTGTTAAAAAAATGGTAAAGTATAAGTCTGCACATAACGCATATATTCATCTAATGTATTTGATACTTGAAGAACAATTAATTCCATGATAGGACATATCTAGTTATACTACCTACTAATACTTTTTAAACAGGCAGCTTTACTAAAATTTTATTAAAGATAATTTAGTTTTAAATATCAAGTGGATCATATATATGTATTCATAATTTCATATATTTGCCGTATTAGCAATTTTCTTTGATACTATACATAACTATATATATACTGGTTTGACATGTCACTTTTGTCAAGCGGCTAAACTCATAGGCTCTTAATTAAAAAAATAAATTAGAAAATACGTTTTAAATTTGTTCTTAGATTCCTTGACGCATTATAGATCATTTTTATTATTAGTTTATTTTACTTGAAATTCTTTTAAAAAATATTATAGTCTTTCTCCACTACAACAAAGAGATGATTTGAAATACATATATGTAATAGACCTATTTTATTTCACAAGTTGTAATTAAGAGAAATCATTTTTTAATAATCAATAATTATCATAAACTAAAAAGTTACTAGTATAATTTTTAAAATATATAATAATTTTATACTAATAAATATTTTTAAAAACCTCAATTCTTTTTTCGGTTAAAACCTCAACTTCTTTAATGGAACTTTTACTTGATTTAAAGATATAAGATAATTTATATAAATTTTAAAAACAAGTTGACCCTTTTTTTTACTACATTAATAAACAGTGATCTCATGCTCACTAAAACCTATATTCCAATAATATTATGAAACAAATAATTAGCAACCTAACATGGTTCTAATGACCCAACTTTAGCAACATAATAGAAGCCAATCACCAATCAATCGAGCCACTAGAATATTTTCCTCGTTATTGCCTCAATTCCACAATCACACTTTGCCTTCACCTGCACCACAATACAAAATAGATGCGTAAGTATTTTCATAAATATTTAGTGAGGCAATCCTCCCATCTACTAGATTATACACATAAACAATAAGATATTCAAACAATAAACAACAACCACAATAAAACTAGGAACAAACAAACAAGACAAGTCAGCCACATGCTGAGTGTTGGTGTCGACCATTACTGGTCACCTGGTGTCGACCAACACTGGTAACATGATATCGACCGATACCTCACCTCGACAACTTGAAAACCATAGCAGTGTCGACCGACACCTCCACATGGTCGTTGTTCGACAATTGCCAAAGCAATCATTTAGTTAACATCTTGGTGTCGACCGACACACACCTTGTGTTGATTGACACTGACCCCATAACCATGTTCTCCTTGAAACTGAAGGTCTCATCTCCGCCTTCCACCACCTCCAATGCAGCCACGGCTCGCCCATACGCCACCACAACCCATAAGGACCACAAATCACACAGAACAAGCAAGGAATATCAATCACACACATCACATGACACACAGAGATCTTACCTTAAATAAGACATGGTCATGCACTCACATTTGCAATACAGAGAGAAATATATCACACACGACCAGAGACAGCACCACATCAAGCTTCTAACACGTTCACAACCTCAGATTTTCAACCACAGGAACAGATCTCTCAAGAACAGGCTCAGAACTTCTCCATGAACTCTCTGGAAGCTTTTTCTCTTTTGCGGAAGGGAAAAACAACTAAACCAAGTCAAGAGCGTCGAAACCCCAAAACGCAATAAAACAAACGTTTTGATTTTAAGTTGGCCTGAAGAGAAGTTGGTGGTGTTGACTAACACCACTTGTTGTCGGTCGATACCCACCCTCAAAATATAATTTTTGAACCGTGAGTGTTACAATTTCAAAGCTGCCCAAACATTATAATAAAAGAAATATCCGCATGTGGCATCGAATTTTGGAGAAAAAAATTAAAAGCATATATTATTAATGTTGTTATATAGTTTATTCTTAGTGAAATTATATAAATATGGGAAGATGGATTTATATAGTGTTATATATGTTACAACGTTGAAAACTCAAATATAAAGAGAATTTAGAAACAAAATATGGGCTCATCTACAATCTAATTTTAATCATGGACTTATCATATGTTAATTAATTAATTAAAAAAACAAGATACATATACTGATATACGTTAATTAAACAGTTAGAGTTACAAATAGATTTTTGCTAGCTTTATCTTTCGTTGTTAATCCTGATCTTTTGAATCTAGAGTTACAAATATTACAGTGGCTAACTTTTATTTCAACGTTTTTTTTGATCAAACTGTTCTGTCAAAGTATCAAGTTGAAATTAATTATAATTTAGTTTCTACTTCTATTTACTTTGTTTTGGTTAAATATTGTTTACCCAGCTTTTTCTAAAATTACAAGTAATCATCATAATTTGTAACCTTATTCTTCGTAAAATTGTTAACCAAGCTTCAAAAAATAATAAGGTTTAGAAACTAATATTTTGTTTTAGTTTGTTTGTTTATTATTTTTGTTATATGATAATGGTACTTATTTTTGTAGATTTTTATGTTTTGTTTAAACCGAGACATTTCATTTTTGATCTCTTCTGGCATTCATTAACCTTCGCACGACTATGTACATAATTAGGGTCCGAATGGTAACCACGGATTTAGTAGTGCGGGACAAAAAATTTGCTAGTGCGGTACGGTTCAACTGCGGTATGTGCGGGACAAATGTATTTGCGGGACAAGTGCGGTTATTCCAAAATAAGCGGTACAAAATAATGTTTGATTAGTGAAAAACAATTGACAGTGCAGATTTCATATTATTTTATTAATAACTAGTATAAGTATATATTTTTATTTGTCTTTTATTAGCAAATATATATTTTAATTTTTGAATTTAAAATACCAAAAGTTATTTCAAATTAATTTTTAATATACATATTTATTATTGAATCAGTTACTAGTTATTTCAAAACCATTATCAAGCTCTTTGATTTACATATCTATTCATAATATCAATCTTTAGTTCCAAATTGGTTTAACTAACAATAATATCATAAATTATATTATAACTTTTTAAAACAACATTTGAGTTATATATTTTTTTTGTTTGTATAAAAGACTTATTGAAAATAAGTCAAAAATCATTATCTATAATACAACGAGACTCCTGGGTTTGGGACATATGATATATTTAATTATATATTATTGATATAAAATTTATAAAGTACATAACTAATTCCAATCTATTTACAAATTGCATAACTTTTTCTAATCTATATACAATTTGATTAAGAATATAAGTTATAACTTTAATAAATATATGAATTATGTAAATTATTTTTGTTGGATAAAAATTATAAAAATAATATCTAATTTTTAAATAAATAATATGATGTTCAATTCAAATTTCTTAAACTAAATAAATACAATTTTAAAAATTTGTAATTTTGTAATAACAATAATAATTTAACTACAAAATATATTACTTTGGGATAACGATAGTTGCTCATTGCTATCTTGTGAGGAGAAGAAAAAAAATTAAAAGAAAGGGAGAGAGAGAACGATGAGAGAGAGAATATTTGTTTGTGTAATCGTTTCTCTTCTTTCTTTTTTTATATACATAATTTTTATTATTTATTAATTATTCTCTATTATTTACAAGGTGCAGATTTGTTGGACCGCTGGGTTTTGTTCAGATTGCAAAACTGAAGTGCGTTATTCTATCCCTAGTACATTATTGTTGTATTGAAATCCGCAAATAATTTACTTTTTAAAAAACTAAAAACGTACATTAAAAAATATTAACTATAAATGATAATTCATTAGCGTTTTTATATTTTTTGTTTGAAATAGGCACTCACCCACGTACCCAATCAACACCTTAAACTAGAATCCTCAATCTTTCAAAAAAAAAAGAAAAAGACACGTCAACTATTTAACATTTGACTATGTAAAAATCGTGTATGAAAAGCATGGATACATGATAATTTGTGTCAACGCTAAAATAATATATATATTTTTTGTTTTGTTTTATATGAAAATGGAAAAAGGGAAAAAGGCACCACGCTCTACGTTATCATTTTTTAGGCTCCACTACTCTTGGGTAAGATATTTTTAAGAAATACTTGCCTTCACAAAAGGTCATCATTTTTACATTTTTATGTGTATATATTAAAAGCGTTGTGTTAGTATTTTATAGCATGAGAAAAGTCTTGGAAATGACGCAATAAAGTTCATTTCAGAAGGTTGATATAGATAAATAATAAAAAGAACAGATTTTTCTTTTTAATAAAAAGAACAGTTATTATTTTTTTTGGGTCAAAAGAAAAGATATGAATCACCTGTCAAAAAGAAAAAAAGAAAGATATGAACCAAATTCGGGAAAACGAGCTATCCCCCTCCTCCCTTCAAAAACTATCATATCTAGCTAGATAGAATCCGAACTTTGACCACGATGTAGATATCTCCGAAAACAAAGTTCGATTCATATTTCTCCATGAAACCAAAGTAAGCAACAAACTAGTATAAACCAAGGATTGTGGGTAACTAGATCTCGAACTTTTAATTAAGGGAGATATAAGTATAGAACTTTGTTTTCGGAGATATCTACATCGTAATCAAAGTTCGGGATCTATTTAGGTAGATATGATAGTTCTCGGGGGGAAATAGCTCGTTTTCCCAATCAAACTCTCCTTTGTTTTTTTTTTGTCATCTGATATTATTAGTAAACTTGAAAAGATACATTTTGGAATACAACTAAGCCGACGGAAAAAAAACAAAGATATCCCGGAGTTTAAACCCCAAAAGAGAGAAGCTAAGCCGGCAGACGAAAGAAAAGTCCCCGAGACAAAATTGGAAAAGAACTAGAAATCTCCAGACACTAAGCCAAAGCAGAAATTACAAAACAGAAATTTTTAAAGCCAAAGCGAAGGAGAACGAAACCAAATACTAAGAACAGAGGCATTCTACAAATAATCACCAAGATAAACACTAGATCTACACAAACAAAAACAATCTTTTCTTCTGAAGTTTCTGCGAATGAGATATATCAATGCTGCCCACGGCCAACCCATCAATAACAACTGCTTCCTCTGATCACAATGAGAAATGATCTCTCGAAACCAAGTACCAAGACTTCATAACCTAACAAGTAAAGGTTCGAAAAACAACCTCATTAAACACTTCCAGATGCGACAAAGACGATTGTTGCGTTAAGTAGTGCCTAGATAGAAGCCATATAGAAGCAATCCGAAATCCTCTAGATTTGGAAATGCAGAGACAAGGAGCAAAACATGACCACCTCGATGAGCTTCAAATTCATGAATAAAAACGACACTCATCTACAGAGATTATCATCACTAGCAACTTCCACCCAAAAGCAGAAAGATTTGTAGACATAGAAACAAGCATAAACTTCACCCTAACAAAAGCTTGTTCTTAGAGAGGAGACGATCCAAATGAGAAGCTACTAGCTAAGCCAGGCAATAATGGTTAACGGAGAGACAAAGGCAGGATGAAGTCTGAAAACAGAGCACACACAAGCCAAACACGCGGAATCAAAACAACATGACGCACAAGAGCGAGAACTAGATCTGGATTGTGGGAAGGCAAAAAAAACAATGGCTTAAAACAGACTCTCATTTGGTTCTATCTACAATTATATTTACCTTTTCGTTAGATACATTTATATATCCTACTACACGTTATTATAAGATAATTGCAAAGCTTCTTTGTGTATTTATATCATGACTTACATATATATATACCAAAACTTTTTCCAGCAATTTTCCACGAACGAGCTCTGTCTACTATTTTCATGTCTAAACATGAAATGAAAACGTTGCGGATGAGATTTAATCCTTAGTCTCATTCATTGTTCACAATTACATTAATTTATGTAATTTATTTTTGTCAAACTCAATCTCGAGGTAACTATATATGTTTCTTGAAACCTAGAGCTGAAAATCATTATTGACGTAGTAAAATATGTGTTATCTGAATCTTTTTTCAAAAGCAGAAAAGAAAAAATCTGTTATCCGCAAACCATAGTCCACCCCCATTACCATACCATTAAGGCATTAACGACCCATTTCAATATTGGCTTATCCAATGTTTGTTAAAGCCCACCTCACTATCAAACGCTGTGAATGAGGACAGCCTATGTGTTGTGTTTGATCAAAGTTCCTATTGGGTTATAGGTATTTTTAAATATTCCAAAGCTTTGAGGGCTATAAATCGACGGCCAAAAAAAAAAAAAAAGAGGGGTTATAATTTAGAAAGCGTTTTTGCCCAACATATACCATATATATAATAAATAACTACGAAAATAGCACACTGAAAATTAATTGAGTAATCATTAGCCAAAAATACCAGATGGGGTAGCAGTGAAGAAGAGATGCGAACATGATAAATTAGAAAATAACTGGATTCACCGATATTTTAATAAAACAATAATTACTAATTTTAACAATAATTATTGACTTTAGGAGTTTTTACACATTTTAAAAAAACAATGATAACTGATTTTAACTATATTATTTTCTCTCACTAAAAATATATTTTTAATTTTAAACCAATAACAATTCAAAAATTTAATTGTTTTCAATGATTACCTTCTCAAAGTTTATAAAATATTAACTTTAATTAACTCAAAATTGTAAAAAATCAATCTTTGAAGGACAAAGAAAATTCTTTAAAACATCACAGAGGGAGTAGCAAATTATATTAGAAAAGTGAGTAACGATTTGGTCAATGTAAAAAATATAGTTCTGGATGTTCGGTCAGAACTGAAAGAATCAAATCGATTAAAGCGAGATTTTTGTTTCTCGACAGTATATGTAAGAGGATCAGACCAAACTGATCAGCAAAATTAATTTGGTGATTCGGTTAATGGTTCGGTTAAGTTTGGCGAGGTATAACTGAAACAACCCAACCTATTTTTTTTTCATAATAATAATTAATTAACTAATGGTCATATACCCACTAGCCATCTAACTATAATAAAATCAAACAGCGGAAAATAACTAACAAAAACCAATAATCAATAACCAAAAACCAATAATTAATAAACCAATCACAGTAATAATTCAACAAAGTCAAAAAAAATCAGAAAACCAGCAACCTAGCATGTTCTACTGACTCAACTATAGCAACCTAACAGAAGTCAGACAACACATTAACGAGCCACTAGAACATCCTCCTTTTCATCGCCTTGATTCCACGATCACACTTTACCTTTACATGCACCACAATAAATATGAGATGCGTTAGTATTTTATAAACACTCACTGAGGCAATCCTCCCATCTACTGGGCTATACATACAAGCAATTGAGATATCTCTAACCATAAAAAAAAAAATAACCAAACAACAAACCAGAACAACTGCATCGACCAACACCAACCCATGCATCGACCGACACCAACTGGGGTCGCATCGACCGACACAAGCTTGCATCGATCGATGCAAGGTTCATCTGCATCTACCGACACCAACACTACATCGACCAATGCATGCTGGACATTGCAAAAAAATCCTAATTGCGTCGATCGACGCCTCCACATGGCATCGACCGATGCTCCTAGGTCAAATGTGCGTCCTTGTATTGCATCGACCGACACACAAAGTGCATCGATCGACGCACATACCGAGCATCTTCTTCCCCGAAGCTCCTCGTCGGATCTCCGTTCCTAAACTACCAAAACACTATCCAAAGCCACAAAGAAGCTTCCCAAAGCCTCAAGTGACACATAAACACTCTAACAAGCCAAGGAATCAACCACATGACACATAACAGGCAAAACCAGAGAATCTCAAGCTTAGATAAGAATGGTCATGCACTCACCTTTGCCAAAAAAGTTTTTGACTCTAAAACGACAGATCTATACTCCTAACAAGCTCCTACGACGATCCCAGCTACAGATCTCCACATGAACAACCAAAAATCGCCAAGAACTCTCAAGAACACTTATGAACCTCTTCCTCTCTTCTCTTTTTCTCAAAAACGGCCAAACTCGGCAAAACTCATGAGTTCCTCCTTTTATACACGATTCCAGGGTTTTCCCTAACCCAAAACGCAACGTTTAACTTAAACTCGTCCCCGAAAACCGACCTTGCATCGACCAATGCACATAGTGCATCGATCGATGCACCTCCCAAACCGGGATTCCGGTTAACGGATGTTACAATTCCCCCCCAGCATCATAGATTCATCCTCGAATCTCGAACAACCATCAACCAAGGACTCCTGTGCAAACATCCCCACGGTCCGCACTCCTCCGACCGATCTACGAAGGTCATCTCTAGGCGATAAACTCACGTTCCATGCATTATTTGCTCTCGACTTTTGGACTTTCTTTTACTCATAGGCCTCAACTTGAGTTTCTATTGGCTCCTCATCAGGCCGAAACCTGCATGCCATAATATTGACTCCTCATCAGGCCTAAGCCCGCATGACATAAAATATGAGGAAGTCCAATATTCGTCTCTTAGGCTGCCACCCTACAGCGCCCCCCCAAATTGTCACCCAAAGTCGATATACCGGTCATACCCACAAGTAGGGATGTTAATAGTGGGTTTTAACCCGATGGGTACCCGTGACCCATGAAAAATAAAAAACCCAAAGATCTAGTTTTTATGTCAATATTTCACGGACTTAAAGTGGTTTGGATACCCAAATTGGAGAGTCTTGTTCGGGTTTATCTTATTGGGTTATGAATACCATTGAGACTTTCAAAAAAAAAAATTACATAAGCCAAAATGACATCGTTTCTCTTCTTTCACTCGAAAGTTAACCTAAAACTAAAATCCCAAAGTCGATTCTCTCTGTCAGCCACCGTTCTCGACAAAGCCATCATCCTCAACGGAGCCACCATCCTCAACGGAGCCACCATTCTCGTTAGATTTTGATCAGGTTAGTCAATTAAATTACTGATTCGATAAACACTTAAACACATATAGCCACCATCCTCGATTTGAACTTTGAATGTTTTATTGTTTTATAATGAAACTGGGTTTCGAAAATCGAAGGTGACAAGCCTTTGGGTTTGACTTTAGGACAGAAGCAAGGCGGTGGAGTTGTCATAAATTTTTGTTTATGTGTGTCTACACTACCATTTCAAATAGGAATCTTCGGTTTGTTTTGAGAAAGAGGTAGAAGTCCAAATTGCTAATATGACTTTGATATAGAATATATAGAACACGTAACTTACTAATGAAGGCTTGGACCTTCGGTTTGCGTGAGAAGTGAGAAATCAAATAGCATATGCATAATGCATAATGAAATTAATCATATACGTAGTTGATTTCTTTTATGTAGATGTGTGTATACGGTACTTAATGTCTCTTTTAGCGATTGAATTGATCCATTTTTTTATCATCTGCTAGTCTTGTTTTGTGTTTGTTCTACTGTTGAGGCCTGAGAATGACATTATTCCTGTTTGTTTTTGATATGGTTTTATTTTAGGATGTATTCTCAAACATTAGAAACAATGACAACTTTAAATGCAGAGGATGAGTACATGGAAATGGATGTGGAGGCTGATGCTAAAGGAGCAAGTGAAACGCAGCCTACTAATACGGACCATACTGTATTTGACTCTAACAAACGATTAAAGTCTTTTGTTTGGAAAGAGTATAAACCAGTAAGAGTAGGACCAGATGGAAAAAAGAGAGGTCGTTGCATTCATTGTAATAGGAAGCAAACCACTGAAATTAGTCAGGGAACATAATCCTTAAAGAGTCATTTAGAAATTTGTCCCAAGAGACCTCTAGGGAATGCATAAGGTCACTATGATCACAAAGTATATCCTGATATGCTTAGTGAAATTACTGTATACCATGATTTGCCTTTCTGATATGTTGGATATAAGAAAGTGAGAGCTAGAGATCATGAAACTGACTTTCTTTGTGGTGTGGTGAATGAATGATGTATGGAATGATGATGTATGGAATGAATAGAAGTCAGGGTATTTCAATTCCCCTTATGCAGTTGTAGTATAAGAGGTGTCAATCCTATTTGAGTGATTGTGAACAATTAAGATGTGCATATGAGTCTAAGTCAAGCCAATTGTAAAGATTGTTTGTCACTAACAATCCTATAATGAGATATGAAATGCAGAAAGTAAAAACAACTAGAACAAGATACTAAATGCAAACAGAACAGACAAATTAAAGCTATAATGAAACTAGAACAGAAGTAGACACTATGCTGATGAACTAATGCAAGACAAGTAATGAACAGAAAACTAAGTGAATGCAATGGAAATGAAACAGGAATGAAACAAGACAATCACAAATCATAAACACAAGTTCTGGGGATGAACTCGAGCAGCACTCGACCGAGTGTAGGCCGAGTACGTGGTCGAGCTAGACTAAACGTGAAAACAGAGCAACACAAGAAAAACAGAGCAATGCAAAAACTAATCAAACAACAAGCAAGCAATGATATTTAGATTAAGATATTAATAAACAAAGAAGGCCTTGAGGAAGGATTCATGGGCTGAGCTAATCATTGTGGTTATCTAACTTGGTCAACAAATCTCAAGCAAACATTGAGCTGATCTCTAGACATACTATTCTAATACATGTTTAATCCACTCTCATGGCAAGAAACAATCAAACCTATGCAATTCTAGACTTGTTCTCACAAAGAAAAGAATCTACACAAGCAGGCATTAAGCAATACATCTCAAACCAAACAAGACTTCTAATCTC
Source organism: Camelina sativa (assembly GCF_030686135.1). Classification (NCBI taxonomy): domain Eukaryota; kingdom Viridiplantae; phylum Streptophyta; class Magnoliopsida; order Brassicales; family Brassicaceae; genus Camelina; species Camelina sativa. The sequence goes on from NC_141893.1 coordinate 19,388,824, forward strand.
TTAGCAAGCCTAATGGTAAGCTCTAGATCTAGCCTTATCTATGCTCCTTAGACATTGGTGTGATGCTAAAATGCTTGAAATCAAACCCTACCCTCTCAGATATAGGATCAGCATTAAGATCATCTAGCCTAGAAGAGATCTACAACAATCAAGCTTGACCAAATCAAACAAACCACAAGATCAACCCAGCCTAACCCATCCTCAAGGTCCTAAACAAACTACTCACAAGAACACATGGTGAAATATGTCAAAAACCCAGAAAATAATGAAACTTGCATCATTAAAAAGATGAAACAGAGATCTACAATATTGATGAAGAGATAAAACTCGAAATCTTAATACTTTGAAAGTTATGAAACAAACAAAATATAAGAATCTAGTCTTTCTCTCTCAAACAAGTACAAAATCTAAAAATAAAAGAAAAGTGCAAAAGGAATAATATCTAAAAAAGGTAAAAACTAGGTTTTAGACTCTCTAAAAAGCTGGACTCTTTGGTGGCTGCAGGTACAAGGGCTTTATATAGTGGTGAGGTGGAAGCCCTAAAAATACAAAAAGTCAAAGTAGTCAACGGCTCGGTCAACTCGACCAGTGCTCGGTCGAGTGGCTGGTCGAGCTGGCTTCTCTCGTGCGTTCTCCACTCGGTCGAGTCCTCCTCAGCACACGGTCGAGTGGTGGTCGAGTGGTGCGGTCGAGTTGGACTCCGGACCTTGATTCTACAGCCTTAACTCTCTTGTTTTCTCCTCAGGATTGCTTCACTTCTCCTCAACATTGCTTCCATGCTCCTTAAGCTCCAAAATCACCTGTTTATGCATGAAAAGATGCAAATGCAATGCAACTACACTCTAATGCATGATTAGTCCTAAAGCTACGCAATAATGGCCTAAATGGATAGCAAAAGATGCAAAAGTTGTGAATAAACTAAGGGAAAACAAGGTAAAATATATGAACATCAACACCCCCAAACTTAGTCTTTGCTTGCCCTCAAGCAAATAATTAAGACAAAAGAAGGTAGGTGAGGTTTGAAAGTGGGATCTCAACTCCTAAAGCTTGCAAATAGACTATCTAGAATCAATGTCCAAGTTACTAGTACTATGATGCAAGTTGAATGAGCTATACTTAAAGACTTTAGACAAGCATATCACAACCTTTACTGATTTGAGCCTTAGACATCCACATGCATTCAAATCAACCATTCCCTTTAACATTCATTAATCAAGAACATGAATCAATTCTATGCAATGCTTAAACTCATTTGGCTTGGCAGTAAAAGGTTTAGAGACAATGATGGTCTCTCTTTAGAGTGGGGTTTATCAAAATCAAGGTTCTCTCATGAAAATGGATTGAGCTTTAGAAGAATGCTAAAGGTAAGAACACCTAGACACATACAAGAATAAAACCTTGTCTACCCAAAGGCTCCCAAAGTGTTTTATCCTAGCAATCTAAACCCAAATGATCCTAGTTCTACCCTTTAACTTCTTCTCTTCTTTTTCACCCTTTTCTCTTTTGGTTTTCAAGTCTTAGGAGATGTTTCTTATTTGATCTTTCTAGTGGGATGGGGGATTCTTACTTATTTGCTATGATTCTCTTTTCTTCTTATTCTTAAGACATATAAGCATTTTGCTAGACTTTCCTTTTCTTTCTTTTCTTTTCTTTAATTAGAACCATTCTCAACATTTTTTACTTCCCATCCTTTCACTAGACTTTTATTTAAACAAATTCTCCTCTTAAAGACTCTACCCTCTTTTCTTTCTCTTTTTCCTCTTTTCTTTTCATAACAGCCAAGTCTCAAACCCAACAAGTGAACCACCTAGTCCTATCTAGTTTGAAAAATGCAAACTAGAACTACACAAGGCTTTACTCTTAGTTCAAACCTAACACTTTCTACCAAGCTCAATCCCAAAAAGGCCTCACACACACAAGAATAAACATGGCTTGAAAGAAGGTTTGGTTTAGGGGTAGGGGTACTGATTCTTAATGAGGAAATCAGCTACTTGGATCAACAAGAGTGGTAAAAAGGAAGAAGATGATCCAAATATGTATATGGTATCCATGAGTTTAAGGCAATGCACACATTGATAATTTAAAGTCAATATTAGGTTCTTATAAATAGGAAATGGTTTCAAATCTCAACATGCTTCAATTTAGACCAAATGCAATGTAGGAATTCAAGGCTTGGTTCAATCTTATGCTTCTAACCACTCAACTAGCATCAAAGTACTATTAACTTAGGCATTGATCCTAGTCTAGTGAATAAACAAGTTAACAAGGGAATAATCATCATAGATCCCTAATGCAAATACTATACAATCCTACATGAAACATGCTAAACAAGATCCTAATGTGCAGTGCAAACTACATGAACACTCTTTTTTTTTTAATAAAGATTTTTTCAAAATTTTTTCAAAATTTTAGGGTTTTTCTATGCCTTAGATGATATGCAAATACTAACATGATGATGCTAAAAATTTGAAATAAGAAAACAAAACACAACATCAAATGCTATCTCAAACCCTCCCCCAAACTTAAATCACACAGTCCCTGTGTGAAAGAAATTTGATTGAGGATTCAAGAGTAAAAACAAATAACAAAACACAATATCAAATGCAATGATATCTACAAGTGAAGGTGATAGTGGTACCTTAGGGATTGTGGAAGTAGTTGTCCACATCCATCTGCATGCTGTCATAGGAGTAGTTGGGGTCTTGCTGTTGACTTGGAGGTGGAGATTGGGGCAGCTCGACGATGGGAATCGACCGGGACTCGGTCGAGTACGTGCTCGAGGGGGGGGGGGTCGAGCTGGACCACGAATCTTCATTTCCTCTTCTATCTGGTCTCCCTTGCTTCCCTGGTTGTGAAAATACCAAAACAAAATCAAAATACCAAAAACCTTAAACAATATGTACATGGATACCTTAGGGACTTCCTCCCTAGTGAGCTTGTTTAAAGTCACTAAGCTTGACTTTTGATGCCTTTTTAGGCTTTGTTTAGATACCAAGGAGGTGATGAAATCCCCCCTGGTTCGACTTGGTAACCTTAGTGTTCCTTCTTGATCACTACTTCCTTAAATCTTGAACTTTGTATCTTCTTAAGCTTGAGTCTTAGTCTTGCCTTCTTCAAAGACCTCTTGTTGAGCTGAACTTGAAGATCTTGAACTGATTCCTCATGAGATGTGACCTTAGCTGTTGAAGTCTCTTCTTCTCTCAAAACCCCAAAATCAGCCTTATCTTCAATCTTAAATGGTTGACCTCCAATGGTTGGTAGGTTAGATGGATTTGTAATATCAAAGTCCATAGTCAAACCTTCAGATATGTTCAACCTTATCAGCCCCTCCTTAACATCAATGATTGCTCCTGCTGTGGCAAGGAATGGTCTCCCAAGCAAGATTGGATCCTCTACCTCCTTATCCATCTTTATTATGATGAAATCAGTGGGAATTCTCGCCTTGCCTATCTTGACTAGGAGGCTCTCCAATTTACCAACTACATCTTTGTGTGAACCATCAACTAGACTTATGTAGAGATTGCTTGGCTTGAATTCAGTGTGTCCAAGCTTTTCTGCTATAGAGTAGGGCATGACACTAACAGATGCTCCAAGATCACACAAGCATTTGTTGAAGTGAAGGTAGCTGATGGAGCAAGGTAGATTGAATGGACCTGGATCTTCAAGTTTTGTTGGTACAATAGCTGTCCCAATCTCTTCTTGATCTCTCCTGTTTTGATTATGAGCTTTCTGCTTGGATATGTCAAGTGACATGCCTTTGTAGAGAGGATATGGGGCATATTGTTCCAAAGCTGGTCCTCTCTCTGCTTCCTTCTCTTCAATGACAACCTCCTGTTGAATGGCCCTCACTTCCTTCTTTTCAATCACAACCTCTTCCTTCAAAGCCATGACTTCTTCCTTCTCAATGACTTCCCCTTGTTGTAAAGCTAACTCCTTCTCTTGTTGCAAAGCCAACTGTTCCCTTTTCTCAATAATTTCTCTGAGTTCTTTCAGCTTTTGTGCTTTGAAACGTCCTGGGAATGGTAGTGGAGGCTTGTAAGCAGGAGGAATGTACTTAACAGGTTTGGCAGCTTCGGAGTCTCCAGCTCGATCGACCACTCGAGCATGCACTCGGTCGAGTGGCTGCTCGAGTTCCTGGTCGAGTGCAATGTCGACCTCCTTTTGCTTTGCACAAATGTCACTTGGGGCTTTAGTAACTGATGAATTCCCCCAAACTTGGACATCACTGTCCTCAGTGACAACTGCCTCATTGAGATGAATGGCCTTAGCAGTGCATTCCCTTGGGTGTTGAAGTTGGTTTGGTGTAGGAGAGAAAGTAGAAGCCATGCAACTCTCCATGTTCGTGATTGTAGAGCTCAGTCTCTCCAACTGGTTATTCAGTCCAGTAGAACAAGAATTCAACGTTTGGTGCAGCTCAGCAAACTGCCTTGCTTCCTCAATCTGCTTAGTAGCTTGCCCAAGCAACAGTTGTTGCATCATAGCTCTTAAGTCAAGTTCTTGAGCTTGTGAGGTCTGGAACCATGGAGAGGGATACAATTCAGTCTGGTAGATTGGTTGATGTTGCATGGGTATGTAATTGAACATACTGTTGTGGTACATCATTACTGACTCGAACAGGTACTCGGTCGAGCGCAGGCTCGAGTGGGTGGTTGAGTCGACTGGGAAGTAATGGCTATTTGGATCCGGCTTCTGGCTCGATCAAGTGCTCGATCATAGCTCGGTCGAGTGGTGGTCGAGTGGGTGGTCGAGTGGGTACCTGAAACTCAAGACAGCCAAGCAAAGGAAGATTCGAGTCCAGTAACGTCACAAGTGTTTAAACGAACTTAATCTTAGACTAATAATGATCCTAAATGTCACAAAACACACTCAAATGGGCAACAGCGCCAAATTGAAACTGACTTTCTTTGTGGTGTGGTGAATGAATGATGTATGGAATGAATAGAAGTCAGGGTGTTTCAATTCCCCTTATGCAGTTGTAGTATAAGAGGTGTCAATCCTATCTGAGTGATTGTGAACAATTAAGATGTGCATATGAGTCTAAGTCAAGCCAATTGTAAAGATTGTTTGTCACTAACAATCCTATAATGAGATATGAAATGCAGAAAGTAAAAACAACTAGAACAAGATACTAAATGCAAACAGAACAGACAAATTAAAGCTATAATGAAACTAGAACAGAGATAGACACTATGCTGATGAACTAATGCAAGACAAGTAATGAACAGGAAACTACGTGAATGCAATGGAAATGAAACAGGAATGAAACAAGACAATCACAAATCAAAAACACAAGTTCTGGGGATGAACTCGAGCAGCACTCGACCGAGTGTAGGTCGAGTACGTGGTCGAGCTAGACTAAACGTGAAAACAGAGCAACACAAGAAAAACAGAGCAATGCAAAAACTAATCAAACAACAAGCAAGCAATGATATTTAGACTAAGATATTAATAAACAAAGAAGGCCTTGAGGAGGGATTCATGGGCTGAGCTAATCATTGTGGTTATCTAACTTGGTCAACAAATCTCAAGCAAACTTTGAGCTGATCTCTAGACATACTATTCTAAGACATGTTTAATCCACTCTCATGGCAAGAAACAATCAAACCTATGCATTTCTAGACTTGTTCTCACAAAGTAAAGAATCTACACAAGCAGGCATTAAGCAATACATCTCAAACCAAACAAGACTTCTAATCTCTTAGCAAGCCTAATGGTAAGCTCTAGATCTAGTCTTATCTATGCTCCTTAGACATTGGTGTGATGCTAAGATGCTTGAAATCAAACCCTACCTTCTCAGATATAGGATCAACATTAAGAACATCTAGCCTAGAAGAGATCTACAACAATCAAGCTTGCCAAATCAAATAAACCACAAGATCAACCCAGCCTAACCCATCCTCAAGGTCTTAAGCAAACTACTCACAAGAACACATGGTGAAATATGTCAAAAACCCAGAAAATATTGAAACTTGCATCATTAGAAAGATGAAACAGAGATCTACAATATTGATGAAGAAATAAAACTCGAAATCTTAATATTTTGAAAGTTATGAAACAAACAAAATACAAGAATCTAGTCTTTCTTTCTTAAACAAGTACAAAATCTAAAATAAAAGAAAGTGCAAAAGGAATAAAATCTAAAAAAGGTAAAAACTAGGTTTTAGACTCTCTAAAAAGCTGGACTCCTTGGTGGCTGCAGGTACAAGGGCCTTATATAGGAGGTGAGGTGGAAGCCCTAAAAATACAAAAAGTCAAAGCAGTCAACGGCTCGGTCAACTCGACCAGTGCTCGGTCGAGTGGCTGGTCGAGCTGGCTTCTCTCGTGCATTCTCCACTCGGTCGAGTCCTTCTCAGCACACGGTCGAGTGGTGGTCGAGTGTCCGGTCGAGTTGGACTCTGGACCTTGATTCTACAGCCTTAACTTTCTTGTTTTCTCCTCAGGATTGCTTCACTTCTCCTCAGCATTGCTTCCATGCTCCTTAAGCTCCAAAATCACCTGTCTATGCATGAAAAGATGCAAATGCAATGCAACTTTACTCTAATGCATGATTAGTCCTAAAGCTACACAATAATGGCCTAAATGGATAGCAAAAGATGCAAAAGTTGTGAATAAACTAAGGGAAAATAAGGTAAATTATATGAACATCAGATCAGTATTTGAATCCGAACTGTCAACCTATATGTAGAAAAACTGATGGGAATGATGTATTTAAGAGATATGAATTAGAAAAAGAAAAGCTGAAAAAGTTTTTGCAGAAATTAAAAGAAGAGTATGTTGTACAACATATATGTGGACAGCTCGTGGCACTTTCACAGGGTATATTTGTTTGACTGCTCATTATGTTGATGATGATTGGAAGTTAAACAACAAGATTCTAGCATTCTGTGACATGAAACCTCCTCATACAGGTGAAGAATTAGCTAATAAAATTCTTTGTTGCTTGAAGGAGTGGGGTTTTAGAAGAAGATATTCTCTTTGACTTTAGATAATGCTAGGAATAATGATAGTATGCAGAAGATCCGTAAGAATCGTCTTCAAATGATTAGTGGTAATGGATTGTTATGTGAAGGAAGGTTTTTTCATGTAAGATGATTTGCTCATGTGTTGAATCTTATTGTGCAAGATGGTTTAGATGTAGCTACTGATCTTCTGGAAAATATTAGAAAAAGAATCAGGTTTGTCAAAACATCTAATTCTAGGAGAGAAGCATTTGCCGCATGTGTTGAGAGTGTTGGGATAAGAAGTGGTGCTGGATTATCTCTAGATGTCACTACACGCTGGAATTCGACATATGATATGCTTGCCAAAGCTTTAAAGTTCCGTTAGGCATTTAGTAGTTTGAAAGAATGTGACAGAAACTACAAATCATTGTCTTCTGAAGATGAGTGGGATTAGGGAGAGAAAATTTGTGAAATATTGAAGCCATTCAGTACCATCACTACTTATTTCTCAGGGGTCAAATATCATACTGCTAATGGGTATTTTCTACAAGTGTGGAAAATTGAGCGTCTTTTGAAAGACTATGCAGATTGTGGTGATTTGAGAGTGGAAGAGATGGCTAGAAATATGCAATTGAAGTTTGATAAGTATTGGGATAATTATAGTATCATTCTAGCTATGGGAGCTATTTTAGATCCAAGGTTAAAGGTGCAAATTCTTCAATCAGCTTTTCATAAAGTGGATCCGAGTACTTCTGAAGAAAATGTTGAAGATGTTGTGCAGAACTTGAAGGACTTTTATAATGAACACATGGAAAAGGCTTGGACTTCTACCTCTTTCTCATCAACACAAATTCCACTTGATATTCTTAATGAACCACCACTAGAAGATGATCCAAATGTTGTAAGTATTTTTCTCCATTTAGTTTGTATACCCTATATCTTAATGACACATCTTTACACATCCTCATGTCTCTTTTATACAGGATATCTTACAGCTTGAGAGGAGCATACAACCTGGTTCTGACAACACAAAAACATATTTAGAAAATTATTTGGATGATCCAAGGGTAAATTTGAAGTCTTTCACGGACATGGAGGTTTTGAGCTATTAGAAAGGCAGTGGGCAACACTATGGTGATTTGGCTTCTGTAGCTTGTGATGTGCTCAATATTCCAATCTCCACAGTAGCAGCAGAGTCATCGTTTAACATTGGAGGTTGGGTATAGAATCTTTACAAAACTGTCTCCTTCCAAGAAATGTTCAAGCTTTGTTATGTACTAGAAACTGGTTACGTGGTTATGTTGAGTTAGAAGGTAAGAATTAATATATTTTTTTCATAATTAACTTCCCTTTGATTTATATTTTCTAATTATAGGTGACATTGAAGACAACTTTGATGATGGAGTTGAAGGTACTACATCTGTGGCTTGTAGCTCAGGAGTATGAGACCAAGGTAAAAAAAAAATAAGATTGTTACATAAGAATAGCGCTGTAATTATGAAATTATGACCGAAATTCCATTGTTTTGTTGTTGTTTAGATTCTGATTAGGTTTTGGAAGAACCAGAAGAGGAAGAATTAGAAAAAAATTATTGTTGTTTTTGTGACTTTGTTTTTGGTTTTGATATCTATCTATGTTAACAAAACTCTTAAATATATTTGGTATACTTTATCTATATGATATAAGATTATAAATTTTTGACAATTGTCACAGATATAATAAAATAAACAAAATACATAATATATATCACATTTGGTACCAAAAAGCTAAAGACACAAAAATACATAATGTAAAATCCAAAATACATCATATAAGACAATAAAATTTGGGTACCCACGGGTTTACACTACAAGAAAACAAGGTCATAACCGACGGAAGTTCTGACGGGCACCTGTCTCTCGGTAATTACCAACGACATACCGGCAGACAGAATCTGACAGTAATCTGTCAAAATTTTTGACGGATTACCGACCAAACTCTACTGTCAGTATGTCCGTCGGAATTTGGTCGGTTAATATATCCGTTATTGTTGTCGTTCTTAGATTATTCGATTACTGATGGGGTTAAATTAATATCCGTCGGAAATCCATTGGTAAATGTATCTGTTATTGTAGCCGTTTATATTATTTTCTTTCCGACGGATTTCCAACCAGTTAAATTAATATATGTCGGTAAATGTATCCGTAATTGTAGCCATTTATATTGTTCGCTTTTCGATTTATTTTCGACAAGTTAAATTAATATCCGTCGAAAATTTGTCGGTAAATATATCCATTATTGTAGCCGTTTTATAGCCGTTAAAAATTTCGAATTTACTGAAGGATTACGGACGGATACGAGATTTACTTTCTCTATAAAACCAACCACTTCTTCTCATACTCTCACTCATTTTTTAGAAAAAACAAAAATGTCTTATTCTTCTTATTTTCGATCGTGGATGAACGGATCAATGCTCGATTTGGAATCAAATTTATTGAATGATGAGTATGCTCGTGGTGTAGGCAAAATTATGGAGTTGGCATGTCAACAACCGATCGTTCTTCAAACCCGTAAGTTGAAATGTCCATGTTCGATTTGCCGGAATTCTCACAATATTAGGATTGATTTAGTATGGGTCATATTTATTCCAATGGTTTTATGACGAGTTACAAGATTTGGTTTCTCCATGGTGAAAGACCAGAGTAAAATAGTTCTAGCGAAACATATATTGTTGATAGCGCAGAGGAACCTAGAACAGAAGTAGATTATGGTATGGGTACTGTTGAGATGTTGAATAATGCATATAGGGAAAACATGCAATCGATGGGTCAAAATGTCTACAGGTTAGAGGAACCTGATGCGTAAGCATGCAAGTTTTTTTCTATGTTGGATGAAACTAAGCAGCCGTTATACGGAGGTTGTATGAAAGGTCATTCGGCTTTATCATCTGCAAGCAGATTGATGTCCATAAAGACAGACTACAATTTGGCTGAGGAATGTGTGGATGCGATAATAGATTTTGTGAAAGACATTTTTCCTGAAGATAAATCATTTTCTAGGTACATATTACGAGATTCAGAAATTGGTCGCCGGTTTTGGTTTGTCGTATTACATGATAGATGTATGCGAAGATAATTGCATGATCTATTGGAGAGAAGACGAAGATAGGAAAAGGGGTCAACTTTGTCAAAAACCAAGATATCAGGAAACAAGCGGTAGGGTTCCAGTTCCATATAAGCGGATGTGGTATTTACCGATCACAGAAAGGCTGAAGCGATTATATCAATCTGAGCGTATGGCTGGTCCAATGAGATAGCACGCAGAACATAGATCAAACAAAGAGAGTACACATCCTTCAGATGCAGAAGCATGGAGGCATTTCCAATATGTGTATCCGGATTTGGCGTATGAGCCACGAAACGTGTACCTAGGATTATCTACAGATGGTTTCAATCCATTTGGAAAGCATGGAAAGCAATATTAGTTGTGGCCGGTAATCATAACACCTTATAACTTACCGCCATCTTTGTGCATTCGTCGAGAGTTTCTTTTCCTTTCAATTTTGGTTCCCGGTCCAAATCATCCAAAGAGATCTCTTGTTGTGTTTCTCCAACCGTTCATATATGAGATGATAATGCTATGGGATCATGGTGCTAAACATATGACGTTTCAACCAAGCAGAATTTCCGGATGCGTGCAGCACTTATGTGGACGAGTAGTGACTTTCCAGCTTATGGGATTCTATCTGGATGGACAACTCATGGAAGGTTAGCATGTCTGTGCTGTCAAGATAACTCAAATGCGTTGCAGTTGAGGCACATACGTAAAACGAGTTGGTTTGATTGTCATAGAAGATTTCTACCAGCTCGTCACCCTTACCGGTGTCCGAGGAAAATATTTAGGAAGAATAAGCAAGTGGTTGATGCACCACCTCTTGAAGTCGACGGACATAGTTTACTGGAACAATTAAGAAATTTTGGAGCAGAGAGGACTAGAAATTGTGGTGGTAATGGACATGCTGTTGTTTACGGTACTGGCATCAATCACAATTGGTATAAACATAGCATTTTTTGGGAATTGCCATATTGGAAAGATCTTTTGTTGAAACATAATCTAGATATCATGCACATCGAGAAGAACATCTTCGTCAACCTCATGAACACTGTTCTAAATCTCCCGGGAAAGAAAAAAGATAATTTGAAGTCTAGATTAGATTTGCCTGATATTTGTGATCGCGATCAGCTTCATGTACTAGAAAATGGGAGATGTCTAATCCCGACGTTTCGGTTAGACACACACAAGAAGGAAGCGTTCTTCAACTGGATTACCCACGATATTAAATTTCCTGATGGATACACAACTAATTTGCGTAATTGTGTTGATATGGCTGAAGGAAAGTTTACAAGAATGAAGAGCCATGATTGTCATGTTGTGATGCAGCGAGTTCTTCTGTTTTCATTTGAGCATCTTTTACCAAGCAATTGTAGATACATTTCTATATATCGCCTTTTTTAAAGAGTTATATACATATTTATTGATATATACCGTAAAAGAATTAATTTATAGAGGTTTTATAGTATTAATCCGATCTTCTTTCTACTTACAGGGGTAGGTGCATTTTTCGGGATTTATGCTCAAGAACACTTACAGATGACGGTATTCGTAACTTGGAAGAAAACATACCAATGATCCTATGCAATTTCGAGAAGATATTTCTCCCATCTTTTTTTGATGTTATGGAGCATCTCTCAATACACCTTCCGCGAGAAGCTAAACTTGGTGGTCCTGTTCTGTACCGTTGGATGTATCCTTATAAGCGGTATATGTTTCATCTGAAGAAGAAGGTCAAAACCTTAAGCAAAGTTGAAAGCTCTATTTGTGGCACAAAGTATAAACGAAGAAGCCTCAAATTTTGCCGAATTTTACTTTCTTGCCCAAGTTCGTACGAAAAGATGACGTCCTACTTGTCATGATGATGGAGGAGAAATGACTAGTTATTCGGTATACGTACCTAACTTGTTTACACAAGTAGGAAGACTCAGTGGGACAAGAAAGAATTGGCAACTGTCGCAACAAGAGTATACGCACTTACATATGTATATCCTCACTAATTGTGAGGATATTATGGAATATGAGAGGTACATTCTAAAATTAATATGAAATAAAATTTAAATTTATAATTTAATATCTTCTAAAATATTTTTTTTTGGTTTTGTAATAGGATTTAACTTTAATACGCTCTTACTACCCAACATATAGCGAGGAGCAGGTTGATGAGCATAAGCAAAGGGATTTTGCGTCTTGGTTGAAATATTATGTAAGTGTTTTACTGGCTTGGTTTAATATAAATTTAATAATTAAATATCATTAATTTGTTTAAACATCTTTTCTTAGGTTAACGATGAAAGCGGAAAAGGTCAAACATTTCCATCATGGTTAGTAGAATTAGCAAACGGTCACAACTACATTGCAACGTCTTCTTCGGGGTATTGCAGGAGGGGATATGCATTTCGGATTCACGAGGAAGGAAGTAGGTGGAGAACAACCGATTAAGGTATATCATCTCATATAAGTGATGTTGTATTTTATGGTGTCCTTAGAGAGATTTTAGAAGTACTCTATCTAGGGATGTTAAACTTGCGATGCGTTGTTTTCCTTTATGATTGGTATGATCCTTACATCGATCGTGGTGTTAGAGTTGATAAGTATATGTTATTTATCATTGAATTATTTAAAAAAAAAAAAGTTAAGCATATAGGTCCTTATTTTGAGAATTAATTCCGTGGTTAATATAAACACATAATATATGCATGTTTGTGAAGAGAAATTATAAAACTAAGGGGTTTAACTTCTAAACCGTCGGAAATCCGTTGGTAGTAGTTGGGAATTACCGACGTATTTCTGATGGATTGCAAATTTTTTACCCGGAAATAAAATAAAATGAAATTTTTGTAACCGCGGGCAATTAAATATTTTACTCGTAACCGACTGGTAATCGGTCGGTTTTTCCGTCGGTAGTTTCGATAAAACCAAAGTTATTCATCTTCTTCTCCCCCGACAGTTTTTCTTTTCTCAAACATAAAAATCGATCTCTCTCCATTCTTCGGTGATTCTCTGGCGATTTGCTCCCTCCACCCCGGCGAAACTCCGGCGCTTATCTCCCTTCGATCCGTCGACTTCTGCGTTCTTCAAGTTACTTAGTCTTGAATCTTACCTTCATCCTAGCCTCTTGCTCCCAAGTGTGCTCCTCAACACCATCACAGTCCCAAAGAACTCTCATCAAATGTATTTTCTTCTTCCGAAGTTCCTTGATCCTGCTCTCGAAAACCCTCACTGGTCTCGCTTCCAAGGTCATGTTAGGCTGAAGATCCTCAGAAGTCTTAGCTAACAACGGATCATCGTCGTGAAGACACTTCCGTAACATAGACACATGGAAACCTTGTGGAACGCGCGCATAATATCAAGCAACTCCAGCCTATATGCCACAGGTCCACCCGCTTAATCACCCTAAACGGACCCATATACCTTAGACTCAACTTAGTCTTTGTCAGTGACCTGTTCGGACCCCTGATGTTCATATATTTTACCTTGTTTTCCCTTAGTTTATTCACAACTTTTGCATCTTTTGCTATCCATTTAGGCCATTATTGTGTAGCTTTAGGACTAATCATGCATTAGAGTATAGTTGCATTGCATTTGCATCTTTTCATGCATAAACAGGTGATTTTGGAGCTTAAGGAGCATGGAAGCAATGCTGAGGAGAAGTGAAGCAATCCTGAGGAGAAAACAAGAGAGTTAAGGCTGTAAAGTCAAGGTCCGGAGTCCAACTCAACCGCACCACTCGACCACCACTCGACCGTGTGCTGAGGAGGACTCGACCGAGTGGAGAATGCACGAGAGAAGCCAGCTCGACCAGCCACTCGACCGAGCACTGGTCGAGTTGACCGAGCCGTTGACTGCTTTGACTTTTTGTATTTTTAGGGCTTCCACCTCATCTCCTATATAAAGCCCTTGGACCTGCAGCCACCAAAGAGTCCAGCTTTTTAGAGAGTCTAAAACCTAGTTTTTACCTTTTTTAGATTTTATTCCTTTTGCACTTTCTTTTATTTTTAGATTTTGTACTTGTTTGAGAGAGAAAGACTAGATTCTTATATTTTGTTTGTTTCATAACTTTCAAAGTATTAAGATTTCGAGTTTTATTCCTTCATCAATATTGTAGATCTTTGTTTCATCTTTCTAATGATGCAAGTTTCATTATTTTCTGGGTTTTTGTCATATTTCACCATGTGTTCTTGTGAGTAGTTTGTTTAGGACCTTGAGGATGGGCTAGGCTGGGTTGATCTTTTGGTTTGTTTGATTTGGTCAAGCTTGATTGTTGTAGATCTCTTCTAGGCTAGATGATCTTAATGCTGATCCTATATTTGAGAAGGTAGGGTTTGATTTCAAGCATCTTAGCATCACACCAATGTCTAAGGAGCATAGATAAGGCTAGATCTAGAGCTTACCATTAGGCTTGCTAAGAGATTAGAAGTCTTGTTTGGTTTGAGATGTATTGCTTAATGCCTGCTTGTGTAGATTCTTTTCTTTGTGAGAACAAGTCTAGAAATGCATAGGTTTGATTGTTTCTTGCCATGAGAGTGGATTAAACATGTCTTAGAATAGTATGTCTAGAGATCAGCTCAAAGTTTGCTTGAGATTTGTTGACCAAGTTAGATAACCACAATGATTAGCTCAGCCCATGAATCCCTCTTCAAGGCCTTCTTTGTTTATTGAAATCTTAGTCTAATTATCATTGCTTGCTTGTTGTTTGATTAGTTTTAGCATTGCTCTGTTTTTCTTGTGTTGCTCTGTTTTCACGTTTAAGTCTAGCTCGACCACGTACTCGACCTACACTCGGTCGAGTGCTGCTCGAGTTCATCCCCAGAACTTGTGTTTTTGATTTGTGATTGTCTTGTTTCATTCCTGTTTCATTTCCATTGCATTCACGTAGTTTCCTGTTCATTACTTGTCTTGCATTAGTTCATTAGCATAGTGTCTACCCGCGTGATAGGCGGGAGTGCTTCCCAAGATAAGAATGCTTCTTGATACAGCCTCTAATGGCAACTTCCTCAACAAGAATGTGGAAGAAGGATGGGAATTGGTTGAGAATCTTGCTCAATCTGATGGCAATTATAATGAGGATTATGATAGGACCATAAGGAGCTCCTCAACTGATCAAGAGGACAAGTATAAGAAGGATTTGAAGATTGTCAATGAGAAACTTGACAAGATACTCCTCAGCCAGTCCAAGTCTATTCACTTCATTGGTGAAGAAGAAGCTCCAGTTCAAGAAGGGGAACCTGAATTTGCTGAGTTGTGCTACATGCAAAACCAGGGAGGATTCAAAGGCTACAACCAAGGAGGTTTCAAAAACAACAATCTCTCTTATAGGAGCACCAATGTGGCCAATCCTCAAGACCAAGTCTATCCACCTCCTCAACCTCAACAACAGCAACAAAACTACATCCCCAAGCAACAACACCAAGTGTTCCAGCCCCAATTGTGTCCCCTACCAGGGTTTCAGACTAACCAAGGCCAGGAACAAGACTTAAGAGCAATGATGCAACAGTTGTTGATTGGGCAAACACAAGGCAAGATTGAGGAAGCCAAGCAGTTTGCTGAGTTGAATCAAAGGCTCACATCACAGTACATTGATCTGAACATGAAGTTTGAAGGTCTCAACTCCAGAATGAAGTATATGGAGAGCAACATTGCCTCTACTTCAGCTCCTAAACCCAACCAACTCCCTGGAAAAGCTGTTCAAAATCCAAGGGAGTTCACTGCAAAAGTCATTCATATCTCTGATGAGGAAGTCACTGAGGACAGTGAAGTCCAAGTTTGGGGGAATTCATTAGTTACTGAAGCCCCAAGTGACGTTTGTGCAAAGCAACTGGAGTCTGTTATTGCACTCGACCAGGTACTCGAACAGCCACTCGACCGAGTGCATGCTCAAGTGGTCGATCGAGTTGCAGACTCAGAAGCTGTCAAGCCTGCTAAGTACATTCCTCCTGCTTACAAGCCACCTCTTCCATTCCCAGGACGTTTCAAGGCACAAAAGATTAAGGAGCTTAGGGAAATCATTGAGAGAAAGGAGATGATGGCTAAGCAACAAGAAGAAGAGAGGGTTTTAAAGGAAGAAGCTGTGGTTGAGGAAGTGTTGGCCATACAAGAGATCACCATTGCTTACCAAGAAGAAGAGAGAGGACCTGCCTTGGAACAGTATGATCCATATCCTCTCTACAAAGATTTTTTGCTTGATTTGTCAAAGAAGAAGGCTGAAGCTCAAGATGAGAAGGATCTTGAGGACCTTGGAGGAGTTATCATTCCAATCAAGCTTAAGGATCCAGGACCATTCTATCTACCTTGCACACTTAGCTATCTCCACTACAACCAATGCCTTTGTGATTTGGGAGCTTCAACAAGTGTGATGCCATACTCCATAGCACAAAAGCTTGGGAGAACTGATTTCAAGTCCACCAACCTTCATATATGTCTAGCTGATGGGTCAAACAAGGAGATAGTTGGAAGGTTGGAGAATGTCCTAGTCAAGATAGGGAAGGCAAGGGTTCACACTGATTTTGTGGTGTTGGAGATGGACAAGGAACCTGAAGATCCAATCATTCTTGGAAGGCCATTCCTAGCAACTGTTGGAGCAGTTATTGATGTCAAAGAGGGTCTTGTGATCTTGAACATTGCTAAAGATATAGCCATGAAGTTTAACATCTATAACCCAACCAACCTTCCTACCATTGATGATCAACCTTTTACTATCAAAGACAAATGAGGTCAAGAAGGTTCAAGTGGTGAAGCAACTCCAAAGGCTAAGCTCTCCTTTCAAGATGATTCTGTGGAAAAGCTTAAGAGGTCAGTTCAAGAGTTGACTAGTATGGTTGAGGATCTTCAAGTTAAGCTGAACAAGAGGTCCTTAAAGAAAGCAAGACCAAGGCTCAAAATCAAGAAGAAACATGGTTTGTATGTTAAGGGCGAGGTGATCAAGGATCAACTTCACAGTGATCAAGAGGTTCCAGGGAGGATTTCATCACCTCCTTGGTATCTAAACAAGGTTTAAGAAGGCAACCAAAGTCAAGCTTAGTGACTTTAAACAAGCTCACTAGGGAGGAAATCCCTAAGGTATCCTTTGTAAATATGGTTTATTTTCCTTGTAGTTTTGATGTGTTTTCTTTTATATTTGTGTTGGACAGGCCTTTAGGTGAAAATGTAGTTGGGTAAGGAGAGTTTTAGACTTGGAGAAGGAGACTCGCAAGCCCACTCGACCTACCCACAAGAGGTACTCGACCGAGCTAGGAAGGAATTGAGGCCCATTTGATCTTCAAATCGCTAGAACGATCGAGTGGAGGGAAGAACAAGAAGAAAAATAGTGAAATTTCAAAATTTAGTCAAGGTGCTCGATCGTGTACAGTCGAGTGTGGGGTCGAGTGGCAGCAAAAAGCAGGTCAAAGATTCCCATTTCAAATTTGAATGGTTTGGACGCTCCACCCTTGTCTCTTTGTCCCCTTAGCTTCTTTATATAGACCTTGCACGAAATTATACCTCTCACATTCTCTCATTTGCTCAAAACCATTGAATTCAAGTTTTAAAGTCTCTCTCATAGCTTATCTTTTGCTCAAGCTTAGTTCTTTCAAGTTTTTGGTTCACTAACCTATTAACTTTGAGCTTTGAGTCTATTCCCTTCAGTTCTATTTGAAAAATGTCTTCAAGAATCACTAGGAAGTCTCAACAAACCGCTGCAACCTCCATGGAACGTCATGATGCTAGCCTTGAATCAAGAGGAGAAGCTGGAAGGGCCAGTCGACGCCCCACTCGATCATGCACTCGAACGAGTGGTGGATCGAGCAGCCGGTCGAGCCAGATGCCGCGTCCAAGGAGAGAGAGAGTTGAGGAAGATCCTGAGAGGACTGAAAGTGAGGAGGAAAGGGAGTCAACTCTCAATGAGTTCATGAGGAGACACAAGGCCAAAGGGAAGAGGCCAGCAGTTGAGGTTGAACAAGAGGAGAGTGAGAATGAGAGTGAGGAAGAAAGTGAAAAAGAAGAGATAGAGGATGATGGAGAAGCTGAGTCTTGTGGGTTGTCAAAGAGGCAACTCTATGATGCTTTCATGAGAATGGAGTTCTTAGGGACTAGATATCCACACAATGAAACCATGGAGAAGCTAGCCATTGGTGAAGATGTGGAGTATCTCTTTGAGAAGAGCAACCTAACTAAGTTTATGGGGCTTTGCATGGAGGGCTACAAAGAAGAGAGTTGTGAGTTTCTAGCCACAGTCAAGCTGCATACATATGCAAGGAAGGATGCTGAGTTTGGAGCTGGTCACATTGCTTTCACAATCAAGGGGAAAAGGTATGAACTTTCAATGAAGAAGATAGCCAATGTGTTTGGTTTTGAGGTTGGGAGCAATAGGAGTATGATGATTCCAAGAGAAGAGCTCTATGCTGTGTGGGAAACCATTGGGGACAACAAATACTACTCATCCTCCAATTCCAAGAGTTCAAGGATAAGGAGCCCAGTCCTAAGGTACTTCCACAAAGCTCTTGCCAACACCTTCTTTGCTAGGAAGGAAACTGGGAACATTAATGAGGGGGAGCTAAAGATGATTGATTTGGCTCTCAATGGAGTCATCTTCCAAGCAAGAAATGGTACCATCATTCTTGGGAGCACTGTGGAGACTGACCTAGCAATGGTGCTCATTGACCACATGATTTACTTGAGAAGTTGGGTAGGCAAGTTGGAGAATAAAGGGTCAAGAGGAGCACTAACCATTGGAGGCATCATTACTCCAATCCTACAAGCTGCTAAGGTTCCACTTAGAGGAGAAAGGGTTTCACCAAGATGGATTGACTCTAGCTACCTCACCTCTACTCTCATCCTAGCCAAGGAGATGCATCAAGGGAATCACATTTTCAACTTTGAACTTCCAACACTTGGGAAAAAGCAACTGATTTTGCCTAACCAAGAGCTCACCACCATTCAAGAAGGAGCCAACATTGACTTTTGGCCAGCTGAGGAGCATTTGTTTGATGGGATAGTTCAACTTAGAGTTGATGAAGCTGGAGATGTGCAAATGGCTGATGGAGAGGAGCAATTTTACTTTGAGGATTATGAGCTCAACCCAAGAGATAGTAGAGGAGTGAGGGAGGCTACCAAGAGATTAACCCTCTTGCAAAAATGGAACAAATGGCATGGGAAGAGGTTTGATAAGCTGAAGAAGAAGGTGACCAACATGGCTAAGTCTATCAAAGGCTTAAAGAAGGAGATTGCTGAGTTGAAGAGTGGGAATTCTTCACCTACACCATCAAGCCCTTTGAAGAGGAGTAGCTCAACTAGAGCACTTTCTAGAGTTGCGAACCCTGTGGAACCAGCTAGGGCTTCAATGTATGAGCCAAATCAGAGGAAGAGGAGCTCAAGTACCCGAGAACAACCATTTTCAAGGTACTCGACCGGGTCACTCGAGCACCCACTCGACCGAGCACCTCCAATGCACTCGGCCGAGTTCCAGCCCAGATCACCCTATGGTTTCCCACCTCCAGCTGCTTATCCAGGATATCAAGGTTACCCTCCCATCCCACCCCATTACTTCATGGATCCATCACTCTACCAACAGTTCTACCAGCAGCAAGGTCAACATTTTGACACTCGTGGTCCAGCTCGACCCCCCCACTCGAGCACGTACTCGACCGAGTCCCGGTCGATTCCCATCGTCGAGCTGCCCCAATCTCCACCTCCAAGTCACCAACAAGACCCCAACTACTCCTATGACAACATGCAGATGGATGTGGACAACTACTTCCACAATCCCTAAGGTACCACTATCACCTTCACTTGTAGATATCATTGCATTTGACATTGTGTTTTGTTTTTTGTTTTTCATCTTGAATCCTCAATCAAATTTCTTTCACACAGGGACTGTGTGATTTAAGTTTGGGGGAGGGTTTGAGATAGCATTTGACATTGTGTTTTGTGATTCTTATTTCAAATTTTTAGCATCATCATGTTAGTACTTGCATAGCATCTAAGGCATAGAAAAACCCTAAAAATTTGAAAATTTTTGCAAAAATCTTTATAAAAAAAAAGAGTGTTCATGTAGTTTGCACTGCACATTAGGATCTTGTTTAGCATGTTTCATGTAGGATTGTATAGTATTTGCATTAGGGATCTATGATGAGTATTCCCTTGTTAGCTTGTTTATTCACTAGACTAGGATCAATGCCCAAGTTAATAGTACTTTGATGCTAGTTGAGTGGTTAGAAGAATAAGATTGAACCAAGCCTTGAATTCCTACGTTGCATTTGGTCTAAATTGAAGCATGTTGAGATTTGAAACCATTTCCTATTTATAAGAACCTAATATTGACTTTCAATTATCAATGTGTGCATTGCTTTAAACTCATGGATACCATATACATATTTGGATCATCTTCTTCCTTTTTACCACTCTTGTTGATCCAAGTAGCTGATTTCCTCATTAAGAATCAGTTCCCCTACCCCTAAACCAAACCTTCTTTCAAGCCATGTTTGTTCTTGTGTGTGTGAGGCCTATTTTTGGGATTGAGCTTTGTAGAAAGTGTTAGGTTTGAACGGACAAGAGTAAAGCCTTGTGTAGTTCTAGTTTGCATTTTTCAAACTAGATAGGACTAGGTGGTTCACTTGTTGGGTTTGGGACTTGGCTATTATGAAAAGAAAAGAGGAAAAAGAGAAAGAAAAGGTTAGAGTCTTTAGGAGGGGAATGTGTTTAAGTAAATTTAAAGTCTAGTGAAAGAATGGGAAGAATAAGGTTGTTTAAAGATGGTTCTAGTTAAAAAAAAGAAAGAAAGAAAAGAGAAGTCTAGCAAAATGCTTATATGTCTTAAGAATAAGAAGAAAAGAGAACCATAGCAAATAAGTAAGAATCCCCCATTCCACTAGAAAGATCAAATAAGAAACCTCTCCTAAGACTTTAAAAGCAAAAGAGAAAAGGGTGAAAAAGAAGAAAAGAAGTTAAAGGGTAGCACTAGGATCAATTGGGTTTAGATTGATAGGATAAACACTTTGGGAGCTTTTGGGTAGACAAGGTTTTGTTCTTGTATGTGTCTAAGTGTTCTTACCTTTAGCATTCTTCTAAAGCTCAATCCATTTTTTATGAGAGAACCTTGATATTGATAAGCCCTACTCTAAAAAGAGACCATCACTGTCTCTAAACCTTTTACTGCCAAGCCAAATGAGTTTAAGCATTGCACATAATTGATTCATGTTCTTGATTAATGAATGTTAAAGGAAATGGTTGATTTGAATGCATGTGGACATCTAAGGCTCAAATCAGTGAAGGTAGTGATATGCTTGTCTAAAGTCTTTAAGTATAGCTCATTCAACCTGCATCATAGTACTAGTAACTTGGACATTGATTCTAGATAGTCTATTTGCAAGCTTTAGGATCTGAGATCCCACTTTCAAACCTCACCTACCTTCTTTTGTCTTGATTATTTGCTTGAGGGCAAGCAAAGACTAAGTTTGGGGGTGTTGATGTTCATATATTTTACCTTGTTTTCCCTTAGTTTATTCACAACTTTTGCATCTTTTGCTATCCATTTAGGCCATTATTGTGTAGCTTTAGGACTAATCATGCATTAGAGTATAGTTGCATTGCATTTGCATCTTTTCATGCATAAACAGGTGATTTTGGAGCTTAAGGAGCATGGAAGATATGCTGAGGAGAAGTGAAGCAATCCTGAGGAGAAAACAAGAGAGTTAAGGCTGTAAAATCAAGGTCCGGAGTCCAACTCGACCGCACCACTCGACCACCACTCGACCGTGTGCTGAGGAGGATTCGACCGAGTGGAGAATGCACGAGAGAAGCCAGCTCGACCAGCCACTCGACCGAGCACTGGTCGAGTTGACCTAGCCGTTGACTGCTTTGACTTTTTGTATTTTTAGGGCTTCCACCTCATCTCCTATATAAAGCCCTTGTACCTGCAGCCACCAAAGAGTCCAGCTTTTTAGAGAGTCTAAAACCTAGTTTTTACCTTTTTTAGATTTTATTCCTTTTGCACTTTCTTTTATTTTTAGATTTTGTACTTGTTTGAGAGAGAAAGACTAGATTCTTATATTTTGTTTGTTTCATAACTTTCAAAGTATTAAGATTTCGAGTTTTATTCCTTCATTAATATTGTAGATCTCTGTTTCATCTTTCTAATGATGCAAGTTTCATTATTTTCTGGGTTTTTGACATATTTCACCATGTGTTCTTGTGAGTAGTTTGTTTAGGACCTTGAGGATGGGCTAGGCTGGGTTGATCTTGTAGTTTGTTTGATTTGGTCAAGCTTGATTGTTGTAGATCTCTTCTAGGCTAGATGATCTTAATGCTGATCCTATATCTGAGAAGGTAGGGTTTGATTTCAAGCATCTTAGCATCACACCAATGTCTAAGGAGCATAGATAAGGCTAGATCTAGAGCTTACCATTAGGCTTGCTAAGAGATTAGAAGTCTTGTTTGGTTTGAGATGTATTGCTTAATGCCTGCTTGTGTAGATTCTTTTCTTTATGAGAACAAGTCTAGAAATGAGAGTGGATTAAACATGTCTTAGAATAGTATGTCTAGAGATCAGCTCAAAGTTTGCTTGAGATTTGTTGACCAAGTTAGAGAACCACAATGATTAGCTCAGCCCATGAATCCCTCCTCAAGGCCTTCTTTGTTTATTGAAATCTTAGTCTAAATATCATTGCTTGCTTGTTGTTTGATTAGTTTTAGCATTGCTCTGTTTTTCTTGTGTTGCTCTGTTTTCACGTTTAAGTCTAGCTCGACCACGTACTCGACCTACACTCGGTCGAGTGCTGCTCGAGTTCATCCCCAGAACTTGTGTTTTTGATTTGTGATTGTCTTGTTTCATTCCTGTTTCATTTCCATTGCATTCACGTAGTTTCCTGTTCATTACTTGTCTTGCATTAGTTCATTAGCATAGTGTCTATCTCTGTTCTAGTTTCATTATAGCTTTAATTTGTCTGTTCTGTTTGCATTTAGTATCTTGTTCTCCTCTGTGTCTCGATCCTCTTCCTCAGCTGCTCTCTCAACTACCTTCTCAGCCTTCTCAGAAGCTGGTCTCTTCCCTCTTGCAACCGCAGCTCTGCTCCTTGACCGAGATGTTTGGATCTCCTCTTGCTCTCCTCCACCAGTATAAGAATCGACCTCCATGGGGTCGGTAACAGTTCTCTCGAACGTAGACAGGTCCCTACATCGAGGATATCGGTGAACAGCACTCGCCATTGGACTTGGTGAGCGAACTCGGTGGTCTACACGATCGGTTGCTCGAGCACCGGATCGGGTGACGGATCGAGTTGAGCATCGGGTTAGGGAAGCGAAACGTCCAGCCAGCAGTTAAGAATGCGGAAAGTTTCCTCTTCCTTGGGATTCTCGAGGTTCCACGGCATCACCTCCGGTTGTAGCAGCGGCAGAGGTTGATCTTCTTCCCTTTCTTTGGTAGGTTTTTGTGTGTGGCTACATTATCGAATCCTTGAGAACAAAAAAAAACTAAGCTTCGAGATTAATAGGGTTAGTTTCCAAAGAAAATCAAAGATCACTCGAGTTTGAGAGAGAATAGAAAGTAGGGAAACTAAAAGCTCTAGGGTAGAAAGACTTATCGGTGTTGCTGAGGGAGAAGGGTTCGAAACCCTTAAATAGGGTAGGGTTGGCAGGTTGGGCTTCACCGAGAGTGGGCTTGGCTTGTGGAATTCGCACTCCACTCGCCACCCGAGTTGAGACACGATCGGGCGCGTCGAGTACGGTGTCGGGTTGAGCCTCGGGTTTCCCAATTTTTCTTTTTTTCACTTTTTCACTTTTTCTCCTTTTTTTTTTTTATAAATTTGCAAAAATAGAAAACAAGATTTAAAACAAATAAAATAAAAGAAAATTAAATAGAAGATACCTTGGCGACTTCCTCCCAAGTGAGCTTGTTTAAAGTCACTAAGCTTGACTCTTCATGCTCCTCAAGCATGGGATCTTTGAGGGAGAGGTTCTGGAATCATCTCCACTGTAGCAGGCTGATTCAATTCATTCCCCAAGTCTTGTCTAGGTTCCACAACAAATGTGGTGTTGACCTCTTCAAGATGTTTGACTTTCCTCTGCTTTGTCTTAGTGGAAAAAGCTTGACCATCAATGGTTGGCCTCCCTTCTTGACATCAAAATCCATCTTGAAGTGCTCACTATGCTCTATTCTGATCTTGCCATGCTTCACCTCAATCACAGCACCTACTGTTGCCAAGAATGGTCTTCCTAGGATCAGTGGATCGTCTAGTTCCTTATCCATATCAAGGATCATGAAATCAGTAGGGAATTCCACTCTTCCGATCCTGAGTGGCAAGTTTTCTAGGATCCCAATAGGATGTCTGACTGTTCTATCAGCTAGAACCAAAATACAGACTACTTGGTTTAAAACTGGTGAAACCCATCTTGTTGGCCACTGACAGTGGAATGATGCTGACTGAGGCTCCAAGGTTGCAAAAGCAATTCTTGAAAATCCGAAGTCCTATCGAGCATGGCAAAGTAAAAGAGCCAGGATCTTCCAATTTTTCCTCAATCTGCAGCTCAGGGTCCAAGCACACTTCACTCCTGAAAATCTCATACCCAATCTCCTTGACAGCTTCCTTAACCTCATTCTCCAGCCGAGCTGCCTCATTGGCGATTTCCTCTTGAAGTCGTGTGGTGGCAAAAGTTTAGGAGGTGGAGCTTTACGCTTAGCCATACGCTCTGCAAGCGCCTCCAGTTGGATGTCAAGTGCAGCATTGAATCTTTCCTCTAGTTCCCCTTCTGCTGCTATAGGTAGTTGGGGTTGATCTTTCATCTGAACTTCTACCCGATGTATCATCGGATCACAATCATCGGGTAAGTCATCGGGTTCTGCCTCGGGTTGTTCTTCGATTTATGATTCTCGAACCAGTGCTCGATCATCAACTTGATCACTCTCCTCGAGTAAAGGCTCGGGTTCATACTCGGATATGTAGTGCTTAGCCTCATTTATCCCATAGTGATCCATATCCTCCCCATCTTGATCATCACTGTCCCCAGTGAGGTAATCCTTATAGTCATCATCAAGGAAGATGGCTTGGGCAGTGGCATAATCCTTAGGGTTCTGAACAGCTTTACCTGGGAGCTGGTTGATTTTTGGAGCTGGTTGGTTGTTGTGGTGTCCCTCTAGGTACCTCAGCTTAGTGTTGAACGAATCATACTTGGCGTTCAAATCATTGTATCCAGAATCGATCTTGTTGCTCATCTCCGCAAAACGTTTTGCGGTGTCCATAGCAGCGGATGCCTGATTTTGAATCATCTGCTGAATTAGGCCGCGTAGGTCAGCTTCTTGTGATTGGTTCTACGGGCCTTGGTGTAGTTGGAATCCAGGTGGTGCAATGGGCTGGTGGTAATTTCCAGAGTACTGCTGTTTAGGGGCATAGCCTTGATTGAACTGAACAAAAGGCTTCTGTTGGACCTGGTTCCCTTGAACTGCAGATGGGTAGTTTTGGTCCTGAGGTTTGGCAACATTCGGGTTTCGGTAAGACAGATTTGGATTCGACTTGTAATTGTTGTACCCTTTCTTGTAACCTCCTTGGTTGTTGATGTAGTTAACATCCTCTATCTGGACAGTCTCCCAATCTTGTTATAAAAACTGCTCTTCCTCTGATATTGCATGAACATGCTGCTGCTGGCTGAGTAGTTGATCCAGCTTGTCATTGAGGGCTTTAATGTCCCTCTTGTACTTGGCATCTTCCTCTCCTGTAGATCGCACAGTATGATCGTATTCCTCATTATAATGCCCATCAGATTGAGCCAAGTTCTCCACTAGGTCCCAACCTTCATCAACATCCTTGTTGAGGAAGTTACCATTGTTTGTGGTTTCCAGCAACATCCGTATCTTGGGGACCACTCCTCTGTAAAGTGTACTCAGCAATGAAGCATTGTTGAAGCCGTGATGAGGGCATCTGGTGGTGTATCCCTTGAAACGTTCCCAAGCTTCACTGAACGTCTCATTGTTCTTCTGAACAAAGCTGGAAATATAATTTCGCAACCTTGCGGTTCTGGATTGGAGAAGAATTTGGCCAGGAATGCCTTCTTGCATGCTTCCCAAGTGGTGATAGACTCCTTGGGGAGTGATTTCTCCCAGATGTGTGCTTTGTCTCCCAAAGAGAATGGGAAAAGCCTGAGTTTGAATCCATCCTCACTAACTCCATTTATCTTGGTGAGACTACAGAGCCTCTCAAATTCATCCAGATGATCCAATGGGTCCTCCATTGGTAATCCATAAAATTTGTTGCTTTGTATCATCTGGATGAGACTACTCTTGATTTTGAAATTGTTGTTCTAGAAAGCAGGTGGCACAATGCCATTCCTTCGAGTGTGAGTAGATGAAGCATCCCCTGCTCCTATGTAGGTCCTTGCTTGAGGAGCTGGTGGACCATTTTGATCGTTCATTGTTTCCTCAATTGTGGGTGGTTGCGGTTGTGGAACTTGTTGTTGACAAAGTAACCTTGGTCTGTCGATATTCTCGATGAATGGAATCAAGTTGCGGGTACCTTTGGATCGTGTTTGCATTCACAAGTAGGTGACCGAGGGTGTACACAAGGGTCAACTCGATCCAGGTGATCGAGTGACGGGTCGGGTGGGTGCTCAGGTTGTACCTGAGATTCAAAACAAACAAAAGCGAAAGCAAACAAGTTAAATTTCGAACCAATATAAATAAAAGAACTTGATCTAGCAAGTGCTCAAATCCTATAAGTAGCAAATTAAAATCAACCAAATGGCAATGGCGCCAAATTGATAGGCGGGATTTTCACTCAGGGTATCAATTCCCTATGCAGTTGTAGTACAAAGGGTTATCAATCCAAATGGTTGTTTATGCTAGCAGGAAGGATGCAATCAGAACAATGCAAGTCAAGCCAAGCAGATAAGGGTTTTGTCTATCAATCCTAAATTAATAAAAGAAAAGAGTATGAACAAAGAACCACACGAACTAAGCACTTGATGCAAGCATTCGAGTACAGGGTCGGGTGGGGTGATCGAGTAAGCAAATGATGTATGAACAACTCGAGGGGTTACTCGAAGCAGGTGATCGTGTACCTGTTCGGGTAAGGGATCGAGTGATGAATGAAAATGCAAGCAATTAAGATACGAAAGCTTCTAAGGATGGGTAATCGAATCCTAAGTATTCCTGACCAGCACAAATGTCTTACATGCCTCAAGCAAATATTTCCTAGACAATGAATCTCTAAAATTTATTAAAACACTCTCGTGATAGAAACAATCAACATTGATCACTCCCCTACCCAACTCTCGTTGGAGAAACATGACCAAGCATGCATTAAGATCTGATTCATTATTGTCAGTAAACCCCTTACTCATCTAATCGCTAAGGCTAAGTGAGTAAACCTCTAGCATTGGTTGATTCGAGCATCTCATCTACACCTCTCGGTGGTAAAACACAGATCTAATCTCACCCTCTCGGTTTGTTGACAGCATTAAGAACACCAATCTAGAAGGAAATCTATTAAGCATATACAATCAAACTAAGACATCTTAACCGATCAAGAACACAAAATCATCTATCCCATCCCTAGAAACTTTACTACACTACTCGGAAATCATAGCAAGAAACATAAAAGCATATATGAATGAAAATTGCATTATAATAAACGATAGAGTAGAGAAGTAAGAATACAAGATAGAAATCTAAAGAAATGATAAAAAGATATGAAACAGATCCTAACAAAAAGTGACAAGAGTTTTGAGTCGCTCAGTTCTCTCTCAGAAGCTCTCGCTCTCTGGTTTGAGGGTCTGCGGCGTGCTCGTTTGCAAGGAAGAAGAGGAGGGGTTTATATATGGAAACCCCTTTGACCTAGCTTCCCAATCCTGCCCGAGGGTCTACTCGATGGGGTACACGAGGATAGGGTCGGGTTACTCCTCAGGTAGATCTTCGGGTTTTTCTTCCTGCTCTTGGATCCTCCTCGATCGTGTTGGGGTTCGGACTTGTTCTTCCAGCTCGATGGCTCCATCGGGTACATGCTCGGATTTGTCCTTGTTTCTCCCATTTTAGGCTCTACAGCACCTGTTTTTATCCAAAGTATGCAAATGCAAGAATGCAACACCCTAAATGGCCTAATAGTGAATTCCTACAGTTAATGACCTAAAAATGCTAAGTTAAGGGTATAAACAATGCAAAATATGGACAAAAAGGATGCTAAAAACATGTAAATTAGAGAGTTATCAGCACTTAAGGGGTGTTGAATACTGCTTTCAAGATCAAAGATCTAGGTCCACTTCGTTTCTTTCTTGGATTGGAGATTGCCAGGACGACCAAGGGAATCTCGGTTTGTCAGCGTAAGTATACGTTAGACCTATTAGAAGATATTGGTCTATTGGCTTGCAAACCGGCTGTTGTTCCTATGGATACGTACATCACTCTCACTAAGGATACAGGCACACCACTGGAGTTTGCAACACCTTACAGAGAATTGATTGGTCGCCTTCTATTTCTAACGATTACACGGCCGGACATCACGTATGCAGTCCACACCTTAAGTCAGTTTCTACAATTACCTACTGATAAGCATATGCATGCTGCTCTCCGGATACTTAAGTTTCTAAAAGGTAGTCCAGGGCAATGTTTGTTTTATTCGGCCCAGAATGATACTTGCATCAATGCCTTTACTGATGCAGACTTGGGAACATGTCTTGATTCACGACGTTCTATTTCTGGTTATTGTGTTTATATTGGCACATCACTGGTCTCGTGGAAGTCCAAGAAACAAAAGGTAGCTAGCCGGAGCAGTACTGAGGCGGAGTACAGGAGCTTAGCTGATGCTACTTGTGAGATCATTTGGATACAAAAGCTTCTGACATACTTTCGTGCACCAGTCTCAACCACGGCCAAACCTTTCTGTGATAATAAATCGGCGATCTATATAGCTACGAACCCGGTCTTTCACGAGAGGACCAAGCACATTGACATTGATTACCATGTTACCAGAGACCAAATCAAGCTTGATAATCTCAAAGCATTACATGTATCGAGTGAGAATCAACTGACTGACATCTTGACATAACCACTTCATCCGAAGCCATTCCACTCTTTACTTACCCGGATGTCTTTGTCAAACCTGTACAATCCTTCTTCGGATTCTAAGGTTTGCGGGGGTGTATCAAGAGTATAATAATATTTGATACTTGGGTTATATAAACTATATGTGGTTTATATGATTGTAGAGTATAGTTTAAGATATTATTAACTTAAACTATAGTCTTAGAGGTTGTATATATAGTTTACAACTTGTACATAAAACATGAATGAGAATAAAAGATATTTTCCAATCTCTCTTTTCAGCTCAACGTCTCTCTCTTGTTCGTCGTCTTCTCTGAGATTCAGTTACGAGAATCTTGTTACTTATATTATCCTTACCACCAGCATCGATGGTCTCATCATTGCCACCATTAAAAATCCAAGTTTCTATGAAATCGAAAACACCACCACGTACAGCCGCTTTTTTCGCTAAGACTCAACCACTATTCCTCCCGAAATCACAACCACTACTCACCTTAATCTTCGTTTTGCATAAATGAAAACGAATCATTTTAATCTTTGTGTCTACTTCACTCTTAATTAAAATTTATCATCGTCAAAATCACCATTAACAGATCCACCAAATGAAACAAACTGATTCATTGACAATAATAGAATAGACTACCGTCAACGACAATGATATGCACTTAAAAAGGAAAAAAACCAAACCGATCGATAAATCGAAATTCGAAACCACCACCCGCTTTGACCTTTCACATAATCAGATATCCAAAAAGCTTTTGACTTTCTTATGTCGCCGATGAAAAAATAGAGAAAAACATAAAAAGGTGTTAATAGTAGAAATATTGTCGTCTTTTAGACATGCACACACATACACAATAGACGGCCCATTTATATAGTCTACACACACATAACTAACTCATATAGTTTTACATTTTTCTTTCTGACTTTTTTATATTGTAATGCATTTTTCTTTTTTGGTTTAAACTTAAATTAAGTTTATGTTGTAGAAGCGAACGAGACACATAACTGAAAACTAAAAATCAAAGACATAGGAAAACTAAACGTGGAAGAAATAATAGAGCACATGACCATTGTAGCGGTAATTAAGTCCATAACACACCTTAACAAACACATTAACAAGGAAAGTAAAAAAAGTGAACGAGAGAGAAAGAGGAAAGCTATGTTTCCATTTCACCCCAGCTGGTAACGCCACGTCATCCTGCAAAATCTCAAATCCAGGGAGATAATGAAAACACAATTCCTCTTCTACGAAACCCTAGAAATCTTAACGCCATGAACCACGACGTGAACCACCGCCACGTAAGCCGACTCTGTCACCAAGCGTCGTGAGAGTGTAACCTGTGAAGCCATCACTCGGGGGGGAGAGAACCACCGGAAGATAATTGTCGGTGTGGCAAGTGAACATTGAGTCCTTGAAATGTTTAGTCAGCTCTTCTTTTCCCTATAACAAAAATCAACCACAAAATTTTAACAACTCTAAATACGCAGCTGCAGTAACTAAACCAAGAATAAAAGAGTCTTTAACAACCAAAACAAGCGTCTTTAACAAACAAAACGATAGATATCCAAACACTAAATCATATCAGAAGAAGAAACGACGTTTACTCTATATAAGCAACAACAATAAAAAAACCAAGAACAATACAGAGTCTTTTAACAAACAAAACAAGACAAAAAGAGACTTAAAAACAAAAAAATTGCACTAATTAACTCCAAACTAAATCATATCAAAAAAAAAAACGCTAACTCTAACAACATTTACAAAACCAAGTATAAAAGAGTCTTAACAAGCAAAACAAGAAAAAAGAGACTCAAACACAAAATTGCGGAATTTAACTCTAAACTAGCAACAACAGATACTAAACTTTCACAAGAATAACAGAGAGTCTTCTACCAAAAAAAGAAAGAGACTTAAACACAAAATTTTATTATTTAATTCTACATAAGCAACAACAAATTAATAACCAAAAAGAAAAAAAAAAAAGTCAAACCTGATACTTAGCCATAGTGATTTCGCAAACCTTCCTGTATCCGAGATTCCCCCAAGAAAAGTTTTCGAATTCTCTCCGGAATCTCTCAGCTGCGACGGAGGCAGTGAAGTTAACAAAGGCATAACCCAAATTTGCTCGTTTCCTGTAAAAATATTAAATGTATCCATCATCACCGACATTGCAAGAAGCATTTATTTCACTCTAATCTTATCTTGCCCAAAGAAAGTGAAAAAATTAGCATTAACTCACACAAAATCCATAGGCAGATATAGAAAGTCATATGAAGACTCTCTGTTGTGTTTCCGACAATGATTGTCCAAAATCCTCAAAAGATCGGTTCGTCTACGAAATAAAATTTTATTTTAGTTCATCCATCACAACTAATAGAAAACTAAGGTGAGAGAGAGAGAAGAGAGATAAATCTGACCCGAGACAGTTAGGTATATTCTTAACCATGACGGATGTTTTACCGGCGAGCTTATTTTCCGGTAAAGGCACAAACTTTTCGGAAGAAAACTTCTTCAAAAGCCGAGGTGGGAGACATCTCTTGTTACAAAACCCATTACGGAAAGGGCTTTTTCCCGGCTTAACATCTGCGCTGGTACTAGCTTCCCAAGGCTTGGTGTTATAAGGAAACGGCTTGCTCGTCTGAAGCTTGGTCTGATAAGGAAATGTCTTGTTCTTCTGAAGCTTAGTCTGATAAGGAAACGGCTTGGTCTTTTGAAGCTTGGTGTGATAAGGAAACGGCTTGTTAAAGTAGAATATAGGAGGCGTGGGAGAAGGATGGTACAGTTTAGGGTTTCGAGTAAACGCCGGTGAAAATTCCGGTGCGTTTGGGTTTAGTGATTTCATGGGGTTTTTCTTTTCCATGGATGGAAGAAGTTGAAAGAAGACAGAGAGAGGAACGAGCTTTGTGTTTTAGTGAGAGCTAGCGACAGTGAGGGCAAAGGGCTTTTGAGAAGATAAGGTTGTGAAAGTGTGTATACATAAAAGACGTACAAGGGAGAGTGAGAGAGATGAGGCGTGACTTGTTGTGGGAGAAACGAGGAGAGATTTGAAGTTTTAAGGTGATTGAAAACGTGTCAGAAGAGAAGAATCAGACTAGAAGCTTTTGCACACAAGTTTTTGGGTTATTTATTTTTAAATTTGTTATTTTCCTTCGTATTTTGTTTTTAACTTTTTTTGGCATTTAATGTCGTCTAATGTCTCCATATTTTATTTTGATAAAAAAAAATGGTAGCCTCTTTATGGTTTATTGAATATATTTTGATCTGGCGGCGTGACTGAGAAGATGGGTGACACAAAGTTTATCGAGTGGTTTTCAAACGTATTGTTGATGAGGAATTTTGCACCTATATCGAGTGGGTTTTCAAACTTTAATTACATTTTACCCTTCACACCTTTAAATTCTTTTTCCCAATTAGATGATTTTCATATTTTTTAGAAACTAACTTTTTATTCAATTCATCTTTACTTTTTCTGTTTATTTTTCATTTTTTTCTCTCTCTCTTTTCATTTTTTTAATAATCATTTCTTCAACATTTGTTTTTCATTTTAATTAATATATATTTAAAGTATAACTTGGAAATAAACATTGTTTGCATATTTCAATTTTGGTCCCTATTTTTGTTTTCACAAAAATTAAAGTAATTTATGAGTTAAATCTAAATCAAATATAATTAAATGGTATTTATAGCTAAATCAAAAAAATTTAAAGTCCAAACTAAATTAAATAAATAGTTTTGGAATTAAAAATTTTATTTAACTAAATTTTCTATCTAAAAAATTGTATTCTAACATACTTTTCAATCTAAAAAATTGTACTATAACCCTGATCAATAAATATGTTTCCATATAGACACCCTTTGAAACTATTGTTTGATACTATAAGATGTGTCTATCCTTGATGTGGATACTATTACAATTCGTGATACAAGTAACACATGGTCATGTGGATACTATTACAATTCGTGGATAAAGTTATAATGACATCATCAAATCCATACAACCATGATAATGTGGACAGTATTACAATTCGTGGATACAAGTTACACATGTGGATAGTAACTTGAAATCCATGTAGAGTTAGTGCATTAATGTTCACTTTTTAAGATACATGGTTAGACTTTTACATTTTGTGTCTAGTATTTAGTGTGTTAGGCTTAAAGATTTAGGTTTTTGTAGATTCAATGAATGTCTGTGAATCCACAAAACCACATCCAACCAACCACATTACATACTCAAATTATGAATTTAATAGACTAATTAACTATCCAAAAATAAGTATCTACAAATGCTTTTGAAGCAAAACTTGTGACACCCAACTCCAATAGTTGAGAGAAGCTCTGCAACCTACAATGTCTTCTTACAAACTTTGTATTTATGTTCAGTTCATGTAAAAGATATTCTTAAAGTCTTATAATATAATATAATAATTTATATAAAAAATTAGTTATACATGACTAATTTATCAAACCACAATTTTTTTAATTAATTAAGTTTTTATATTATTTTAAAATGTTCAAGCATAAGTAAGTATCCACAGTTTACTTCCATTTATCGTTAAAGAAATGTTCAGCTAAAATTGGATAGTGTACAATTTATTCACCTAAAATATAGCAAAATACATCTTAAAATGTAGAAAAAATGTAATTATAATCTTTTGTGTAAATAAATATATAATTTTTTTTGATAATAACTAAATAAATGATAATTAAGATAAAAGAAAGAGAGAAAAAAAAGAGAGATAAAGAAAAGGAGAGACAAACAATTCTACTCACTTACTGGATTCACTCTTTGGTTTCAGGGCAGTTTTGTACCAAAAAAGACACCTAAGCTAAAAATGTTACAAAAATATAAAAGGAGTTAAAAGTAGGTATAAGTGTAAGAAGTTAGAGAGAAAGTAGGTTTAAATGCTAATGTTTCTTGTGGATGAGACATCTTCTGATTTGTACAATTTATGGGTCAATATTGTAATTGCAGGACAAATGTGTAGATATTTTTCACATATTCTCGGTTCAAAATTGAAAACTCAAATGTTACTATTTAAAACCTGATTTGTTTCAAATAAAAACACAAATTTGATATATATCTAGATATAATTTATTCGTTTTCGTTGCTTTCCTATATAAAACTCTGTTTCTCTCTCTTAGATGATTATTTAAAAACAAATGAATAGTCCAAATTGATTATAACCAAATTAAAAGAAAAGAAATATAATATATATATAAAGTTAAAATTCTCACGAAATAAATAAAGATAGTTTTAGTTAAAATGATATGTTGATATAATAATACTATATAGAGTTTTTCGTCTTTCTATTCAATTTGCTTTCTACAATATATAAACTTATTGACACGGTTAGTAAATTAATTTATGTAAGATGATATATCTTGATAAACTGTAGACCATGTTCACACTTACATTTATCAAACGTAGGATTCTAATTTGTATTCTATCTTGTTAGAAAGAGTTGGTGAAAGTGAAACAGATGGTATTATTATTTAACACTAGTTTTTCAGATTGAACAGTGGAAGTGAATGTGTCCGTTTGAAGGTCTTTTTATTGACATAAATGTTTTGTCGTTTATACGGGAAACTATTCGAATTTTTTTTTAACGTTAATGACATTACTGTATTTTGATTCTTTGAATACCAATCCGTTAAAGAAAGTATACTATCTGTTTGAATAATATTCTTTTTTTTTTAAATTAAATATTTTGACGGGTTTTAAGTGAGTTTGATTTTAGATACTACAACTCTAACTATGGGCCCATAAATAAAATTGTTTATAAAAAAAAAAAAAAAAAAAAAAAAAAAAAAAAAAAAAGAAAAAACTATAGGCACACGATGGAGTCCCAAGGTCTGGACTGGAGACACCAATAGAGGTTTCAACGGAGAACTCATCATTATCAGCCTTGACAATGCTGACGGAATTATTACACATCATCAATGCATTTCCAAACAGTTTCATGCCTTGATTCGCTCGAGTACGTTGCCTCAATGGATGAACAAAATCTATGATTTCCAATAAAACAAAATCTATGATGAACCGGCTTACATATATTAATCTCAACAGATAAACAGGATTTCCTATCGAATGTTTAGTATATCTATGGACTGTAATAAGAATTTTCCATTTCCTAGAAAACTTGTTCTAAGCAGCCACATTCAATTGCCTCTACGTACGTTAAGAGTGCGTAATCTCCAAGACCAACAAATTCGGAGTCATAGAGTAAATTTAATTTTTTTTCTAAAAATATTGTGAAGGGATTTATATAAAAAATGAAAAAAGATAGCATCCAAGAAAAGAAAGCAAGAGAAAAGAAAGGTCGCATTTTTACAAGTAGACAAACAAAAAGTCACATGTAATATTCTAATATGTTATATCTAACGTACCTTCTGTCTTGTCTCTTTAAGTTCCGTTTTGTCTTATTTTATGCTGTCTTATGTGGTATTTGTGAATTTATGTCGCTTTATTCATGTGAAAGATAAAGATAATTCGGAGCCACATGTATAATAACAGAGGCAGACTCCCAAGAAAAACTTGATCAGAAAAAAAAAAAAAAAAACTTTATCAGAAAAGCTTTGATCTCAAAGCTAATTTTAGCTTCTACTTGCATGCCACTGAGGTTTGAATTTTTTCTTTTGCATGTTTTTAGCTAAAGTCAGTGACTTCTCATATAACTTGTTCTGATGACTCGTTTCGACGTAACTAAACAGTATTTGACTCATTATTTTCGTTTAAATTATTTGTAAACTATACAACGTGCGAATTTTCTTATTTAATTTTTTTTTATCTGATAAAATATTAATATACCAATTTATGATAAGCCTTCTAAAAGATACTTAATTATGTTTTAAACAAGAGGCAACGAAATGAAGCCATCATGAAACATAAAACGTGTCACAAAAATACATTAGTCGAAAAAAAAAATAGAATAGTCGATCTTCTTAAATACGTAATTCGTAATTATTACAACAAATATCATCATGAAACATAAAGCGTGTACTCAGATACAGTAGATTTTAGGTAAATATGAAAAATAAATTAAAAAAATAAGAGTAGGCAAAAAGAGGTGATGAGACTATTTACAATGGGTATGTTGAAAAAATTATTCTAACAGTTGAAAGTGGTGCAGAAATGTTGTTAAGTATGTGGCAAATTAGGAGTTGTAATTTATCAACAGCGTCAATATTTGTTTGGTGGGGTATTCTTTGTCACCTGTTGTGTTTTTATTGGTCATGATTCTTTTTTCTTTTCATCCCAATTATTTAAACTCAATTATTTCAAAATAAATTATTTTTATATATAAATAATCTATATCAAATTTTTCATTTTTCATTTTTTATAAATAGACACTTGTTTCATTTGATTTGGATATAAAAAAATCATATTTTAAATATCTTAATTATTTTATATATTAAATAAAAACGAAAACAAAATTTATTTGATTCTTAATTATTTTAGTGCAAAATTTTATTTAATAATATGTATAATAATTCAATACAAAATTATAAAAGAAAATATTTTAAATATTTTCTTAAAATTATTGTAGAAAATAAAAGTAAAATGAGTGTTGAATTATGATGTGGAAGAGAAGATGATCTGAAGTGTTGAAAGGTGAAAAATAGGGTGTTGTAATTCTAAACCAATGTAAATAGTATTATAACCTATATATGAAAACAAACGTGAGAAGTCTGAGTACAAAGTATGGGACTATGGGTTGATAGATTTGATAAGATCAGTATGGCCTCAAAAGTCTTCCCTTGTTTTGGGCATCATTACCTTTATATATAGCTATCGGAAATACCAAAACTAATCTGTAGTTCTACTTCTTTCAGTTTTGTTATTAATTTTGGTATCAAACCAAACACGTCAATGTAAAAGCTGTTTTGATCTGTTTCACTCTTTCGATAACTATACTTTACACTTCTTCCAGTATAATGTACAAAATTAAAAGAGTAGACTAGTAAGGTCTTGTTTTACAAAAAAAAAAAAAAAAAATGAAAAAGGTCTTGTTTTACAGGCTGTCTTTTTCCTGCAGAGCTTTTTTTTATCTTCCCGGGGGAAGTGTAAGCTTTAAAAAAATATACAATAATTTTCTTCTCCTAATTATTATGACGTATGTATCGTAATTAAAATAATATTTTTTAAATAGCAACCATATTGTCAAAAGTTAATTAAAATTTAGGCATCAAAACTCATTGCTATTATGAATTAGGCATTCACAAAATGGTTTTTGTTTTTAGGCACTCAAAACTCGTAAAATTATTTTTTTACCCTCATCTTTTTAGTATTATTGTCGATCTCTTTTCTATGGACAGACTGCAGTTTTAAAATGATGGGAAAGGGTTTATTGTTCGCGACAGCAAACTCAATTCTTTTGCTCTCTACCAAAATCAATCAGTCCGACTCCACACCGCTTTGATTTCGTATAATCGTATTCCCAAAGCGTCACTCCTACTATCATGGCAAAAATTAGGAATATGTGTTGATCTAGTGTGGTTGTGCTTGTTGCAGTAGCGACGGAGAAATCATGAAAACTAAGGCCACCGAATTCAGGACTACAATCTTCGCGGTCTTTACTCCCACAGTCGTCTATGCCCCCAAATTATGTTGTCTTCTCATTCGTTTCAGTTTTAACAATCGCTAAGGAATTTAATTCTTTGTCAAAACGTAAAGAAATAATATTTGGCAATGCACATATTATCACTGCGAGTTTAATTGGTTTCTCTTTGGGTTCTCATTCATTGCCTTGGCTTTAGGGTATAGTCTTGATTACCACAGCAAAATTAAATTGGTTTCCCTTGGGTTTAGTTATCTGCCTTGACTTTAGGGTATAGTTCTGATAACCACATCGTAGTTAAATTTTTTTCCCTTGGGTTGATTCACCCAGCTTGGTTTTAGGGTATAGTTATGAACACCACCGTATTGTTATATTGATTTCCCTTGGGTTCATTGAACCATCTTAGCCTAGATGGACAGAAAATTTAGATATCTCCAACATATGGTACATGACATAGTTGCCAACTTAGTTATAAACAAACATTATGAAGATGTTCTGGTTTCAAAAGTGTTCTATTCACTTAGTATACTATGCTGATCTGAATTTTTGTAGGTGAAACAAATGTTGAACTCTCTTCAACGTCTTTTAAAGGCAATATACTAATTTCACTTTCATGGGAAGGTCAAAATGTTTACTTCCTTCCTCTTCTTTTTTCTCTTATAATATGTTTTGTTTCTAAAGATATGTTCAGCCAGTTATCATGGAAAGATGACGTGGACCAATCATCTAGATATATGGACCTCATCATTTCAATACAAAAAATGAGTAGTGTATTTTTTTTTGTGTCTATAGCTAACTGGATGTTGATGTAGTGCTTTATTTCAGCTAGTTTCCTAGAAAAACCAAATTGTAATTAATTTATTGACACAATATTACTAATAAGATACATATAGTTCACTTATAAAACAAATATTAGTGTTGGTGTGGACAGAAAACACATTATGTATTTTATTAAAAATTTTGATGAACGAAAACAAAAAAAATGTTATAAACGCTTTCTGTTGCTTCTCTTCTCAGACGCTTCTCATGTCATCACATCGTGTCGATCGGTACAAGAAATTCAAATTCTTGTTCATTAATCATAAGGGCAAAATAGCCAGACAATGATATGATCATGATACCATCCAAGAAGATTCTTGAGTTTTGTTCAACACGAACGGAGTCAAAGATCAGCTCTTCCAGCCAAACTACTATTTGGGATACATTCCATTTGCCAAAGGAAGTTAATCTAGTTGTTCACTTGAAGAGTTTTAGGTCCAGCCGGTTTAAGAGCTTCCAGAATTATGTATGGCAACCAGTAGTTGTTTCTACTAAGTCCAAGATGAAGAAAATATACAACCCATGTTGTTTCTCATCAGCAAATTGGACCAAGGAGTCAAAACAAAGAGAAAAAAAAAACCCCGTTCTAATCAAAAAAAAAAGAGAAGAACCCGTTCTATTTTATTTTATTTAGAAAAAAAAGAAAGAACAAAAAAACAAAAAAAAAACAGAATAAAGCAAAAAATAATGTCTAATGATCTACAAGTTCCAGCACTTATTGGAGAGATGCGATTGTTGATGAGGGTTGAGATGAATGCAATGTACAAGAGGTTGGATAAAGTTCAAGCGGAGGCACAACAAAGACAACCACAAATGTTGCACCATAGAAGAGAAAGAGATCAACATAGAGTAGCAAGGGATGATGATTATTACAATAGTCAATCATCAAGAGGAAGCCATATGAGACCAAGATGTGCTAGAGAAGCAAGAGGACGAGTGGATTATAACATGGGTAGTTTGATGTTGAAGATTCCTACCTTCCAAGGCAGGAATGACCTAGATGCATACCTAGAGTGGGAGAAAAAGATTGTATCAATTTTTAGTTGTCAAAACTATTGTGAGATTAAGAAGGTACGAGTTGCAGCCACTGGATTTTGTGATTATGCTATTGATTGGTGGGATCAGTTTGTGATAAGCAGGAGGAGAAATGGAGAACACCCTATTGAGACTAGGGCAAAATTGCAGTCTATTTTGAGGAAACGATATGTTCCCAACCATCACCATCGTGGTTCAAATCATATTCCAAGGAGGACTTTTAGACCAACTTACGGAGCGTCCAATATTACGCCAAGTTACCAACGAGAAAAGACGTCTCTTGTTTCTAAGGAAGAGGAAGTTGTTTGTGATTTGTTACCATCACAAAAAAGCATAAGGAGTTGCTAGTTCAAGATAATTTGTTAGAAAGAACAAAATCACCGAGTGAGCAAACAAAAGCCAAAGAACCAGAGCAAAAAGAGATCAGCAAATATCAGAGTGAGGAAGCCACAAAGGAAAGCATTATCATCAACAACCTCGACAGTAAGGATGATTCAACTAGTGCACCAACAAAGAGGTATCCAATACTTTCTACATTTGAAGTATATACCCTCGATTTTAGAATAGTGGAAGCAATGGACTTTCTTCTCGGAGATTCAACATTTTCCAAACCAGAAAACGGAGTAACGAGTCTACTAGCAAGGGTTATAGAACCAAGTAGAGAAAAGCCAATGTTCCACTTATGGACCAACAAGAAAGAGCAAGCTTATGAATTTAAGGTAATAAAGAAAGGTCTCACGGAAAGGGATACACTTCTGCCTCATGGTCAACAATATGGACTCATATATTCTCTCAAAGAGAAGCCACCAAAATCACTTCAACACTCTCCAACCCATGGCCGTACAGTTTCGAGGATGAAACTTTTTCAAGAGGAGGGGTATGATATGATCATGATACCATCCAAGAAGATTCTTGAGTTTTGTTCAACACGAACGAAGTCAAAGATCAGCTCTTCTAGCCAAACTACTATTTAGGATACATTCCATTTGCCAAAGGAGGTTAATCTAGTTGTTCACTTGAAGAGTTTTAGGTATAGCCGGTTTAAGAGCTTCCAGAATTATGTATGGCAACCAGGAGCCGTTTCTACTAAGTCCAAGATCGAGAAAATATACAACCCATGTTGTTTCTCATCAGCAAATTGGACCAAAGAGTCAAAACAAAGAGAATATCAAGATGCACTTAATGGGCTAATTCAAGAGCTTATGGCCAAAGAAGCATGGGAAAATCTATTGGGGATGATACATATCAAGTCCAGCCCACTTTGAACCTAATTCAAGTCCAAGAAAGCCCAAAATAATCACTTTATTTTATGGCCAAAGAGAAGTGACGAAAATTGGAATTCAACTCACCTTGGGAAGGACACCTTGGGAAGACAAAATTCAAGAGTTGAATCTTCATTCAACTATCTATCTTTATTGTTTTTAGTTTCAAGAATAATATTTGGCTTTGTTACCAAGTTTTCTTATCCTATAGAAACTCATGTAAGAGCAAAGAAATAATCAACCAACTTTTTATAAAACCTTTTCTTTTTGAGAGTGATTCTCTTCTGTTCTTTGTGAACAAAACCGATTGCTTGATGTGATTCCAACAATCAAAACCGACTACTTGGTGTGATTCCAATAGTCAAAACCTGATCTCCTTGGTGCGAGGCTGAGAGATTCGATCTTTTTGGTGTGAGGCTGAAAGATCAAACCGATATATCAAGAGTCTTTCCGCAGCTCTTGTGCAACCATTCATTCCATCATCTTTATTCTTGAGGCTTTCTTGTCTTTAGAATCATGGTGTATCTATCTACCAACTCGAATGTGCCGATTCCTTGGGAGAATCATATCAAGTGGTATCAGAGCTTCAAGAATCGTATCAGACACAGTGATGTTTGTGTGTACTGTGGTGCCTTTCACTGTTGTAATACCTAATTCCGAACCTCACTCCATAATAATGCATGTTTTTATAAATTTCCCTATTTTCAATGTTTATTAAGAAAAGAGCCATATAGAGTTATATAGAAAGATATAAAGAATTTTTTGCACAAAAAAAGAGAAAAAAATTTAAAAAATTTGTAGTAGGTGACGACAGACTAACTAAAGATTACAATTTTTTTCAAAACGAAAAAAAAAAAAAGATTACAAGGACATTCATTTTAGGTGATACCAAATGGTTAATTTTCAAAGATATTACTCTATACAGTCTCAATTTAGGTATGATGTGAAATGTCCAATCTGCTTAAAGTTTTTATCATGTGAAGCTAGGTTGCATGGAAACGAAAATAGTGGAACCGAAACGTTTTAGAAACGAAAAACGAGTTTTTTTCTAAAAGAAAGAAATTATAATGTTTTAGAAATGTAATGTATAGAGCTACATATATGAACACAAAACATAAAAGCCATATTAAAAGAAATATTTGAAACAACAAAAATTTAAAACATAAAATTTAATAGTTGAACTAAAACACTATTAATATTATCTATTTATATGAATTAAATTTTAATATTTCCAGCATTGAGTATCAGATACAACATGAGTACCTTGTGCCTCAGACTCAATTTCCTCATGAGTACCCTCAACCTCCACTCCTGTCCTGTCAACATCTTCGATTTCCAGATCATCCTCGCCTAGGTCATTCTTCTCACTCGACATTGAGTATGAGTTAGATAATAACGAGTCCGCAAGACAAAAAGTACCCACTTTGACCCCCTCTTTCGCAAAGCAGAATTTGAGTTCTTGTTTGGAGGCTCGATCCATCCTTGCTTTGTGTCCTCTCCTAACAACACCGTATCAGCTAAATCACCACCATCTTGTGTCTACGGGATTCTGTTTGTCGGGACTGCTAACAGACTTGCTACCGGGCAAACCCTCCTCTGCCTCAGATACCTTCGACTTAACCACAACATAGTGCTAGGGATGTGAGAGTTCACAGTAAAAGCCCCCACCTCCTTTACAAATGCTTCTCTCTTCGATTCCTAAACAGGGGCAACAACAGAGGATGCAATCACAAACGATGCTGGTGGAGGTGCCAAGCAAGTCTCATTGAGATGACCCCATTTATCACAAACACCAAATTTAGGCGGCAAACAAGGGTAAGAGTATTTGATTACAACATCAAGCTCCCCCTCTTCCTCACCCGTAAAGACATACTCTTGTGGGAATGGTTTAGTTAAATCCGCTTCCACCAGAATCTGAGCAACATCAATGTTTGTGCAAGCTTCTGTTTTTGGATGTAATCTAATTGGTTTACCAACCGCACTTGCCAGGAACTGAAGACCCTTATTTGTGAACATTGTTGGTGGCACATCAGATAACGTCACCCACAAAGAGATCGATCGCAGAGCGGGCTGAGTTTCCTCATCAAAAGGAGACCACTTCGAAACAACCATTGGAATATTCAACATACCTCTATTTAGCACCCTACGTCTCATGCTCTCACTTCTAATCTGAAATTTCACTATTGTATCATCCACTTCATAGACATCAATCAAGGTTGATTTATCTCCTAATCGCCAAATCTTGTTGACAATCATATGAATCTTCCCCATATGAGGAGCTTTGGAGCTTAACAACTTATCAATCAAGAAATCCTCCCTGAGAAGTTTAGCCCCAATAAACACTTCCTTTGGGACAGTTACTCGCTGCCTCCCTCTGACTTCCACCACTTCAAATGTTTGCTTAGTGAATATGTGCTTACGAGCAACAGTTGCATCTTTTCAATTGGAACCACCACCAAATCAGATTGACTAGGTGGCGTTCCCTGTTCAGAACATCTATCGACACCTCCTCAATTGACTTGCCCAAGAGTGCACCACCTGCCTCAATAGAGCCGACCTCTGCCGATAGTGTAACCGCCCTTTCCTCTAACGCTGGAGCAACCCCTCCGAGAGCCGGAGAAGCCGCCGGCGGCAGCATTCGTGCGTGAGAAGCCAAAAAACTCTAAATCGCCTTTTCGGTCGCCCGCCACGCCAGCAAGAGATCACGAGCTTGTCTCTAAATTCAAGATCTCAGATTGTAAAAAGATTGAAACTTTGGAATTTATCTGGAATTATTGTGATTCAAAAGAGTTGTTGTATCAGTTCCCACAGAGGATTTGCCACACAAAAACAAGCTACACGAAGCATCAATGTCCATAGCTAAAGCAAACACACAACACAAAAAGGTTCAAAATTTAATTAAAAAAAATAATAAGATAACACTTTTGGCATTGAAATGTTAATCAGAACTACAATATATCAATCGAAGATTCACCAAAGCTAATTTGAAAGTCAAACAGTGCATAAATCAACATTGACGACAAATAAACGCTAAAACAATGCAATCACAACCAGAGAGATTGCTATATAACATATAGATATGAAGTATAGATATGAAGTGGCTCCAAATACTTCAAAAGGTCGACCTGTGAAGGGGCTCCAAAATGTTCCAACTCCCCTTGGAATATTTCCCACCTTCCTTACCTTTAGCGGTCGTCCAAGCTTCTTTGGCTTTGGTTTGTTGGAAGAGACTGAAGGCTGAGGCTGAGAACTACTTGCACCAGTTTGAGTATTCGATGTTTCATTAGTAGGTAATGGTTGGGATCCACCAGTCTACTTGCACCTTTCCTTGATGATGTCTTTTATCTCTACAGCTGATAGATTTACATTCCTTCTTATCTCTTCTCTAAACAACCCTGCTATAACACCTTGCTTCAGCATTGAAACTCTGCTTGACTTCCCATGGTTATGCTTGTCGTGATATACTTTAACCATCCACTTGTTTATTGGATGCTCAACTGAGCAAAAAACTCTCCATTGACATTTATCCTTGCGACAAATAGCAGCTATTCTGTTTGCTTCTGACTTTGCCATTTTAACATCAAACTGAGTAATTAATGAGTATCTAAGAAGCTGGTCTTTGAACTCTAAACCGCTGTTGAAAGTCTGAAATAACCAAATGTAAGGCTCTTTATTTAAATCTCCATGAAACTTATCTTTCTTCGTCTCTCTTTTTGGATTTTTCCACTGTTCCCACTCTTCTTCCGACTCTAAAGGTGTATCTGGATACTTTGGATCCTCTAATCCGAATTCTGCAAACAAACGCAGCTCCACCATGTTATCACTAGTCTTATCAAACAATACTTCATCATCTTAGTCTCCTCACTTGCTTTTTTAAATCAAATTAGGCTTATAGGTGTCGGAACGTTTACTGATTTAATGAAGTCTTCAAACTTCAG
Source organism: Camelina sativa (assembly GCF_030686135.1). Taxonomy (NCBI): domain Eukaryota; kingdom Viridiplantae; phylum Streptophyta; class Magnoliopsida; order Brassicales; family Brassicaceae; genus Camelina; species Camelina sativa. The sequence continues at coordinate 19,433,468 of NC_141893.1, forward strand.
CCATTGAATCTCTGAAAGTTTCCAGCAAATACTCTTACAACCCAATTCGCAAATATAGTTGTAACCATCATCTTCTTTATTCATTGTTCCTCCATAGTGGATTGAGAGTTTTACCAGCTGGTTATCACTACATTATAAACAGAAAACTCAACATCAAACCCCAAAAATTTTTGGGAAGAACTTGATTGCAAAAAAAAAAAAAAAAAAAACCCAGAACGTGATTAAAAAAAAAAACTTAGAATTCGTTTACCCAGAAATTGGGTTGGTTTGGGGCTACGAAGACATGAAGGTAAGAAATTGATAGATTAATGTAAGCTTTACCCCATCTTCATTGTTGTTTTTTCTTCTGTTTTTTTTTTTCTTCTTCTTCTTCTTCTTCTTTCTTCTTCTACGTCTCTTTTCTTTTTTTTTCCAGAAAACCCTGAACCCCCAAATTGATTCGGGAAGTTAATTTTTAATTTGAATTATTTTTGGTAATACAAAAATATATTTAAAACACACATGGATTATTAAACAAACGGAGTCACTGTGCCGTCGACGGAGTAAACTGTTCCGTTAACAGAGATCAACTGTTATGGTGATTGATGTGGGTTCTCGAACACAAAAACCACATGAAAGGTTTGATTTAATAAATTTGTCTGGTGGTTTTAGTTGAGAGTACTAAAATTTGGAGGTTTAAAGTGGAATTGATTGCCACTTTGGTGGTTTTTTATGGGATTTTCCCCGTATAAATTGTAATAGTATTAGTATTTTAGCTCCACTATTTGATATTTATGTTTTGAATTTGTGTTATTTCAAATATTTCTTTTAGTATGATTTTTATGCTTGATGTTTTATTAGATATATATGTACATATATACGTACATTTTCAAAACGTTTCCATTTCCTACTTTTTTTTAAAAATCGTTTCTCGTATCCAAAACGTTTTGCATTCGCTTTTCCATTTGGATGCAACCTAGTTTAAAACTACAAAAAACTGGCTGGAAAATATTAGAGTTTTGTATAATCTATAATCAGTTAATTATAATAGTGATAGTTTGTTTTAGTTTTTAGATAATTTTCCTAATTTTAAATTCCTAAATCAGTATATTACATGAATACCCTAATTTTTAGAGACTTCTTAAAGTACGTACAATAATTACGTAAACTATTGAATGATGATGAACCAAGGTGTTTTGCAATGAAATCAAAGGTTATTAAAGCTAGATTTTTTACGTCATTCCTCAATCGTTCTCTAGGGTGTAGTTTAAACCTTTGAAGATCTACTTGCATATTTGCATTGATTCACATATGATTACGAAAGAGGAAGGTGTAATGAAGACGAAAGAGAACATGTTTGCGGAAGCCAGATCGATTGAATGTAAAATCTAGTGGGAAGCTGGGGACTGTGACAAAGAACTTTCAGAAAAAAAAAAAAAAAAAGACCAACTGTAAATTTCTATACACTTGAACAATTTGAGGGACAGAGTGTAAAGTGATGAGCAAAAAAAGAAGAAGAAAACATAAGTACAGAAAATCACACCCCTGTTTTTGTGACTATCCTAACTCCTACATGACCAGAAATAGCAAGCAACACAGTTTCAATCCTAGAGAGTTCTTACACTAGTGTGAACTCAATTCCCTCATAAAAATATCCTCCATATATGATTCCCTTGCTTCCGTCAAGAGCACAAAAACGTTCAGGACTTGGCACAAAGCTTCAGTGTAAGGGTCAAAAAGAGTCGAGACTATAGTCTTGCAGTATTCATGAGGTTGGAAGTTGGATGAAGTGTTCCAAGATTCTGAATGTTTCCCGTAGCTGAGAAATTGGAAGACAAATGAAAGATGCATTCGCATTCGGGTAAAGGGTATGTGTAAATGGAAGTTTTCCGGTTGATCTTCCTGACCCTAGGTACCATCACTCCCTTTCTATCACTTTCCCCTAGCATCAATTTCATCTCTTTTTTGAAAACTTCCCACCTGTTCAAGATTCAGATTCAGAGGAAATTTGTACAAATTCCCATTCAAAAAGTATAGAACGGCTATAAGGTCTCTTGTGTGCATGAGAGCTATGGAAGATATGTCAAAACTCTGCGTCGTTTCGTGGCTCTATATTTGATCAAAAGTTCATCTCTTCCTAGTGTTTATATATATTATACATTAACTCTACGATGAGGAAAGGAAGAGTTATTGTACCTCACGTCCATGTCCTGAAGAAGGAGAACGAGTTTGGGTTTGTCCGGTATGACAGTTTTAGCATGTCCACCGAAGAGGAATCTCCGATGGCCCATCAAAAAATGGGGAAAGTTTCCACCTTGAGTTGTCACAAACACTTCACTTAACAAGCTCACTGTGTAGTCCAAAGCAGCCATTCTGGAAGAATATCCCTAATTAATCAGAGCAACAAGACAAATTATCAGACTTGGAAATGTTGATTTGGCTTAGAGACTGATGTAAGTCAAAATAAAAACCTCAAATGGGGCAAGCTCCTCTCGAGTTGCAAGAGACTCTTTTGTGTAGAGACGGGGAAACATTTCCTGGAGAGGAGCCAAATGTTTCTCACGCTGATAGATTCGTCCCGAGGCCAAATATATTGACGTGTTGTTATCAAATCCCATACCACGGAGCATCATACCGACCTATGTTGACAATGCAAAATAGCAATCGGAAAACAAAGCTCAATAAAGAAAATTTTGATGGAAATGTTGTTAATCAATGCCAACCTCTAACGGGGTAAGGGGACATTTTCCATTAACTCGGTTAAGGTCAGGCCTAATGACACGATCTCTTCGTTTGAACTTTCCTTTCCAACTTTTCTGTCTGATCACATCCATTTCAGATTTCTCAGCTCTTCCACCTTCGTAGAGACAACATGAGAATGCCACCATGTCCTTAAAAAAAAAAAACCAAGGCTTTTTAATTAAATCCTTGTCTCTCTAAACCATAAAAGTGATTCTAACTAAATACATCATAGACAAAAAAAAATATACCTCCTCAAATCGAAGGTGAACTGAGACATACTTTCCTCCGGTCTCTGAGCTTTTCTCGACCATCCGATCGACTAACTTTTCAGCTAGTGTTGATATGGGTGAAGAAAACTTCAATGCATTGTAATTAGCTATGCACCTCAAAAGTTGGATATATGGTGGAACACTCATCGCCAATCTATTTGCGAAAGGAGAAATCCGTATAACCCTGAAAACAAATAAACAATGACATCCCCCCCTTAAGAGACCAAAAAAAAGAAAAAAAAGAGTTGTTAAGTCATGTAAGAAGATATAATATAAGTGAACCTACCCATGTTCCTTTAAGAGCGGATAGACTTCCCCATTATAGTAGTTTACGGTAGCCCAAGCTTGAACCCGAATAGTAGGGATACTTGACATGTTGTAATTAAAACGAGTCATTATCTCATCAGGAACATCTCTCACAATTTTCACATAACCTTCGAGGCTCAATATGAAATGATCTTCGTCATAAATATCCCCAAATGTGCTGCCACAATTATTATACATTCCTTAGTCCAAAATATTTTAACAAAAACTGTGATATTTTTAAAATGGCTACTTACCTAGAATCCTTCCAAATAGCATGAAATTCAAACTGGGGTATGACTAAAACTGCGTTGAGGAGTCCAGCAACAGCCACAGCATTGCAAATCTGAAACAATCGAAAAATTGAATAACAACTCTTTTAGAAACATGTTTTAGGAAAAGGAACAAGAAGAAGATGATACCGCGGAACGTTGCTGATTAAGACCACCATTTGCCTCAACGATCAAGTAACCACTAGGAGCAAGATGAGATGATTCTGAAACAAAAATTCATCAAAACACATTTGAAAGATTGTTCTAAAGAATCAAGTTTGTTTAATGATCCAAGAAACTAGGAAGCAAGCAGCCATAAATAAAATCTAAATAGGAAAGAAGTTAGCTCCTTACCACTGGTAAGACCAAGATGTGATGAAACTGTTGAATTAGGACAAGGTTTTGGCATTTTTGGTCTCCTTTTGTATTTCCACACATAAGACAACTGCTACCAAAAATCGAACAAAGGGGCTTTTTAAAACAATCGAGACTTTACTGTGGAAGAAGAAGAGAATGCAAAAAGAACCTACCTCAAGGGCGGTTGAATTGTCAGAGAGAATGTCATCTTTAAGTTTCCGGTAAATCTCGGGGCTCCGATAAACAGACCCGGGAACATAAACCCACCCGACAAGACCCGAGAAAGGACCGACACACATGAGAAGCCCAGAAGCGTAAATCATAGGAAGGAGAAGCAAGTAACGGAGATTTCTCCGGAGAGAGAAAGAGGAAGCTCTGAGTAAAGTCTGCCGCCGTTGACGACGGAGGACACGCCGGTTTGGAGATAAAGGCGGGCTTGGTGACTCACTTCGACAGCCATTATCGTTACCTGTAACAACACCATTGTTGCTCCCGCCATTGGGCTGGTGGTGGATTTTGCTTTTCATCAAGCAGAAACTATAAAGTTTCGATTTTTATTTTGTGTGGAGAGAGAGAGAGAGAGAAAGAAAGATCTGGCTTTTGTGTGTGTTTAATACTCTCCGAGCTTGAGAGAGAGAGAGAGAGATAGAGAGAGAGAGAGAGAGTGGTGTATCACAGAGATCTCATGGAGGTTTGTACAGATAATGTTGGAGACGATGGATCTGTGGAAAGTTTCAGTAACATTGTCGAAGTTCTTTTTATGGTCTGACGCATAAGACAGTGAGATTATTAAAGAGACGAAACATGATTACACCAAGAATAAATTAGTCATTTAAAGATTTTCTCTGTTGTTGGTCATTTCATTTTTTTAAATAAAATTTAAAGTAATGTCAAGGTCGTTTTATGATTCAATCCAACAGATTCAAAATTTGATTAGGAAAATGTTTCTTTCAACTGAGTAACTTATTTTAGAGTAAGTTTCAACTGATTTTTTTTCTTCTAATGATTACTATTTGTAGAAAATTAAATGATAATATTGGTGATATTAAAGAGAAAACAAAAATGTGTAGAATAATTTCTTATTTTAAAAAAGTTTTATTGATTTTTTAAGCACATGATAACTTTTTTTTTAATGGTAATTTTCATAAATACTACTAAAATGAGTTTTCTCTTTTTTGTAAAAAAATATCACTTTTAGTTTGATCCCAAAAATATCATAATTTTTTTTTTCTATACCATAAAATTTGTTTTTTTTTTTCTAAAAATACCAAAAAAATAAAATTTTTTTTTTTATATTCTTTAAACATAAAAATTTCAACCCAAACCTTTAAAAAAATTTATATCCAATGAAAAATCAATTTTTTGTGTTTGTGGTATTTTTGGAAAATAAAAACTTTGTGGTATTTTTGGAAAAAAAACTCAAGTGTAGTATTTTTGGATAAAATACTTAAATTGTAATATTTTGAGGAATTCCTCTTTTATTAACTGTGACATGAATAGTTAATATTTTGTTTTTTGTTTTTTTTTTGGGGTAGAAAGTTAATATTTTGTTTTAAATATATTGTTGATTTGATTTCAAAGTTAGAGTAGTATACTAAAAATTTTAGATGTTTTTAAGATGTTATATTTCCAAAAAGATGTTGGTAGATAAGAAAAAATAATGGTTTTATATTAAATCGTGGAACAAATTTATAATTTATTTTCTTACAAATTTCCATAATTCTATTTGACCATTTTTTCAACTTAACAAGTTAACTAAATTGGCTGTGTAAATACACTGATTAATTTTATGGGGATTGTTTACTAGAAACGTCACATTTACTAAATATTTATGGGATTGTTCATCCAATTTCTTCACTCTAGAATACTCGGTTCCTCCAATTTGCTTTCCGGTCGCATGAAATATTCTTGAATTAATAATATAAATACACAATAGCAATGCATTTCCTAGTCGGAATAAGGTAGAGACTAGTCGAATAGCGGAAGAAAACAAAGTTACAAAGAGAAAATTGGGTTTTAGGAATAATATGTGGCCTAGTCTTTAGTTATTTGAGCTCAGTTTTTTTATATATATATAATATCAAATGAGAGTCACATAATATTTAGTTATCATTACAAACCAAAAAAACAATGTTTTGAAGAAAAGTTAAAAGTCTGTGGAAAGATCTAAACCGAACGTTTTGGTAAGTGATGATTACAAAAGAAGCATAATATGTGGACATAATAAGACCAAAACACCATTTAATCCGATAATATGCATGTTTTCTTAAAAATAATAGGCATGTCTTTTTTTTTTAATATATAATTCAGGTTTCAGGATAAATCTCTAAATTTATAGAAGAATCGGAAACTAATCTTTGGAGAGCTAGTATATCATAAGTTTACAAATATATCCTAACCAATGAGCCCATATTCATTTGGTTAGAGGGATAAAACTAAACAATTTAAAAAAAAAAATCAATTCCTCACATATACTAATAAGACAACTCTTCCACCAAATTTGAATCACTAGTCCACCACCTCATAGTTAATAATACGTATGTTCCATATTGTATACATATAAATAAATATTTGTTATCAACGTAAAAATCATTTACACAATTATATTTTGTTCTGATTAATTACAACATAAAGCATAAAAAATTAAATATCGATAATGGAATGTTGTAAAGCAAACGGATATACTTTACGACCAGTTAAGTACAACTACGGTGATACTAGCTAGTATTATAAGTATGAATACGCACTTCGATTTTTGTATAATTTCACTTTATTCATTACAGGTCTGTAATATCGAATATGAGACGGTACTAAAATATTGAAAAAAAATATGAATTAGGTCCGTTAAAAGAAAGTGGTCACATACTACACATAGTGCACTTGGTGGAGAGAAAAAGGTGCTGCCTATTATTTTGTAATATCTTTCTCCCAACATCAGAATATTATTTTGTCTTTTTTTTTACTACTAGTAGACATATTTTATTTACACATAGCTACCAGATTTATGAAAATTTAGATACTTACTTGATTTTAATATAATTCAATAAAAAAATATTTAGGAAAACGTTCTATTTCCACGTTAAAATCATCGCATCATATCGTAAATATTAGATGTTTTCAAATTTCGAGGCTCTTGTGAGATAACACAAAACCTCAATATACACTAATCTCACATACCAAAAATTCCATATCATATTCCTAGGTTGAAGTCGACCGCTTCCGATTCGAAGCATCTGCAACAAAGTTATCTTTACCAGGATGGTAAGCTATCTCCAGATCATAATCTACCACCAACTCAATCCACCGCCTCTGCCTCAAAATAAGCTCAGAATGAGTGAAAATGTACTTAAGGCTGTTACGATATGTAAATATTTGTACTTTCCCGCCATAAAGATAAGACCTCTAAATCTTCAAGACAAAAACCAAAACTGCCATCTCCAAGTCATGAGTAGGATAGTTGTCCTCATGCTTCCGCAACTGCCACAAAGCATAGGCAACAACCTTCACATCCCGCATCAATACACACCCAAGCAGACTCTGGAAGCATCTGTATGCACCATATAAGCCTCATTTTGCTCCGGCAAAGCCAATACTGGTTTAGTACTCAACATCTCCTTTAGGCTTGCCAAACCCTTCTCACACTCCGGTGACCACACAAAAGGAACATTCTTCCCTATTAGCTTAGTCATCGGTCGTACCTTGCTCACAAAACCTCATGTAGTAACCTGCCAACCCAAGAAAACTGCTGATCTCAGTGGCATTATGCGGTCTAGGTCAATCTCTAATAGCATGAATCTTCTCTGGATCCACCAAAACTCGCTCCTCAGAAACATTGTGACCTAGAAAACCCATCTGTCTTTGCCAGAAACTGCACATACGAAACTTTGCGAACAGCTTCTGCTCCCGCAGCTTCTCTAGAACTGCTCTCAAATATACCACATGCTCTTCAGAACTCTTAAAATACACCAAGATATCAGCGATGAAATTGATGACATGCACTCCAAGAATGACATTATACAACTCCACAAGACTAATAATCAAATCCGCTGGCATTGACACTCATGCAATATGAATATCTACCCCTCTCGCACATCCAAGAACCGTTAGGAACTCGCCTCCCACAACCTTAATGGCTTTGAACTGCTCACTATAACCCCCTCTGATTTTTCTAGTTCGACACATGTCGGGGTAATGAAGCGATGAATTGCTGTATAATCAAACTAGACGTGGGACCTAAACCAATCCATCAATAAGGTCACTACACAAACCTCATGTGCCAAGAAACCTAACATTTTATCACATACAAAGAAAACTCCAAACTACTGAAATTCACCAAGTCTAATTCTTTGAAGTTATATCTATGATCGCTCGAGTAATGGTTCCTATGGTCTCCATGATCGAGTACATTCGAGGCGCCTGCTTTATCCGCCCAACACCTACACTCAAAGCTGCACTCCAAACTGCGCCACGGCCACTACCACCACCATCTGCTGCAACTTGGGACACTTGGGTGTGATATAACAAACTTAAACTGCCGCCTGAACTATCGTTGGAGCACTCATTTGAGGACAGTTTGCTACCTTGTGGTTTATGCTACCGCACCTGTAGCATCCCACACCACTTGACTTTTGCGTGCCCTCTCACTTCCTCTTAGTTTCCTGTGCAGGTTTGACGCCCTTGCCAGAACCACCATGATGTTGAACCTTCCTGGGCTGAACCGCTAGACTGACTGTTTGAACATGTGTTCTCATGTCATCTTTGATCTCAGCTGCGATCTCAACCAACTTCACCCTTGTGTGTGTTGTAGTTCTGCCTTCTGTAATGGACTCTCAAGTCCTCATGAAGTTTCCTCATGAACCTACTCACTTGGGCCCCCTTGGACTCCATCGTCTGACCCCCATACACTAGGAATCAATTGATCCCTACATCCAAATCACGAACCAACTGAGCTCCCTGCATCAACTGCATAAACCGCACTTCCATCTGATCTAGTGCCTCTAGAGGGAAATACTTGCTGTTGAACTCCTCCACAAAGTCACCCTACGTCATCTCCTTCCGAACTCTCCTGGCAGCCACTGACTTCCACCACACATGAGCATCATCTGCTAGGTCATGAACTCCAAGGTCAACCCGGTACTCATCGGGAAACCTGAGGGACTAGAAGTTGTGTTTCATCCTAATCCTCCAGGCATCAGCTAAACTAGGCTCAATACCATTAGTGACCAATCTTTGCAAATGCTCCAACATACAGATGGACTGTGACAAATTTCCTGCGGCTACAACCATCTGCTGTTGCATCCCTGCTACTGATAGAATCCTGGATGAGGATCTATGCCCAATGACACACTTTGCAAGGTGTTGAAGAGGGATGAACGAAATGATAAGGAAGAATAGGTGGGAGATGCAGCGGAAAGAAGAGATGAACGACAGAGAGGTGAAGAGGTGGAATTACAGCGGATTGAAGGGGAAGAACGAAGTGTACTTCTAAGAGAGATGGAGATCTCTTAGACTACAGGCTTGATTACAACTTAGATATGACACATTAAGAAGTAAACAAGTTGAGAAGATATTACACACTTCTCTGATCAAACAAGTAAAAAGAAGGTTTTTGATTGAAATGTTTGATAAGAAACAAATGAGAACTACATTGTCTTTTTATAGGAGAAGGGGGGACGAAGGAGAAGAGGAGAGAAGGGAGAAATAAATGTCTAGGAAATCATGCAAGAGCATTAACAAGATCAAGCTCATGCACAATGCTTAGGAAAATACAAAAGCAAAAAATGCAAAGTTTGAACAAGAGAGAAATAGAAAATGGGCTAAGGCAACGAGATGGGCCTTGGACCACGAAATAGGGTGACAAAGAGGCCTTGAAAGTGTCACTTAAGCCTCATTAAAAACCTTGTCAAAAAAACCCAATGGGACAAAACTTGACAAGGGAAAAAGAGTGCTTAAGCAACACTTAACCCTTCATCGAACACCCTAGCTGTGATCATCATTAGGATGGCTTGAGCCATGTCTTCTTTCTTCTTTTCCAGCTCCCTAAGTAGTCCATTGTTGGCTTGTTTGAACCTCTTGGATTTTGACCTGGTTAGAGGACCCGCCAGAACGATCAATGCTTTCTCCAATGCTTCCGCTGGTACAAGCTGCTGCTCCGATGCTTCCTCTGGTTCAAACTGCTCCTCCAATGCTTCCTCTGGTTCAAGCTGCTCCTCATGTCCATGTTCTTTTATTGAGCTGTTCATGGTCTCATCAGCTACCCTATGCGGTACAACTAGAGCCTGCATCAGAACAACTTATGGTAGACGTTCCAACAATTTCATCAATAAGTACGTAATGCGGTCATCTCGACCAGGGGCTCCACCTACTGTGACCCCCACACCTGGAAGCCCAACACCACTGTCCACACCAACTCCACCCTACCTCCACCGGCCAAAACTCTATTCCCTCCTAAAATAACCAGATATCATTAAAAACTGAATCCAATATACGAATAAACCAACAACCAATAACCATCAATCCAATAATACAAAGAAACAATAAACTAGCAACCTAACACTATTTTAATAACCCACTCTAGAAACCTATCAAAAGCCATACAACACATCTACGAGTCATTAGAGGATTGGTTTGATTGCATGATCATACTTTGCTTTTACTTGGACCATAAACAAAAATTGAGATGCATGAGTAGTATCACAAATACTCAGTGAGACAATCCTCACATCTACTAGCTATACACAAAAACTTAGAGAATCTCAAATCAACAAGCAAGAACAAGCACAATAAAACTAGGCAAGAAACAAGCAGCAACCACCTACTGAAGGTTGTTGATCAACACTGGCCTCCTGACGACTCGAAAATCTTAGCTTGTGTCGACTGACACCTCCACATGGGGTCGACCGAAACTCACCAAAGCTCTCGTGCTATCAACTCATTGGTGTCGACCGACACCCTCCAGGTGTTGATCGACACCGATGCCAAGCTTCGTTATCCTCAAAGCTTCAAATCAGATCTCCTTCTCTAGTCGCACCAAGCTAAACCAAGGTCCACACAAGAGTCTTACAAAGCCATATGAACAACAAAATCAGAAAAATAAGCAAGGGAATGAATCACACAACTCACATAACACAAAACATAAAAATATCAAACCTAGATAAACCATGGCCATGCACTCACGTCTTAAACAAGACGATTCTGACCAACAATGACAAAATCAACACCACAAAAAGCCTCCAACACTTCCTTAACCTTAGATCCCTACTCCTGGAACAAATCTCACCAAAATAGGCACATAAAGCTCATATCAAGTTAATTTGATTAGTTTACATTTTACGAAACAAATTATTCCTACAGATTAGTTCTTAGTATAATTTTTTATTATAGTCATATATTAAGGATAAAAGCTATTCATCTCTTGAATAGTAGCTTTATCGTAAGATTTTGTAAAACCGTTTATAATTTTTTTAACAAAAGAAATATTATTGAAATCATTATTTGTTCTAATACAATTAAAGATGATGAAACTATGATATTATTTAATAGTTCATATAAAACTGTATATAATAAATTTGTTTGGAAAATTATTAGTTGTATATTTAACTAAGATTAAAATTCGTTTTTCATAAAATTTGCTAGGTAGAGGATTCGAATGGGTGGCGGAGTGTCGAAGAATTGGTCTATTTCAGAAGGCTTGTGATGGGTTCGAATTACCGTTGGTGATGGTTTTGAGATGAGATCTAAATACTCCGGTTAAAGAACTCATTCGGCGATAGAACTCATTCGCTTAACCATCAAAACCTAGATTTGTTTTTTCTGTTTTCGTTCCTAGAAATTTCTTTCGTTTTGTAACTGTTGAGGGTTGAAATCGTTCACTAATAAAAATGTTCTAATTAAAAAAATTTATAAATTTTTTATTTGTATTAGCATAATATAATATATATATATATTTATATTTATATATATTGTAAAATAATAATAGTTATACTATGATGTCAAAAGAATGTACTTGTATGGGAAACTTGAATTAATGGTATAGCTGAAAATTCGACGATTAAAATCCACATGGGACCGTGATTTATGAGTGGTCCTTAACTGTTTTCCTCTTCTTGTCAAAGCTGAGCCGTTTGATTGATCACAAACGTGGGATCCCCAATAAAGCGGGCAAAGCTTATGTTTCTACTTCTTCTTATTCTTATTATTTTCTTAGCTTTAGACTTTTACCTAAATTACCTTGTAATCTCATTAAGAAAGGTCGACACTTATAAGGGTAATCCAGTCCACCAAACCTTAAAAACAGCTGGATAGTGACGAGAAGCACGCTGTGATTGATTTCTCTTAATCTATGTAAACAATTTTTTTTTTTTAAAACCCCACTTGTTGTATTTTAAACTAATGTCGTAAATTCTACAGTTTTTGAATAATTATTATTGTCCAGCTTGTGAATGTGTACAAACATCCATGCATGCATGTAAGTGTCGCCTCATGCTGACAAATATATATATGCATGTGTGTAGTATATGCATGTTTTCTGTTTTCATGCATTTGAGTTTTGACTTAAGCATGCGCGATCGTCGAGTTTATTATATCAGTATATCACGTGATAGTGTGCCTTTTCAGTAAGAATCCATCATGAGGTATTGATTTTTTATTTATTTACTTCGGATAAAGTAATTTTTGTTCTTAAAAAACTTACAATACAAAGATTTTTTGGCTTAATGTAAATGGTTGACATACATTAAGATTAAGAGGGAGGTATTGAATTAGACATTTTAAAAGATTTTGGAAGATTGTAAAATGGCTTGTTATTCAACTAGTGATTTCAACTACTGATGAATCCAAGGAAAAGGGAAAACCCGCCCTGGTTTTCAGCGGAGGGCAAATTAAGAGCAGCTCGTAGCAATCTGAGCAATCTATGAAGAGAAAAAAACCGTTGTCTTCCTCGACTTCTCGGGAGAAAGTCAGCGCTCAAACTAATTTCTCAGGGTATGAGCAAAGTAAGACCAGTTCACGAGGGGGAGTACCCTCGTCCGAGAAGAGATCTAGTGATACTCCCACCAAGGAATCGAGTGGTTAATCAAGCAAACCTCTCCTAAAAGAACAGCGCCACTAATTCTGTGGTAAGTGGATTTTTTTTAGATACAGTAGTAATGAATTCATATTACAAGGAAAAACCTTGTTTACTTCGGAAAGCTCCCCCCACAATTCCAGCATACCTAATGCGGAGCTACGTTTGTCTGAGAGTTCGTATCGCGTCCTTTGTAGATATGTCCAAGACCAACCGTGAGAACTTCTTCCGGTTGCACGTGGGTGATGGCTGCGTAGGCTACTACTTCCACCCATTGATATGATTCTCCTAAGAAATTGGCACCTTCTAGTTGGTAGATAGAGAGACCTTGATTCTAGAGACAATGAAGCCTTAAGAATAAGGATGGTGGAATGAATACTCGCACAATAATTGCTGAAAAGCTCTTGATATAATGGTTTGATCTCTCAGCCTCGCACCAAGTAGATCGGATCTCTCAGCATCGCACTAAGAACAACGGTTTTGTTGGCTGTTAGAATCACACCGAGCAGTCGGTTTTGATTGTTGGAATCACACCAAGTAATCAGTTTTGTTCACAAATAACATAAGAGAATTACTCTTACAAAAGAAAAGGTTTTGATAAAAAGTTGGTTGATTATTTTATTGCTCTATAGGAAAGAAACTTGGAAACAAAGCCATGTATTAATTATTCTTGAAGACTAAAAACAATAAAGATGGATAGTTGAATGAAGACCCGATTCTTAGTGTTTCCCTTCTCAAGGTGAAGAGAAACACTATATTTTCGTTACTTCTCTTTGACCACAAAATAAAGTAATTATTTTGCCCATTGAGTGCATCCTTGATGTTCTCTCTGTGTTGAATCCTTGGTCCAATTTGCTGATGAGAAACAACATGGGCTGTATAATTTCTTTACCTTACGATTAGTGGAAACAACTTCTCGTTGCCATACATAATTCAGGAAGCTCCTAAACTAATTGGATCTAAAACTCTTCAAGTGTAGAACTAGATTCACCTCCTTTGGCGAATGGGGTGTAACCTTGTATTCCCTATGCCAAATCTTCTGTTCTCCACAATGTTGGAAACATACAGATCCATTAACATCATCCAAGTAGTTTCTGAGTTGGTTTGTGTAGCACGATCTTTGGCTCAGACGTGAAACTAGGACTAGGAAAGATCCACTTACTTGAAGTATCCATATTTTTCACATATGAACATATCTTAATGTGATTCCAATTCTTCGTGGTTCTAGACTGGATAAAGATGACATAACAGTTTGGTTCATAGCTTGAATCATCTTGTTTTGGTCGGAGTCCTCTATTGAATGTTCGTAAGTGTAAATCACGTAACCATGAGTTCACCTGATTTGTAAAATAAATAACTCCTTCATCCAAACTATGATTGGACTGATTCCACTTCGAGATATGCTTTAAATGCGGTAATAATGTATCCCAAATAGTTGTTTGGCTGGAAGAATTGATCATCACCTTCGTTCGTATTGATCAAGGCTCAAGTATCTTCTTGGATGATCTCATGATCATATCATACCCCTCCTCTTGAAAAAGTTTCAACCTCGAAACTGTATAGCTATAAGTTGGAGAGTGTTGAAGTGATTCTGGTGGCTTCTCTTTGAGGGAATATATGACTCCATATTGTTGACTATGAGGCAGAAGTGCACCCCTTTTCGTGAGACCTTTCTTTATTCCTTCAAAATCCAAACCTTGCTTCATCTTACTTAGCCAGAAGTGTATCGTTGTCTTTCCTCTACTTGGTTCCATAATCTCTATTAGTAAACTTTTTACCCTGTTTTGTTGTTTGAAAAATGCTAAATCTCCAAAAACAAAGTCCATTGCTTCCACCATTTTGAAATCTAGGGTATATACTTCAAGTTTGGAAAATATTGGATACCTCTTCCTTGGTGCACTATCTGAATCATTCATACTGCAAGGTTATTGATGATCATGCTTTCCTTTGTGGCTTTCTCACTCTGATCTTTGTTGTCCTCTTTGGTGATGGTGACAAATCAAATTCAACTTTCTCTTCCTTAGAAACAAGAGACGTCTGTTCTCCTTGGTAACATGATGTGATAGTAGACGCTTAATCAGTTGGTCGAGAAGTCCTCCTTATAATATGATTTGAACCACGATGGTGATGGTGGGGAACAAATCGTTTCCTCAAAATAGACTTTAATTCTACCCAAGTCTCAATGGAGTGTTCTCCATTTCTTCTCCTTCTTATCACCAAATGATCCCACCAAGCATAATCAAGTAGTTCAGTGACTGCAAATCACACATTCTTCATTTCGTAATAGTTTTGACAACTAAACATCGACTCAATCTTTTTCTCCCACTCTAGATATGCATTTGGGTCATTCTTTCATTGGAAGGTAGGAATCTTTAACATCAAACTACCCATGTTATCATCCACTCATCTTCATGCTTCTCTAGCATTTCTTGGTCTCATATGGCTCACTCTTGATTATTCACTACTGAAATAATCATCAGCCCTTGCTACTCTAGGTTGATCTCCTTCTCTTCTATGATGCAAATTTTTTGATTGCCTCAATTGTACCTCCGCTTGCACTCTATCCAACCTCTTGTGGATGACATTCATCTTAACCCTCATCAACCATCGCATCTATCCCATAAATGCTTGAACTTGTAGATTTCGAATCACATGCTCTCCGTCTTCTTTGATCTCACGTTCTCGACGAGCTTTGGACATTTTTTATTTTTCGTTTATTTTTTTTTGTTTAATTTTTGTTTTCCTTTGTTTTTAGTTTCACTAAATAAAATAGAAATAGAAATAGAAATAGAAGATGAATAGATGAAAAGATGAAAATATGAAAAGATGAGAAGGTGAAAAGAAAGAAGATGATAGAATGATAGAATACCAAACTTAAGGGTATGCTCTGATACAACTTGATATGATTCTCCCAAAGAACCGTCACCTTCGAGTGGTTAATTAGAGACACCTTGATTTTAAAGACAATGAAGCTTCAAGATTAAGGATGGTGGAATAAATGGTCACAAAAGAGTTGCTGAAAGCCTCTAGATATACCGATTTGAACTCTAAGCGTCGCACCAAGTAGATCGGATCTCTCAGCATCACACCAGAAGATCGGTTTTGTTGACTGTTGGAATCATATTAAACAGTCGGTTTTGATTGTTAAAATCATACCAAACAATCGGTGTTGTTCATATAGAATAGAAAAGAATTACTCTCACAAAAGAGAAGGTTTTGATAAAAAGTTGGTTGATTATTTCATTTCTCTTACATGAGTTTATATCGGAAAATAAACTTGGAAACAAAGCTAAGTATTAATTATTCTTGAAGACTAAAAACAATAAAGATAGATAGTTGAATGAAGATCCAATTCTTAGTGTTTCCCTTCCCAAGGTGAAGAGAATCACTCTATTTTCGTCACTCTTCTTTGACCATAAAATAAAGTGATTATGTTGAGATTTCTTGGATTTGAATTAGGCTCAAAGTGGGCTGGACTTGATAGACATATTTCCCAATATAATTTCTCATGCCCTCTCTGGCCAAAAACACTTATATCAGCCCATTAATTGCATCCTTGATCTTCTCTCTGTTTTGACTCCTTGGTCCAATTTGCTGATGAGAAACAGCATGGGTTGTATCATTTCTTCACCTTAGGCTTAGTGCAAACAACTCCTGGTTGTCATAAATAATTCTGGAAGCTCCTAAACCAATTGGACCTAAAACTCTTCAATTGTAGAACTAGATTCACCTCCTTTGGCAAATGGGGCGTAACCTTGTATTCCCTATGCAAATATTCTATTTTCCATCATGTTGGAAACAGAACAGATCCATTAACATCGTCCAAGTAGTTTCATGTCGAAAATGTTTATGAGTTGGTCTATGTAACACGATCTAGTGCTCAGACGTGAAACTGGGACTATGACAGATCTACTGACTTGAAATATCCATATCTTTCGTATGAACAGATATTAATGTGATTCCAATTCTCTGTGGTTCTAGAATGGATAAAATGTAACACTTGTAACCCGTAAACTGTTTGTGTGCTTAGTGTCGAGCGACATCAAGGGGGTGTTGGTCGACACTAGCAATGCTTTGGGTTAGACGGTTAGTTCATCTCCAGTTTTAGGGTAGTTTAGTATGGTTTGAAGGGAACCCTAAACCTTCTCTATAAAAAGATGTCTCTCTTTCTTTAAGGGATTTCATCCCTAGTCAATTCCTGCCCTTGAAGGAGAAGAGAGAGAGAGAGATGATTGTATCTCTTAGAAGGGGGACTAATGAGATGGTTTCTGGGGGTGGAAAGGAGAAGGAAAGAGGTCGTGATGTGTTGATCACGGGGGAAGAAAGGGAAGCACCATTGGTCGTGTGGTGTTGTTATTAACCCAGATTCGTCCCTAATCCTAGGTAAGTAGGTGAATTGGTGCTCATCTAGGGGATTGAGATATGTGAGATGAATTGTGATGGGGTAACATGGATTGAAAAGAATCAATGTTCTGTTTTTTTATGGCTATAGTCTCTAAGAATGCGTGATTAATGTGCTAAATCGATAAGATCGAATATTGGTTGTTGAATTAGGTTTTTGATGTCGATAGGAACCGGAATTCAATTTTAGGTTGTGTTTTCTAGGTTGGCGTCACTCGACACGTAACAAACTTGGTAACAAAACCAAGTATTAATTATTCTTGAAACTAAAAGAAAATAAATATAGATAGTTGAATGGAGACCCAACTCTTGAAGTTTTCCTTCCCAAGGTGAGTTGAACTCCATTTTCGTCACCCTTCTTTGACTACAAAATAAAGTGATTATTTTGGGCTTTCTTGCGCTTGTATTAGGCTCGAAGTGGATTTACAAACAAAAGAGTAGACCAATAGTGAAGTGTGAGTTCATTGCCTCATTAAAACCTTTCCTGGAAAATAAATTGGGGGGACAAAACCAAGGATAAGGAAAAGGATTACAATTTCCACTCACCCTACGGTCCACTTAGCTCTTCATTGTGTTCGGATCAAGGAAGTCCGCTATCATATCAACTGTCTTCATCCTAACTGGCAAGTGGCAACTTTATGAGGAAGTCCGCTAAAACTAGTGCTTTAGCCCATGTTCGAGTTCAAAACTCGGTGTCATACTCACTTAGCTCAACAGACCATTTGCTTAATTTGTCCGACTGGCTCGGAATGTGGAGAATTGTGCGAAGTGGCTATGTTGTAAGTACTACAATTGAATGGGACTGAAAATATGGTCCTAACTTCCTTGTCGAGTGACCACGACCAAGGCCAATTTACTCTCCATCTAGATCTCTAATTTCTCTCCTCACTCTCATTCATTCATTCATTCATTTCTCCTTCGAAACCATGGAGCAATTTGAGGCGGATCCATACTATGCAGAGCAGAAGAGGGCGAGGAAGTTAGATGTGATGCGAACTGCCGTTGTCGATGGTGATTTGGGCATGCCTCTAGTATGCCCGTATGGCGAACGAAGTGTCGAAGAGATCTCTCAAACAGAAACAGAGAAAAAGAGATGGTTGACTTGCATTAAGTATGAGGTAAATTTTATCAAATTAAATCTAATACAATTGAGAGATCTGAGTATGATGTCCGTTCATTGACATATTGTGCAGGATGATGGCTTGCACAGGCGAAAAATTTGGGTTGATGCAATTGAAGAAGAAACAAAAAGCTTAAGGAAGGATGTTGATAACCATTGGGAGAGATTGAGGGAATTCGAACCCCATCATACTTAGATCTGTAATTTGAAGTTGCAGCTTAAGAACAAGACTTACGAGATTGCCAAACTAAAGGAGGTGGTGGATGGTCTTACCAGTCGAGTCGATATCCTTGAAAAATTGTGTTATGATTGATATTATCTACACTTGTTGGTTGTTTTAGAATTCTCTTGTTTTTTTAAATGAATTCTCTTGTTGTTCTATCTTTTTCTATGAATTCTCTTGTTGTTTTATCTTTTTCTATGAATTCTCTTGTTGAATGGTTCTGTTACGAAGGATACAAAGTGGTTGGTTTCCAGATAACAAAGATAGTTTTATGTAGTTTTACTATTAATACGATGACAAATCCAGGAAAATAATATAGTTTTACATAGTTTTACGTTGTTTTACTAGTTACGATAACAAATCCAGGAAAATAACATAGTTTTACTAGTAATACGATGACAAATCCAGGAAAATGACATAGTTTTACTAGTCTTCCTTCTTTCTGCTACTTCTTCTCTCCTCCTCTTCTTCTTCTCTCTTCCTTCTGCTACTTTCGAAGTACCCGGCTGCTTGTTTGGTAGATCTACAGGGAGTTCATCTTCTTCATCTGCAGGCGCCTGCCATGAAACCAAATATAGTAAACACCTTATACTATAGTATTACCAAGTATTACTAGAGTCCCTTACCTTTGATTTCTTTTCTTCCTTCACATATGCTTCCATCGGTTCTATCCTTTTTTCAAGCGCATCAATCTTGGCCAAAATGTTTTCGAAGCGGATTTTCATATCTTGCTTCATTGTGTTTAGAAGATCCACCAATTCAATAGTATGTACTCTTGGTTGTTCAATGGCGTCTACTTCCTCGGCCAACACATTCGCATTGTTTTGTCCTAACCGAGAAGCCACATCTGCTGTGTACATCTCCTCAAATAATACAGATAATCCTCTACGAAGACGCCACATCCAACTGGCAACAACGACATCATGGGTATCGTCTTCCTCAACTTCTTCCATGATTCCATTGAGAAGAGGAATTTCTTCATCAATAGATGGAATCACACTAGCAATTTCCTGTGTAAACGATTAACTTTAGATACATAACAAACCAATTTATACAAATGATAAGTAACTGATTTTCAGTTGTTAGGATAACTAACCGTTGTTGTACCAAGTTTCTCAGTTATTTCCTGAAGTGGAAACCCTTTTTGCCTGGTTTTCTTAAACTTTCTCCTGCACATCCTAGGACAGATTTCATATGCATCAGGAATTTCTTCAATGCACTGGTTCCCCAAATTTGGAATCGCCTCAAATAGTAAAAACTACACAACCCACATATAACTAAAATCAGCTTTAATTATAAGAAATATGAACAATGAAAAAGATTTTAAGGTTTTAAAACTAACTTACCTCCAAAGGTATACAAACACCTGGAACAGGCCAGAACACACCCTCATTCTTAATGACCCCTCCAAAATGGCTCATTGTATGGGAAATCAAATTTAGTATGTGATCGAATGATAATCTCCCCCATGGAAAAGGTTTACAAAAATCTAGATCATTCACCACTCTTAGACAAAAATCATCTACACCCGTAGCATCTTTCCCCGAGTCTTTTGTTTGGCCTACAATGATGCTTCTTAGAAAGAAGAGGACCGCCATCTTCAACCTATCATGAGAACGATTAGGTTCCATTTCCTCAAGCTTTTTCCTCACGTCTTCAAGTCTAACCTTTTTTTATTTACAAAATACTTCCTTTTCAAGTTGTTACTGTCGGCTCTCTTGTAATGAAGTGGATAGCTCCGACAGTCTAGTCCAGACATTAACGCGTGTTCCCTCAGACTATAATGGATTGATACACCATTTACAACGAACCATGCTTCCTTCTTTTTTTCTATTTTTGCCGTTCGAAGAAGGAGGATCCACATTCCTATAAGCTTGTGGGTTGGGTCCCTTGGCATGTGGAAAATGTGACTGAATTGTGGATGCTTCTCAAACCAATCACTCTCATAACTAGTCAGTGGATGCTCCAAGCTTTCTAGCATTAACAAAGTTTCATAAATATGACACCTGGTTGATAGCTTGATTTTCTTGTTGTACTCACTCGGATTGAAGTGCATCCTAAAGGTTGCATCGCTTCTGTTTTCTCCTCCGATTCCTGCAACAAAACCAGTTTTACCTAGTTATACCAGTTTTAGAACAAACGAGTTGTACCCATTTCTCCTAGTTTTACACCCAATAGTTTTACAAGTTTGCTAGTTTTACAAAACACTAGTTGTACCAAGTGTTACCAGTATTACACAGACTAGTTCTGCCAGTTTTACCTAAATTTCAAAAATTCTTTTCAATTCCAAATGACAAATCCTAGTACTTACACTTGAATCAATGTGGTCACTTCCGCTTGTACTTCCTTCAATATCTTCTTCTCCTTCTCCGCCTTCTCTTTCTCCGTCTTCTCTTTCTCCGTCTTCTTCTTCTCCGTCTTCTCCTTCTCCGTCTTCTTCTCCTTCTCCGTTTTCTCCTTCTCCGTCCTCTTCTTCTCCATCTTCTCCTTCTACGTCTTCTTCTCCTTCTCCTTCTCCTTCTCCTTCTCCTTCTCCATCATCTTCTTCTTCTCCATTACTTGAATCCAGAGAAGTGGATCCCTCGTTATCTACTCCTTTTTCTCCTTCTTCTTCCACTTTTTCTCTTTCTTCTTCCACTTTATCTCCTTCTTCACTCACAACAATGGTTGGTTCTGGAACAGGAATAATTTGCCCAAAGATCGAATTCCCCTCTCCTCCTATTGCCGCCGAAATCGAACCTGAATCTACTTCTTTTTCCTGATTCGCGTTATTCGCTTCTTCACCCACCGAAATTGTAGGTTCCGGAACCCCACTTTCTTCTTCCACCGTAATAATTTGTCCCAGATTCGAATCTGTCCCACTCTTCTCCTTCAATTGAGAGCTCCTTCTCGGCATGCCTCTTGTTGTCACCATCTTCTTAATCGCTTTATCTTGTGATTGAAAGATGAAAACCTAAGTTCTACTTAGTTTCACCCAAATTGATTGATTTGCTCGAAGAAATAGTGAGGAGATAGCGGTTTTTTTAAAATATAGTGAGAGTAATGTTTAATTTTTGGCTTTTTTCTTTTTATTTCCGGGTTTGTAAGTTAGATCCGAGTAGAATTTGGTCGGGTAGATATTACCCAGGTTTTCTGTGTAATTATCTTGATTTTTTTGGGATAACACTTTAAAACACCATTTTTTTTATTTTTAAAAAAATCAGAAAAAAATTCGTTTAAATAGAAGGACTTTTGAGATTGTCAGAATTCTTTTAGGGACATATATGATGAAAACTCGTTCCTACACAACGTCATATTCCACACAGCAAGTTGTTCCATAATCATCCAAAACCAAATTAAAGGTCAAATTGCCAATGAGAAACATCACCATCCCATTTAAATGTTTAATTATGCTCACGGATTTCAGTGAATAATCTCATTAACGAACATATACCAAAAAGAATTTCAAAGATTTTTAATAACTAGTTAATATGACGTTTAAAACAATATAATCGAACTACAATCTCATACCCCCTTTTCATCAAAACAATTTCTCAAAAACCCCTGAATAGTAAAAAGATAATATTACCTTTAATGAAGGTTGTTAAAGGTTAAATATAATTAAACCAGTAAGTGTTCAACGAAAAACACAGTAGCTCAGTGGCTGTGAGCTCCATGTGCACCTGCGCGCGCCGAGGGTTCGAATCCTACTATGCGGAGTACAATTGGGTACAACTAGGTTGCAACGGGTACAACTAGGGTGCAACGGGTACAACTAGAGTGCAACAGATACAACTGGTACAATTAGGATGTTTGATTTTTATTTAAAAATTGTTAGAGGGGTAGTTTCGTCCTTTCATTAAAGAAGAAGGGTACGTAGAATTAAAATGGATGTGTAAAAAAGAATTCTTGAGATAAGGGCACAAAAGAATTAAATCCTATAATCCTAGCATTTCTGACATAGTTTTCAAATGTTTGTACTATCAAGAGTATTTAAAGAAATTATGGACAGTTGTAGTGTTGTAAAAGAAGCAATTAGAAGGTTATATATGAACTAAACTTTTCTTATATTCCTTCAAATTTTGTTTACTTTAGAAAATATTGGATCTTGAATCACTGAGGCCAAGAACGACACATACAACCCCTTCTTACTCTAGAAACCTGACTCTTTATATAGACAGGTTTACAAAAGCTACTAGAGCCAGGGACGATTCTACGTTTATAGTAGGTGGGGTACGTGCCCCATACACCTTTTTAAAAATATGTTTAAGTGATGAGTTAACAATAGTGTTTTTTGTCTATTTGGAAAGAGTGCCCTGCACTATTTTGAAGTAAACAGGTTCGAATCTTACATTTAGCAATTTTTCTCAGTATTTTTACTTTTTTTAAACACATTTTGTTATGTTTTATTAGTGTTGAAAAAAAAGTTTGGTTAAAAAAAGATTTGTGCTCCATATTACTTTTCTCCCTAAATCTGCCACTGACTAGAGCTAACATCGTATAATTGTTGACAGGGTAAAGCCAATTTTGTTTTTCCGAATGCTATTAATTATGTTATCACTTATCAATTGTGCATATATATGTCATCCATCGTCAATCACCGAGAATTGGTGGAAGCACGATGCTCAACTAGAAGTCATTTGTCTTAGTTCTTTTCCAAGTAGACAAACTTTCTATCCTACACGTTCGACCATTATTTTATCACCATGACGTTCTAATAATTAAATAAACAAGTTCCAATGTCATAATATTTCTAAAAATCTGACCGGAGGAACCTAACAGACAAATATATATAATAAAGGCTAAAATTCATCAAATCTCTCCATAAAACAAAAGCTAAAATCTCAAGTCTTTATTATACTATTTGTTTCAAGGTCAACCCCATATATATAATAAAGGCTAAAATTCATCAAATCTCTCCATAAAACAAAAGCTAAAATCTCAAGTTTTTATTATACTATTTGTTTAAAGGTCAACCCCATATGAACACGGCACACTATACCTTCTTATCGAATATTTGCCAGCCTCACAAGTCACACTGTTAATCACGTTTCATTATTTATTTTTAAGTTTAATCTTCAAACTATACTAAAGTCAACTACACATGTAAACAACCCAACAGACAGAATGAAACACCGTTAATCCCAAACAAAAAAATAAACCTTCAAATAACCCTTTCAACTTCAAATAATCTTTACAACCATTCCAAAAGAAGTTATCTTAGCAAAGTATATATATATGTATGTATATATATATATATACATTGTAAGGACTCATAATAAAAAATAATAAAATATCGATTTGGAGAGCGTTCATTAATTTTTCTTGACAAAGTAATCGGCTCAAGATTGACGATGGCAGCAAACAAATTTTTCCAACAATTTCAAAAAAATTGAATAATAATGGGCAAGCATAAATATCGTCAAAAAAAAAAAAAATGGGCAAGCATAAATATTTACAAAAAAATGTGAACAATAAGATATTCTTCTCTTGCGTGATTTGGTATTAAGGGATTAGTTCTTTAATTTCGAAGAGAGGAGATGTAGTTGGGGGACATGGGATAATATGCTCGAAGCATGTGATTCGAAGTTTACTTTTAGTGGGGTGGCACAAAAAGTTAATTTTTCAGTGAAGCTTCCGTTGAAGTTGGTAGGCCATATATGTATATAGATGCCCTAAATGCACCTGTCCACTTCTTCAATTCCTATTTATTTAGTTTTCACCAACCAACCTTGGATCATTTGTCTTTGCCCTTCTATTTCATGTATCAAACATCCATATATACAGCTGGAATTTAATTACTTGCATCGACACCAAAACTATAAGAATACGTCGGCGTAAAAGCAATTATGTTATAAATATGAATATGAATATCAATACAATAGCAATAATTTAGTTTAAAAAAACAGTGAGTTTAGAATTTAAGAAGTTTTTCATCTCTTCGCTGGTAGATAAAAAGTTTATAATTTTTGGCCAAAAAATAAAAAACATTCAGAAATCATATTTTGTATTTCTCCTCATTAACTTTACATATATATCATGCGTTTTTCCCTCTTTTGTCCACTAATTTAAGTTAACTAACTACTATTCTTTTTGAGTGGTTTGTGCATGATGATGTCCAAAATAAAAAAGAGTGGTTTGTGCATTCGTTTTACTGATCGGCTGGAGACCTGTTCGGTGCACAATACTGTTGCCTATTGGCCATATGCATGCATCGTTATCAGCAACAACTAATGATGTGAGCATGGACAACTTGGAACAAGGAGGTACAGAGCAGCTTAAATTAGAGAAGTTTTTTCAGGAAGAAAAAGGCGTTTTGCTGAAAGAGGAAGACGTTCTGCCGAAAGAAGAAGACGTTTTGCCGGAAGAAGAAGACGTTCTGCAGAAAGAAAAAAGCGTTCAGGGCAGTCAGAAGTGTGTTTATCCAACCACTCTAGTTGTGATTCAAGCCTCTTGAGAAGGATGCAATGGAGGTGTTTGGACTTGTACTTTTTTTCCTTCCTCTTGGTTAATGAGACAAGCCCACATACTTATTCCAAAGGCCTATTGTGATCCATTTAGGTCCATCTTTTATTTATGAGTGTTGCCCTAGTTATTTTCATATAAATACTCTTCTCCTTCCTTGTAAAAGATCATCAAATTTTTTCTACCTAAAATCTCTTTCTGATTTCCGTTGATCATGAGTCTGTGTGTGTCATATCACAAACTCAACTCGTGAATGCTTTTGGTGTGTTCCTAGCATGAACGAGCTTAAAAGCTCAAGGGAATTCCGCAACCCTTGAGAGTTTCTATCAACTCCATCACATCAGCAACTTCACGAAGTGTAGTCAAGGGACTGAAGATCTTTCTAACCAACATCATATCAAGTGGTATCAGAGCCACTCTGTGTCAGGTTGATAGGATAATGGGCAGCACTGAGAGTGATCAAGTGGAAGTTGAGCTTGTTCCGGAAGATGCTATACTTGTACCCGTTGGACCAATGACAAGGGTGAGGACCAAACAACATGCTGGAGCTGTCCAATTGATGTGTGAAGATATTTGGAACAAAGAGGACAACCAAGTACAACACAACACCCTAATCTTGATCCGAACACGATGAAGAGCTAAGTGGACCGAAGGGTGTGTGGACATTGTACTCTTTTTCCTTATCCTTGGTTTTGTCCCAATGGATTTTTGAAACAAGGATTTTTCTATGGATAAACCTATGAATGAATGGATGATGAAAAACAAACAGACTTAGGCTAAGATGATCAGATGGTATGCAAGGTGTTTCAGTACCCTTATGTAGTTGTAGCATAAAGGATGTCAATCCATAAAGAGTGTGATATGTAAGCAGTCAAGACATGATCAATGCATTCAAGTTAAGCCAAATATCAATATGGTTTTGATCTATAGACCTAATGAAAATTATGAAATGCTAAATGTAAAATACTTAGAACAGAAACTAAATGCAAGATAAACAAATGTAAACAGTGCTGAAACTAGACTAAACAGTGCAATAACTAGATATGAGTAATGAAACTAAACTACAGAACAAAGCAATGATGAATGCAATGAAATAGGAATGAATATGAAAGTAAACTAAGCAACCCAGAAGGTGCTCCATCAATCAATCGGTCGAGTGGTGCATAACTGAAGAACAAAAGCAAACTTAACAACTTAAACAGAGACAGAAAGTAATGAAACATGATGATATGCAAATACAGAAAATCAATAAACAAAGTAGGCTCCTAGAGATGGATTCATGGGCTGGTGTTCAAGCTGTGACTATCTAAACTGGTCAACAAACCTCAATTAAACATGAGCTATCTCTAGACAATGATCTTAATGACTCACTAATCCACTCTTAGACAGAAGTGATCAAGTTACAGTAACATCCTAACCCAACGCTCATTGGTGAAACCATACTGAACATGCATTAAGAACCAGACCATTACTTGTCAAAAACCACCTTATACAACCAATCTCTTGGGATAAGCATGATAATCTCCAGTATTAGCTTTATCTAACAATGAAACTGACTATTTTTGTAGGTGGTGGTGAATGATGTATGGAATGATGACTTATGAATTAATGGATGTCAGGGTGTTTCAATTCCCCTTATGCAATTGTAGTATAAGAGGTGTCAATCCAATCTGAGTGTTTGTGAACAATCAAGATGTGCATATGAGTCTAAGTCAAGCCAGATGTAAAGGTTGTTTGTCACTAACAATCCTATGATGAAATGGAAAGTGCAGAAAGTAAAACTACAAGAACTAGGAGCTAAATGCAAATGGAACAGAGTGATTATGACAAACAGAAATAGAAACTATGGAAATGCAAGAATTGAACTAATGCAAGGTAAGTAATGAACAGGATACTAAATGAATGCAATAGAAATGCAATTAGGGTGAAACAGGACAAACACAAATCATAAACACAAGTTCTGGGTTGGAACTCGAGCAAGCACTCGATCGAGTGCAGGGTTGAGCTGGACAAATACGCAAAACAGAGCAACACAAGAAAAACAGAGCAATACCAAAACGAATCAAACAACGATCAAACAACAGGATTTAAGCTAAGAAATCAATAAACGAGGAAGGTCTTGAGGAGGGATTCATGGGCTGGACTATGGTTGAGGTCATCTAACTTGGTCAACAAATCTCAAACAACTTGAGCTAATCTCTAGACATATATTTCTAAGACATGTTTAATCCACTCTTATGGCAAGAAACAATAAAACTCATGCATCTCTAGACTTGTTCTCACAAAGTAAAGAATATACACAAGCAGGCATTAAGCAATATGTCAAAAAATCAAACAAGACTTCTAATCTCTTAGCAAACCTAATGATAGTCTCTAGATCTAGCCTTATCTATGGTCCTTAGACATTGGTGTGATGCTAAGAGGCTTGAAATCAGATCCTACTCTCTCAGATATAGGATCAGCATTAAGAACATCTAGCCTAGAAGAGATCTACAACAATCAAGCTTGACCAAATCAAACAAACCTTAAACACAACGCAGCCTAACCCATCCTCAAGATCCTAAGCAACTACTCACAAGCATACATGATGAACATCAAAATCATAAACCCAGAAAATACTGAAACTTGCATCATTAGAAAGATAAATCAAAGATCTACAATATTGAAGAAAGAACTAAACTCAAATTCTCAATATTAAGAAAGTTATGAAACCAACAATATTGAAGAATTTAGTCTTTTTCTCCTTTAAAAAGAAGTACAAGATCTAAGAAAATAAAAGTGCAAAAGGAATAATTCTCAAACAAAGGTAAAAACTAGGTTTTTGACTCTCTAAAAAGCTGGACTCCTTTGGTGGCTGCGGGTACAAGCCCTTATATAGAAAATATAGTGGAAGCCCTAAAAACGCTAAAAGACAAAATAGCCAGGCGGCTCGACCAACTCGACCTGGTGCTCGGTCGAGTGACCGGTCGAGTTGGCTCCTCTTGTGCTCCTCCCACTCGGTCGAGTCCCTCTCAGCACACGGTCGAGTCCCTCTCAGCACACGGTCGAGTGTCTGGTTGAGTGGGCAGTCGAGTTGGACTCCGGACCTTGGTTCTTCAGCCTTAGCTCTCTTGCTTTCTCCTAATAATTGCTTCACTTCTCCTCAGCATTGCTTCCATGCTCCTTAAGCTCCAAAATCACCTGTTTATGCATGAAAAGATGCAAATGCAATGCAACTAAACTCTAATGCAAGAACAGTCCTAAAGCTATGCAATAATGGTCAAAATGGATAGCAAAAGATGCAAAAGATGTGAATATATTAAGGGAAAACAGGGTAAAATATATGAACATCAACACCCCCAAACTTAGTTTTTGCTTGCCCTCAAGCAAATGAACAAGACATAAGAAGGTAGGTGAGGTTTGAAAGTGGGATCTCAGCTCCTAAAGCTTGCAAGTAGACCATCTAGAATCAATGTCCAAGTTACTAGTACTATGATGCAAGTTGAATGAGCTGTACTTAAAGATTTTAGACAAGCATATCACATCCTTTACTAATTGGAGCCTTGGATGTCCACATGCATTCAAATCAACCATTTCCTTTAACATTCATTAATCAAGAATATGAATCAATTATATGCAATACTTAAACTCATTTGGCTTGGCAGTAAAAGGTTTAGAGACAATGATGGTCTCTCTTTAGAGTGGGGTTTATCAATATCAAGGTTCTCTCATAAAAAATGGATTGAGCTTTAGAAGAATGCTAAAGGTAAGAACACTTAGACACATACAAGAACAAAACCTTGTCAAACCCAGATATTAATGAAACTAACATGATAAGATAGATAAGAAGGAAATCTTTAATTCAATGCAAAATATCAAACCCAGATTCTCAACACACAGAAAGTTATAAAGATTATAAACTAAAAAAATTGTGGAAAAAGCAAGAACAAAAGTAGATTATGATGCAATAAAGTAAATAAATCCCAAAAAAGGAAAAAACTAGGTTTGCTGACTCTCTCTTACTCATACAAAGATATTTTCTGCCTTCTTTGCGGCCACAAGGTACAAGGGGTATATATAGTAAGGGAAGAAAGCCCTGATTTAGCTAGCAGATAAAACATTTAGGCGGCTGAAAGTGCTCGACCATGCACGGTCGAGTAGCTATGGTCGAGTGCTTCACTCCTCTGTTTCTCACTGGTTGAGCCCTTCAGTAGCACACGGTCAAGTGGTGGTTCGAGTGGTTGGTCCGTTAAGTAGCTCCAGTCTTCGATGATATTCTTTTAGTAAAACAGGGATAACTCTTGTAATAAAACTCTGATTGCCCTGAAACCACCGGCGTTGGAAAGGTAACTCAATTGCCTATAACTTGGATGAAGGACAATGAAGCTTAATCGCAACAAAAGATCTTCATTCGAATCGATATATGAGGAGCTCGTTATGAATCCGACCGCGTGCTTGACCTTGTGAATGGTTGAGTGGTATGGTCGAATGTCTTCTTTTCCCTTCCTGATACTTCCAATCATCTTCTTTATCTCCAGAAGTAATACCAAGTCCTTCCTTATAGCCTTTTAGAGCTCCATAACACCTAATATTACTACAAAAGCACAAATGTATGCAATGAATGCTTCTAAACATTCTAAGTGCATATTTGGACATAAATGACTATAAAACTTAAGGAATTACTACTAAAAAATACAAAAGAGAAGGATAAACTATGCTAAAACATGGTAAAATATATGTACATCAGTTTTCCAAGAAAGGTTTTAATGAGGCAATAGACTCACACTTCACTAATAGTCTACTGTTTTGTTTGGAAGTCCACTTTAAGCATAATACAAGCCCAAGAAAGTCCAAAATTATCATTTTTTTTGTGGTCAAAAAGGGGTGACGAAAATGGAGTTCAACTCACCTTGGAAAGGAAAACTTCAAGAATTAGGTCTCCATTCAACTATCTATATTTATTGTTTTTAGTTTCAAAAATAATCTATACTTGGCTTTGTTAATAAGTTTCTTATCCCTATATAAATTTATGGAATCTCATTTGAGAATTATCAAACAAATTTCCTTTTCATTTTATGAGTCTATCTCTTTGTTCTTTATGTAGAACACTTCCTTTCAGGCCTGCGAGTTCGGGTTTTCGGGTCGGGTTGGGTCAGATTTCGGGTAATTGGGTAATCGGTTATTTGAAAAGTGTGCTGAAGATAACCGAAGTAAATTTTGGTTCGGGTTGGGTTGGGTTTCGATTAATTCGGGTATTGATTTTTTATCGAAATGAACCGAATTTTGGCTGGTTTCGTTGAAAGGTTGTCGAGAAAAAGAGAAAATAAAGAATTTTGGGCCAAGCCCAATACAAACCTTAGAAAAATAATAATAAAACGTTGCTTTTGTGAAGAAACGGTGAGTTTAACTCATCTACAACCTTTTACAAACCTAAAATCAAATAAGAACATTGACGGTGGCTTCGATAAACTCAGAATCGTAGCAGATCCGATGTAAAAGGAGGAGAACGATGAAGATCTCGGTTACCCGAACGGGTACCCAAATCGAACCGAAAAACTCGGGTAACCAATCAAATTTATATAGTTTCCGATCGGTTCAACTCTTCTAACCGAAGCCAATCCAAAACCAAAACGTTCGGTTCAGAACGGGTCGGTATATTCGGGTCGGGTTTTTATCGCAGGGTTATTTCCTTGTTTTTTGGTGTGTAATATCAAAGCAACAACCTCCTCTTGCTGGATTAATGTGTCATATCTAGCAGCGATTGAAGTTGGAAGTATCAGCAACCTTCCGCAACTGTTGTGATCTCCCTCGTTACACCTTGCACCTTGGCGAGTTTTTATTCTTTCTAATCCGGCTGAGTGATCCTCGAATTTGGACGTATCAAGTGGTATCAGAGCCACTCAACCGGTACTTGTCTGTTCATTTTCTCATCTTTCATTTCTAAATACTTCTTCTTCTTTCTATCTTAAATCTGGGTCATCTCCTTACGTAGGCCATTTCTATTTCAAAAAAAAAAAAAAAAAAAATCCTAATATCAAATAATTTTAAGTTTCCTATTCCCCTAACAGGTACTTTCTCACCATTAGCTATAATCACATTCCCTATGGCAGGTTTAATGTCACTAATTAACTTAGGGTCACTCATCATTGTGATGCACTAGAATCTACAATGAGAGGTTTGTCTGGTTTGAGAGCAAGAAATGAGTTACCGGAGGCCTCCTTGAGGGCTTTGATGAGAGCATCAAGGTCTGATTTCTTCACCAATTTGGAAGATGCTGCTAGAGCAACTCCATTTCCTCCAGAGATTTGGTGGTTTGGATCGGAAGTCGTCGCGTCTCCCACCATTGTTGCTTTATGAGCTCGTGGTGGTCCTCCTCGGTTGTTCATGGACCGATTGACTCAGAGATGAGGGTGAAGGATCAATCACCGGCTCTTGAAATGGCCAACCTTCTTACAATGGTCACAAATAGGTGGGTTTTTGTCATCATGTTTGAAGTAGCCTTTATTTGTGGAAGCTATCTCCACCTTGTTGGCCGTTACAATCTCTCCTTTGCTCCCAAACAAACCCATGGAGCCATGTTCCTTTTGGATCTGGTTACAAACATCATCAAGGCTTGGGAGTTTATCTGACCTCAAGATGTGTTTGATGAGATCGTTGTAGGAGGGATTCAACGTTATAAGGAGACCAACACCTTATCTTGTTCTCATCGTTCGTTTAAGATGGCCGGATCGAGAATAGCTGGTCGGAGCATCTCAAGCTCGGCCCAAAGAGACCTACACTTACCAAAGTGCTTGGTGAACTCCATATCTTCTTGACTGAGGCTGTTAATGGCCCTCTTGATCTCAAATACTTGGTTTAAATTGGTAGTGTTACCAAACACATTTTGTAATGGGTCCCATAGATCCTTGGCCGTTTCACAATATGAGTAAGCTTCAAGTATTGGAGCGTCGAGTGAGTTTTGAATGATGGCAAGGACACTTGGGTCTTCTTGAAACCACTTTTCTTCACCACCGGTGACTACATCTTTCCCTTCTTGGGTTTGCTCTTCCTCTGGAGCTTCACTTGAGGTAATATGGGTCCAAAGCCCTCGGCCACATAGTGCCGTCTTTGTGGTTCTTGCCCACAACAGGTAGTTCTCTCCTTTGAGAGTAACTGGAACAATCAAGGTCTTGGTACCTTCCATGTCGAAGTTACCGTTGGTTAATGCTATTGTCCAACGGATAAAGAGAGTGAGACTTTCAAAGTCGAACAGAAATGGTAAGAGAGGTTAGAGCGAAAGCGTTTGGTGGGTGTGAGAGTAAGAATATGGAACAACAAGGCTCTGATACCATGAAAGTTTTAGTTTAGATGAGAAAGTGAAATCGAAGAAGCACAAGAGACTAGGGTTTGCTTGTTTGAGTTTAGAGAGAGAGAGAGAAGTGTGAAAGTGTAGAAGAAGAAATTGTATTTCTTACATGATATGGTACCTAGATACAACCTAATTATAGTCATTTACAAAGAGGATATTCTAAGAAGATGCTGTACACGATTTTACATAAGGATAGCGACATCTCCTCTCTTAACCTATACATGTGATATATGTTTGACTTAAACCTCCCACTTGTCTCAAACTCGCCAACGGGTAATAGAAGAAGGATCTAGATGTTCCTTTGCTTTGGAAGACTTCTCAACATGGGCTGGACTTGTTAAGACACCTCATGGCGGATGGCCCATCGTATTTTACGGACAATGCTTGTACGGACGGTGTGGTACGGACGGTGTGTGTGTGTGAGTTCTCATACCAAATTCATCCCGAACTCTTACAATTAGTCAAACGCATTGGATCGTCCAACATTCTGACCCTAGAAAACGTAACAAAGCTGTTTACTGCTTCAAATCAATGTTTTCTCGGTTTTACCCTGTTTCGGAACAAAATGGGTAAAAGTGGTGTCTAAACACTCCAAATTCAACCCGGAATTTCATAATTAGTCAAATGCATTGGACTACTACATATCTTTACCCTAGAAAGAGTAACATAGCTGTTTACTGCTTCGAATCAATGTTTTCTCTCGGTTTTAGCCTGTTTTCTTGGTTTAAGCCTATTTTGGGATAAAACGGGTTTAAGTGTTGTCTAAACACTCCAATTTCATCCCGAACTCTTAGAATTAGTCAAATGCATTGGATTGTCACACATTCTGAAACCTAGAAACAGTAACAAAGCTGTGTACTGCTTCGAATCAATGTTTACTTGGTTTTAGCCTGTTTCGGGACAAAATGGGTAAAAGTGGTGTCTAAACACTCCAAATTCAACCCGAACTCGTATAATTAGTCAAATGCATTGGATTGTTACATATTTTGACCCTAGAAAG
Organism: Camelina sativa; assembly: GCF_030686135.1. Lineage (NCBI taxonomy): Eukaryota > Viridiplantae > Streptophyta > Magnoliopsida > Brassicales > Brassicaceae > Camelina > Camelina sativa. The sequence continues at coordinate 19,466,969 of NC_141893.1, forward strand.
AGGAACATAGCTGTGTACTGCTTCGAATCAATGTTTTTTCTCGGTTTTAGCCTGTTTTCTTGGTTTAAGCCTGTTCTGGGATAAAACGGGTTCAAGTGTTGTCTAAACACTCTAAATTCATCCCGAAATCTTACAATTAGTCAAATGCATTGGATCATCCCACATTCTGACCCTAGAAACAGTAACAAAGCTGTTTATTGCTTCGAATCAATGTTTTCTCGGGTTTAGCCTGTTTCGGGACAAAATGGGTAAAAGTGGTGGCTAAACACTCCAAGTTCAACCCAAACTTTTATAATTATTCAAATGCATTGGATCGTTACATATTTTGACCCTATAAAGAGTTACATAGCTGTTTACTGCTTCGAATCAATGTTTTCTCTCGGTTTTAGCCTTTTTTCTTGGTTTAAGCCTGTTTTGGGATAAAATGGGTTCAAGTGTTGTCGAAACACGCTAAATTGATCCTGAACTCTTACAATTAGTCAAATGTATTAAATTGTCACACATTCTTACCCTAGAAACAGTAACAAAGCTGTTTACTGCTTCAAATCAACGTTTTCTCGGTTTTAGCCTGTTTCGAGACAAAATGGGTAAAAGTGGTGGCTAAACACTCCAAATTCAACCCGAACTCTCATAATTAGTCAAATGCATTGGATTGTTACATATTTTGAACCTAGAAAGAGTAACTTAGCTGTGTTTTGCTTGGAATCAATGTTTTCTTTCGGTTTAAGCCTGTTTTCTTGGTTTAATCCTGTTTTGGGATAAAACGGGTTTAAGTGTTGTCTAAACACTCTAAATTGATCCTGAATTCTTACAATTAGTCAAATGTATTAAATTGTCACACATTCTGACCCTAGAAACAGTAAAAAAGCTGTTTACTGCTTCGAATCAACGTTTTCTCGGTTTTAGCCTGTTTCGGGACAAAATGGGTAAAAGTAGTGTCTAAACACTCCAAATTCAACCCGAACTCTTATAATTAGTCAAATGCATTGGATTGTTACATATTTTGACCCTAGAAAGAGTAACATAGCTGTGTACTGCTTCGAATCAATGTTTTCTCTCGGTTTTAGTCTGTTTTCTCGGTTTAAGCCTTTTTTGGGATAAAACGGGTTTAAGTGTTGTCTAAACACTCCAAATTCATCCCGAACTCTTATAATTAGTCAAATGCATTAAATTGTCACCCATTCTGACCCTAGAAACAGTAACAAAGCTGTTTACAGCTTCAAATCAATGTTTTCTCGGTTTTAGCCTTTTTCGGGACAAAATGGGTAAATGTGGTGTTTAAACACTCCAAATTCAACCTGAACTTTTATAATTAGTCAAACGCATTCGATTATTACATATTTTGACCTTAGAAAGAGTTACATAACTGTTTACTGCTTCGAATCAGTTTTTTTCTCTCGGTTTTAGCGTGTTTTCTTGGTTTAAGCCTGTTTTGGGATAAAACGGGTTTAAGTGTTGTCTAAACACTCCAAATTCATCCCGAACTCTTATAATTAGTCAAATGCATTGGATTGTCACATATTCTGACCCTAAAAACAGTAACAAAGCTGTTTACTGCTTCGAATCAATGTTTTCTCGGTTTTAGCCTGTTTCGGGACAAAATGGGTAAAAGTGGTGTCTAAACACTCCAAATTCAACCCGAATTCTTATAATTAGTCAAATACATTGGATTATTACATATTTTGACCCTAGAAAGAGTTACATAGATGTTTACTGCTTCGAATCAATGTTTTCTCTCGGTTTTATGGAAACACATATCACCGTCCGTACGTCCGTACAACCAAACAATATGGGCTGTCCGTACAGTTAGAGGCCTTACAAGGCCAGTCCATGAAGAACAACAAATCCTAACGGTCACAAAGCTTCGAGATCCTTGTCATAGATCCGTTGGCGAGTTGGTGCAAGTGGGAGGTCAAACAAAGATCACATGTGACATCTAAGTAATGACGCTTTCACCTTGTGTATGTGTGTATAGCATCTTAGGTAGGATATTCTCTTTGAATCTCTTCTTCTACACTTTCTCTTACACGCTTTACACTCTCTCTCTCTCGCAAATCTCTATCCACTTGTGTTCATTACATCACACTTCATATACTCTAAAACTTACATGGTATCAGAGCTTAACAGCTCCTGATCCTAAATCCCACACCCACCAAACACTTCCGCTTCAGATCTCTTGTTCTAACTCTTTCTGTTTCGACTTAGAAAGTCTCCCTTCTTTAACCGTTGTTCATTAGCTTTAACCAAAGGTTACTTCGACATGGAAGGCTCTAAGACCTTGATTGTTCCAGTTACTCTCAAGGGAGAGAACTATTTTCTGTGGGCAAGAACAACAAAAACGGAACTGTGTGGCCGAGGGCTATGGACCCACATAACCTCTAGTGAAGCTCCAAAGGAGGCTACAACCGAAGATGACAAAGACAGTGTCTCTAAGGCTGAAGATAAGTGGTTTCAAGAAGACCAAAGTGTTCTAGCCATCATTCAGAACTCACTTGAGGCTCCAATACTCGAGGCCTACTCCTTTTGTGAAACGACCAAAGATCTATGGGACACATTACAAAATGTGTTCGGAAATATTAAAAACGTCAACCGCATCTTTGAAGTCAAGCGGGCCATCAACAACCTCAGCCAAGAAGATATGGAGTTCACTAAGCATTTTGGTAAGTTTAGATCTCTTTGGGCTGAAGTAGAGATGCTTCGGCCGGCGACCATTGACCCGGTTGTTCTAAATGAGAGGCGCGAAAAAGACAAAGTGTTCGGTCTACTCTTAACTCTCAATCCATCTTACAATGATCTCATCAAGCATATCTTGAGGTCAGACAAGCTCCCAAGTCTTGATGATGTGTGTAATCAGATACACAAGGAACATGGCTCTATTGGACTATTTGGAAGCAAAGGAGAGCTTGTGACGACCAACAAGGTGGAAATGGCCACAGCAAACAAAGGCTACTACAAGCATGATGACAAGAACCCACCTGTTTGTGACCATTGCAAGAAGATTGGCCATTTCAAGAGTCGGTGCTGGATCCTTCACCCACATCTCCGTGTAAACTGACCCATAAACAACCGGGGAGGACCACCGCGAACTCACCAAGCTGCTATGTTGGGAGAAGCAACAACCTCCAAGCTGAACCATCAAGTCTCCAGAGGAAATGGAACCGCCTTAACTGCTTCCTCCGACCTGGTGAGGAGATCAGACCTTGATGCACTCATCAAAGCCCTCAAGGAGGCCTCCGGTAACTCTTATCTTGCTTTAAAACCAACAAAACCTCTTATTGTTGATTCTGGTGCATCACATCATATGATTAGTGATTCTAAGCTGATTAGTGAAATTAAACCTGCCATAGGAAATATGATTATAGCTAATGGTGAAAAAGTTCCAGTTGAAGGAATAGGCAACTTGAAATTATTTGATAAAGTGTCTAAAGCATTTTACATGCCTAGTTTCACATCTAATTTATTATCAGTTAAGAGAGCTACCACTGATTTAAATTGCTATGCAATATTTGGTCCTAATGATGTTCATTTTCAGGATATTAAGACAAGTAAAGTGCTAGGCCAAGGAGTCTCTAAGGATGATCTCTATGTGCTTGAGGACTTGAACCTATCTTCTTCTTCTTCATGTTTTAATTCAGTGACCTGACATCCTCACACTCGTGCACTAGAACTTATTTTTCCAAGTATTTCTTTTAAGAATGATGAATGTGAGGCTTGTATTCTTGGTAAACATTGCAAATCTGTCTTTCCTAAGTCTCTTACTATTTATGAAAATTGTTTTGATCTAGTCCATTTTGATGTATGGACTTCACCATGTTTATCAAGAGAAAATCAAAAGTATTTTGTTACCTTTATTGATGAGAAATCTAAGTATACTTGGTTAACTCTCCTTCCATCTAAAGATAGGGTCCTAGAAGCCTTTATTAGTTTTCAAAACTATGTGACTAACCATTATAATGCAAAAACTAAGATTCTAAGATCAGATAACGGTGGCGAATACACAAGTCATGCCTTTAAACAACATCTCACCAATCATGGCATCATCCATCAAACAAGCTGCCCATACACTCCTCAACAAAATGGTGTAGCTGAACGAAAGGACAGACATCTCATGGAGGTTGCTAGGACCATGATGCAGCACACCAACATTCGAAGGCGTTTTTGGAGTGATGCAGTCTTAGCCGCATGTTACCTAATCAACCGCACTCCCACAAGAATTTTACAAGACATTTCCCCATTTGAGGTACTAAATAAAGAGAAACCTATTTTTGATCACTTACGTGTATTTGGGTGCATTGGATTTGTTTTGAAACCATGTGAGTTGCGAGACAAGCTTGATGCCAAGAGCACCAAGAGTATGTTTATTGGCTACTCCACCACTCAAAAAGGCTACAAATGTTATGAACCTGAAACGAGAAGAGTATTGGTGTCCCGTGATGTCAAGTTCATTGAGTCTCGAGGATATTATGACAAAAAGAATGGGGAGGAACTCAAAGACTTATCTACATCTCCATCCGATCGAGCAAGGAACCTTCGCATTATTCTAGAAAGGCTGGGAAACACAAACGATCGGGACAACCAAAGCTCAACCGAGCCAAACCTACCAGGAGACACCACTCCTCTCGGTGACCTAGACCCTAATGAGCCAAACGAAGTCGAAGCTCCTCCCACTCAAGTTACACCGTCCTGTGCCAATGAGGAAGATTTACACCAAACTGATATTGTGCAACCGGACGAGACAATGAGTGCTGCTGATGATGGGGAACATGATCATGAAGATGTCATTCCACTACGACGTAGCACACGACTCAAGTTTGATCTATCCAACTGGAAGAACACACGTGTGTATTACAACAATGTTGCGGTTGCTCATCCAATTCAAGCTGTATGCACTCTCGTTCACTTTCCTGTGGAACACCAAGTCTTCCTTGGCCAAATTGACAAGCATTGGGTGCCACAAACATATGATGAAGCCAAGGAGCACAAGGTGTGGCGTGATGCAGTAAGCGCCGAGAGAACGACCATGGAACAAAATCGTACATGGGACGAGGCAGATTTACCAAAAGGCAAGAAGGCGGTCACCTCTCGATGGATCTTTACTATTAAATACAAGAGTGATGGGGAGATTGAACGCTACAAGGCAAGATTGGTCGCACGAGGCTTTACACAAACGTATGGGGAGGATTATATTGATACGTTTGTTCCGGATGCGAAACTTCACACGGTTCGAGTTGTTCTCTTATTAGCTACCAATTTGGATTGGGAATTGTGGCAAATGGACGTTAAGAATGCGTTCTTGCAAGGTGAGCTTGAAGATGAAGTATACATGAGACCACCACCAGGTTTAGAAGACACCATTGGTCCAGGAAAGGTACTCAAACTGAACAAAGCAATTTATGGCCTAAAACAGTCCCCAAGAGCATGGTACCATAAGTTAAGCACCACACTACTTGGGAGAGGCTTTCTTAAATCAGAAGCTGATCACACCCTCTTCACAATACCAAGCGACAAAGGTATTGTAGTCACTCTAGTATATGTTGATGATATCATCATATCTGGAAGTGACAAGGTAGGAATTAAAGAGACTAAAGACTTTCTCAAATCAGTTTTTGATATCAAAGATCTAGGAGAACTCAAATATTTTCTTGGTATAGAAGTCTATAGGTCTAATGAGGGTTTATTTCTATCACAAAGAAAATATGCCCTGGATTTATTGAGTGATGCAGGTAAACTAGGCTCAAAAGTAGTGTCAACACGTCTTGAGGAAAACTATACGGCAGGAGGAAAGGGGGAGCTTGATTCAGCTCCATTTGAAGATGTCAAGCAATATCGCCGTCTAGTAGGTAAGCTCATATACCTTACAATTACACCAACTGATATTTGTTTTGTTGTGAACCAGGCGAGCCAACACATGCAAAACCCAAAAGTTCATCACTGGAACATGGTGAACCGAATACTCAAGTATATCAAGGGATCGTCGGGACAAGGTATTTGGATGGGTTGCAACAAGAGCACTAAACTCGTTGGGTATTGCGATGGGGATTATGCTGGAGATCGTGAAGATCGTCGCTCTACCACTGGATACTGCACGTTCATAGGTGGTAACTTGGTCACATGGAAGAGCAAGAAGCAGAAGGTGGTCTCTCTATCGAGTGCTGAATCGGAGTATAGAGCTATGAGGAAACTTACAACCGAGTTGATGTGGCTCAAAGCTCTTCTTAAGGACCTTGGAGTTGAGTCACCTAAACCTATCACCATGCATTGTGACAATTAAGCCGCCATTCACATTGCTATTAACTCAGTGTTTCACGAGAGAACCAAGCACATTGAAGTTGATTGTCATAAAGTTCGAGAACAAATCAAGCTCGTAGTTGTCCTACCATGTCATACCGAAAGTTCTGAACAGTTGGCCGATGTACTCACCAAAGCAGCTAGTCCACGAGTATGTGAGTACATTCACACCAACCTTGGCCTTAGAGACCTCACTCGGCCATGAGTGCACAACATAGCACCTACACTCTTTTTCCCTTACGTTATAGTTTTTCCCAAGTGGTTTTCTATACTAAGTTTTTAATGAGGTGGGTGTTCATGAGTCCAAGCTTGGTCAATGCTCATGATCAAGCTTGAGGGGGAGTATGGGAACACATATCACCGTCCGTACATCCGTACGTTCGTACGTCCGTACAACCAAACATTATGGGCCTTCCGTACAGTTAGAGGCCTTACAACGCCAGTCCATGAAGAACAACAACTCCTAACGATCACAAAGCTTCGAGATCCTTCTCATAGATCCGTTGGCGAGTTGGTGCAAGTGGGAGGTCAAACAAAGATCACATGTGACATCTAAGTAATGTCACTTTCACCTTGTGTATGTGTGTATAGCATATTAGGTAGGATATTCTCTTTGTATATGCCTATATTTAGATTGTAACCATGAACTAAATAAAGTAAGAAGTTGAATCTCTTCTTCTACACTTTCTCTTACATGCTTTACACTCTCTCTCTCTATCTCTCTCTCTCTCGAAAATCTCTATTTACTTGTGTTCATTACATCAAACTTCATATACTCTAAAACTTACAGGTTTTAGTCTGTTTTCTCGGTTTAAGCCTGTTTTGGGATAAAACGTGTTTAAGTGTTGTCTAAACACTCCAAATTCATCCCGAACACTTACAATTAGTCAAATGCATTGGATTGTTACATATTTTGACCCTAGAAAGAGTAACATAGCTGTGTACTGCTTCAAATCAATGTTTTCTCTCTGTTTTAGCCTGTTTTCTTGGTTTAAGCCAGTTTTGGGATAAAATGGGTTTAAGTGTTGTCTAAACACTCCAAATTCATCCCGAACTCTTAAAATTAGTCAAATGCATTGGATTGTCCCACATTTTGACCCTAGAAACAGTAACAAAGCTGTTTACTGCTTCGAATCAATGTTTTATCGGTTTTAGCCTGTTTCTGGACAAAATTGGTAAAAGTGGTGTCTAAACACTCCAAATTCAACCCTAACTATTATAATTAGTCAAATGCATTGGATTGTTACATATTTTGACCCTAGAAATAGTTACATAGCTGTTTACTGCTTCGAATCAATTTTTTCTCTCGGTTTTAGCCTGTTTTCTCGGTTTAAGCCTGTTTTGGGATAAAACGGGTTCAAGTGCTGTCTAAACACTCCAAATTCATCCCGAACTCTTACAATTAGTCAAATGCATTAAATTTTCACACATTCTGCCCCTGGAAACAGTAACAAAGCTGTTTACTGCTTCTAATCAATGTTTTATCGGTTTTAGCCTGTTTCGGGACAAAATGGGTAAAAGTGGTGTCTAAACACTCCAAATTCAACCCGAACTCGTATAATTAGTCAAATGCATTGGATTGTTACATATTTTGACCCTAGAAAGAGTAACATAGCTCTGTACTGCTTCGAATCAACGTTTTCTCTCGGTTTTAGCCTGTTTTCTTGGTTTAAGCCAGTTTTGGGATAAAATGGGTTTAAGTGTTGTCTAAACACTCCAAATTCATCCCGAACTCTTACAATTAGTCAAATGCATTGGATTATTCCACATTTTGACCCTAGAAACAGTAACAAAGCTATTTTCTGCTTCAAATCAATGTTCTTTCGGTTTTAGCCTGTTTCGGGACAAAATGGATAAAAGTGGTGTCTAAACACTCCAAATTCAATCCGAACTTTTATAACTAGTCAAATGCATTGTATTGTTACATATTTTGACCCTAGAAAGAGTAACATAGCTGTGTACTGCTTCAAATCAATGTTTTCTCTCGGTTTTAGCCTGTTTTCTTGGTTTAAGCCAGTTTTGGGATAAAATGGGTTTAAGTGTTGTCTAAACACTCCAAATTTATCCCGAACACTTACAATTAGTCAAATGCATTAAATTTTCACACATTCTGCCCCTAGAAACAGTAACAAAGCTGTTTACTGCTTCTAATCAATGTTTTATCGGTTTAGCCTGTTTCGGGACAAAATGGGTAAAAGTGGTGTCTAAACACTCCAAATTCAACCCGAACTCGTATAATTAGTCAAATACATTGGATTGTTACATATTTTGACCCTAGAAAGAGTAACATAGCTGTGTACTGCTTCAAATCAATGTTTTCTCTCGGTTTTAGCCTGTTTTCTTGGTTTAAGCCAGTTTTGGGATAAAATGGGTTTAAGTGTTGTCTAAACACTCCAAATTCATCCCGAACTCTTACAATTAGTCAAATGCATTGGATTGTTCCACATTTTGACCCTAGAAACAGTAACAAAGCTGTTTACTGCTTCGAATCAATGTTTTATCGGTTTTAGCCTGTTTCGGGACAAAATTGGTAAAAGTGGTGTCTAAACACTCCAAATTCAACCCTAACTTTTATAATTAGTCAAATGCATTGGATTGTTACATATTTTGACCCTAGAAAGAGTTACATAGCTGTTTACTGCTTCGAATCAATTTTTTCTCTCGGTTTTAGTCTGTTTTCTTGGTTTAAGCCAGTTTTGGGATAAAACGGGTTCAAGTGTTGTCTAAACACTCCAAATTCATCCCAAACTCTTACAATTAGTCAAATGAATTGGATCGTCCCACATTCTGACCCTAGAAACAGTAACAAAGCTGTTTACAGCTTCAAATCAATGTTCTTTCGGTTTTAGCCTGTTTCGGGACAAAATGGGTAAAAGTGGTGTCTAAACACTCCAAATTCAACCTGAACTTTTATAACTAGTCAAATGCATTGTATTGTTACATATTTTTGACCCTAGAAAGAGTAACATAGCTGTGTACTGCTTCAAATCAATGTTTTCTCTCGGTTTTAGCCTGTTTTCTTGGTTTAAGCCAGTTTTGGGATAAAATAGGTTTAAGTGTTGTCTAAACACTCCAAATTTATCCCGAACACTTACAATTAGTCAAATGCATTAAATTTTCACACATTCTGACCCTAAAAACAGTAACAAAGCTGTTTACTGCTTCGAATCAATGTTTTCTCGGTTTTAGCCTGTTTCGGGACAAAATGGGTAAAAGTGGTGTCTAAACACTCCAAATTCAACCCGAACTCTTATAATTAGTCAAATGCATTGGAATGTTACATATTTTGACCCTACAAAGAGTAACATAGCTGTGTACTGCTTCGAATCAATGTTTTCTCTCGGTTTTAGCTTGTTTTCTTGGTTTAATCCTGTTTTGGGATAAAACGGGTTTAAGTGTTGTCTAAACACTCCAAATTCATCCCGAACTCTTACAGTTAGTCAAATGCATTGGATTGTCCCACATTTTGACCCTAGAAACAGTAACAAAGCTGTTTTCTGCTTCAAATCAATGTTTTTTCGGTTTTAGCCTGTTTCGGGACAAAATGGGTAAAAGTGGTGTCTAAACACTCCAAATTCAACCTGAACTTTTATAACTAGTCAAATGCATTGTATTGTTACATATTTTTGACCCTAGAAAGAGTAACATAGCTGTGTACTGCTTCAAATCAATGTTTTCTCTCGGTTTTAGCCTGTTTTCTTGGTTTAAGCCAGTTTTGGGATAAAATAGGTTTAAGTGTTGTCTAAACACTCCAAATTTATCCCGAACACTTACAATTAGTCAAATGCATTAAATTTTCACACATTCTGACCCTAAAAACAGTAACAAAGCTGTTTACTGCTTCGAATCAATGTTTTCTCGGTTTTAGCCTGTTTCGGGACAAAATGGGTAAAAGTGGTGTCTAAACACTCCAAATTCAACCCGAACTCTTATAATTAGTCAAATGCATTGGAATGTTACATATTTTGACCCTACAAAGAGTAACATAGCTGTGTACTGCTTCGAATCAATGTTTTCTCTCGGTTTTAGCTTGTTTTCTTGGTTTAATCCTGTTTTGGGATAAAACGGGTTTAAGTGTTGTCTAAACACTCCAAATTCATCCCGAACTCTTACAGTTAGTCAAATGCATTGGATTGTCCCACATTTTGACCCTAGAAACAGTAACAAAGCTGTTTTCTGCTTCAAATCAATGTTTTTTCGGTTTTAGCCTGTTTCGGGACAAAATGGGTAAAAGTGGTGTCTAAACACTCCAAATTCAACCCGAACTTTTATAACTAGTCAAATGCATTGTATTGTTACATATTTTGACCCTAGAAAGAGTAACATAGCTGTGTACAGCTTCAAATCAATGTTTTCTCTCGGTTTTAGCCTGTTTTCTTGGTTTACGCCAGTTTTGGGATAAAATGGGTTTAAGTGTTGTCTAAACGCTCCAAATTCATCCCGAACTCTTACAGTTAGTCAAATGCATTGGATTGTCCCACATTTTGACCCTAGAAACAGTAACAAAGCTGTTTTCTGCTTCAAATCAATGTTCTTTCGGTTTTAGCCTGTTTCGGGACAAAATGGGTAAAAGTGGTGTCTAAACACTCCAAATTCAACATGAACTTTTATAACTAGTCAAATGCATTGTATTGTTACATATTTTGACCCTAGAAAGAGTAACATAGCTGTGTACTGCTTCAAATCAATGTTTTCTCTCGGTTTTAGCCTGTTTTCTTGGTTTAAGCCAGTTTTGGGATAAAATGGGTTTAAGTGTTGTCTAAACACTCCAAATTTATCCCGAACACTTACAATTAGTCAAATGCATTAAATTTTCACACATTCTGCCCCTAGAAACAGTAACAAAGCTGTTTACTTCTTCAAATCAATGTTTTATCGGTTTTAGCCTGTTTCGGGACAAAATGGGTAAAAGTGGTGTCTAAACACTCCAAATTCAACCCGAACTCGTATAATTAGTCAAATGCATTGGATTGTTACATATTTTGACCCTAGAAAGAGTTACATAGCTGTGTACTGCTTCAAATCAATTTTTTCTCTCGGTTTTAGTCTGTTTTCTCGGTTTAAGCCAGTTTTGGGATAAAATGGGTTTAAGTGTTGTCTAAACACTCCAAATTCATCCCGAACTCTTACAATTAGTCAAATGAATTGGATCGTCCCACATTCTGACCCTAGAAACAGTAACAAAGCTGTTTACAGCTTCAAATCAATGTTTTTTCGGTTTTAGCCTCTTTCGGGACAAAATGGGTAAAAGTGGTGTCTAAACACTCCAAATTCAACCCGAACTTTTATAATTAGTCAAATGCATTGTATTGTTACATATTTTGACCCTAGAAAGAGTAACATAGCTGTTTACTGCTTCGAATCAATGTTTTCTCTCGGTTTTAGCCTGTTTTCTTGGTTTAAGCCTGTTTTGGGATAAAATGGGTTTAAGTGTTGTCTAAACACTCCAAATTCATCCCGAACTCTTACAGTTAGTCAAATGCATTGGATTGTGACATATTCTGACCCTAAAAACAGTAACAAAGCTGTTTACTGCTTCGAATCAATGTTTTCTCGGTTTTAGCCTGTTTCGGGACAAAATGGGTAAAAGTGGTGTCTAAACACTCCAAATTCAACCCGAACTCTTATAATTAGTCAAATGCATTGGAATGTTACATATTTTGACCCTACAAAGAGTAAAATAGCTGTGTACTGCTTCGAATCAATGTTTTCTCTCGGTTTTAGCTTGTTTTCTTGGTTTAATCCTGTTTTGGGATAAAACGGGTTTAAGTGTTGTCTAAACACTCTAAATTGATCCTGAACTCTTACAATTAGTCAAATGTATTAAATCTTCACACATTCTGACCCTAGAAACAGTAACAAAGCTGTTAACTTCTTCAAATCAATGTTTTCTCGGTTTTAGCCTGTTTCGGGACAAAATGGGTAAAAGTGGTGTCTAAAAACTCCAAATTCAACCCGAACTCTTATATTTAGTCAAATGCATTGGATTGTTACATATTTTGACCCTAGAAAGAGTTACATAGCTGTTTACTGCTTCGAATCAATGTTTTCTCTCGGTTTTAGTCTGTTTTCTCAGTTTAAGCCTGTTTTGGGATAAAACGTGTTTAAGTGTTGTCTAAACACTCCAAATTCATCCCGAACTCTTACAATTAGTAAAATGCATTTAATTATCACACATTCTGACCCTAGAAACATTAACAAAGCTGTTTACAGCTTCGAATCAATGTTTTATCGGTTTTAGCCTGTTTCGGGACAAAATGGGTAAAAGTGGTGTCTAAACACTCCAAATTCAACCCGACCTCGTATAATTAGTCAAATGCATTGGATTGTTACATATTTTGACCCTAGAAAGAGTAAAATTGCTGTGTACTGCTTCGAAATAATGTTTTCTCTCGGTTTTAGCCTGTTTTCTTGGTTTAAGCCTGTTTTGGGATAAAATGGGTTTAAGTGTTGTCTAAACACTCCAAATTCATCTCGAACTCTTACAATTAGTCAAATTCATTGGACTGTCTCACATATTGCCCCTAGAAACAGTAATAAAGCTGTTTATTGCTTCGAATCAATGTTTTCTTGGTTTTATCCTGTTTCGGGACAAAATGGGTAAAAGTGGTGTCTAAACACTCCAAAATCAACCCTAACTCGTATAATTAGTCAAATGCATTGGATTGTGACATATTTTGACCCTAGAAAGAGTAAAATTGCTGTGTACTGCTTGGAATCAATGTTTGCTCTCGGTTTTTGCCTGTTTTCTTGGTTTAAGCATGTTTTGGGATAAAATGGGTTTAAGTGTTGTCTAAACACTCCAAATTCATCCCGAACTCTTACAATTAGTCAAATTCATTGGAATTTCCCACATTTTGACCCTAGAAACAGTAATAAAGCTGTTTATTGCTTCGAATCAATGTTTTCTTGGTTTTAGCCTGTTTCGGGACAAAATGGGTAAAAGTGGTGTCTAAACACTCCAAATTCAACCCTAACTTTTATAATTAGTCAAATGCATTGGATTGTTACATATTTTGTTAGGATTAGTGGAAGACTTGAGAGTTTGATAGGTTAAAGATAGATTAGAGAGAGATAGTGAGTAAGAACGAAGAGAGTAACCAGTGTAAAATCGATTCAACTAGAATTGTCTTTAACCAATGTAGGTATACAACCCTTAAATAGATAATAGAGGTAGGGCAACCTTCGTAAGAAAAAAATAGAAACATAAGATAGTGACATTAGGAGAGAGGTATATGCGACCGAGGTGATAGCGACATGTCCTTTGTCCTAGAAGACATGTGACTTCTTCGTCCTCTCAAACACCAACGGCTAGAATAGATTATTCTAGAACTCTTGGATGGACCGAGCACATACACACCTCCTCTTGTCCATTATTCGGCCCTTGATGTTAAGCTTGGTCCGGTGTCCGTACGGTAGGGATGGTACGACTACCTTGGACACAACCTTGATCAATACTCCCCCTCAAGCTTGGCCTAATGCAATGGCTAAGCTTGGAACCCGTGAAGCAGAACCTCATTAAAAACCTTGACTTAGAAAACCTCATTGGACAAAACTAAGCCAAGGGAAAAAGAGTGTGCTGTCCACGGATTAGAGAAGTAGATCAAGGTCTTGTGATATCTACAAGACCAAGTTTGTTATGAATGTAGCCACAAACCTTAGGACTTGCAGACTTAGTGAATATATCAGCCAGCTGGTCTTGACTCCGAGTGTGACACGGTAAGACCACTCCTTCTTCAATCTTCTCCCTAACTTTGTGGCAATCACTTTCAATGTGCTTGGTTCTTTCATGGAAAACAGAGTTTGTGGCTATGTGAATTGCAGCCTCATTGTCGCAATGCATAGTGATCGGTTGTTTTGAGTCAATACCAAGATCCTTGAGTAGCCCCTTTAACCAAGTCAATTCGTTTGTTAACTTCCTCATTGCTCGATACTCGGCCTCAACGCTTGAGCAAGATACCACCTTTTGCTTCTTCGACTTCCATGTAACTAGATTTCCACCAATGAAAGTACAATACCCAGTAGTTGACCTCCTATCCAGAGTATCTCCATTGTAGTCCGCATCACAATAGCCTACTATCTCGGTGTTATCGTTCTTGCCCATCCAAATGCCTTGACCCGGACTGCCCTTGAGATAGCTTAGAATCCTCTCGACCATGCTCCATTGATACTTGGTTGGGGCCTTCATGTGTTGACTAACCTGATTCACAGCATAGCATATGTCAGGTCGTGTGATTGTAATGTATATTAACTTACCTACAAGCCGGCGATAGCGTGTGACGTCCGGGAACGGCTCGCCCATGGGTTCTCTTGGTTTGCTTTCTTTTGCCCGAATGCTCTCCCCCTTTCGCTTGAGCTGGTAGTCCTTATCAAGTGGTGTAGGAGCCGGAGACGCGCCAAGCTTGCCTGTTTCATTCAATAAATCAAGAGTATACTTTCGTTGGGAAAGGAAGAGCCCCTCCGGAGAACGACAAATTTCAATTCCTAGAAAGTATTTCAGTTCCCCGAGGTCCTTAATATCAAAAACAGACTTGAGCGACTATTTGATGTCATGAATACCAGTCGTGTCATCGCCAGTCACAATAATGTCGTCAACATAGATAAGCACCACCACACGGCCAAGGGAGGTTTTAAGCGTACACAGGGTGTGATCGGCCTCCGACCGTCGAAAGCCTTGATTCTTGAGGGTGGAGCTCAGTTTGTGATACCAGGCACGCAGAGACTGTTTGAGGCTATAGATAGCCTTTTGAAGCCTCAAGACTTTCCCGGGAGCAACCAAGTCTTCAAGGCCCGGAGGAGGCGTCATATAAACTTCCTCGTCTAGTTCACCCTGAAGAAACACGTTCTTGACATCCATTTGCCATAAGTCCCACGAGAGATTGACCGCTAGAGAGAGCACAACCCGAACCGTATGGAGTTTGGCAACCGGTGCAAAGGTATCCGTGTAGTTAGTGCCATACGTTTGGGTGAAACCACGTGCAACCAGCCGAGCTTTATGTCGTTCAATGGCGCCCGTGCTCAGGAACTTGATGGTGAAAACCCATTTGGAGCTAACAGCCTTCTTGCCTTTGGGAAGATCGGCTTCGTCCTACGTGTGGTTCCAGATCATGGCACCAGTTTCATCTCTAACGGCGTCTAACCACTCTTTATGATGCTTGGCCTCATCATAGGTTTGAGGCACCCAATGGGCGTCAAATTGGCCAAAGAAAGCTTGGTGATCACTCACGAGCAGCTCAAGTGAACAAACGGCCTGGATAGGGTGGGCGACGGCTTGGCTGTTGTAGTAGACGCGCTTATTCCTCCAGGTGGAGGGGTGAGATTTAACACGGTCACTCCTTCGTAGGACAGGTTGCGTAGGCAGCACGACTCCATATGACTCAATACTGCCTCCGTCCGTAGTGGCCCCATCCGAGTGATCCTCAGTACCGTCCGAGTGTTCTGCGGTAGACGGCATAGGGACACCATGGCCGCCGGCTACGGGTGAGCTCGGCTCAGGAATAACGTGGTCTGGAAGTAAGACATCCTCTGGTACAGTAGCATGATCTAGCCTACCCTCAGTAGGTGTCGGATGGGGCTCGGACCGTATAGGACCTGTCGGTGGAGATGGTTGACCAAGATGATCTAGAAGAAACTTTAAGCTGGAGGCCCGGTCATTTGGTGAATGGGAGAGATCCTTAAGGCTGTTCCAGTCCTTGTTATCGAAGTAGCCAACATTCTCCATGAACCGAACATCTCGAGAGACATATAACCGACTTGTGGCTGGGTCATAGCCAATGAACATACACTTTGTACTCTTAGCGTCAAGCTTACTTCTCTACTCGCCAGGCACTAACACAAAACAGACACAGCCAAAGACGCGTAAGTGATCGAGAGACGGTTTAAATTTGTTAATACCTCGAATGGTGACAAGTCATTAAGAACTTTAGTTGGTGTCCGGTTGATCAAGTAACATGCAGTCATCACAGCATCACCCCAATATCTCTTTGTAACATGTGAATGGAACAACATTGATCTTGCAACCTCCATTAAATGTCGATTCTTTCTCTCGGCCACACCGTTTTGTTGGGGCATGTAGGGACAACTAGTTTGTTGGAGTATGCCATGCCTAGATAGATGTTCTTTGAACTTGTAACTTGTGTATTCTCCACCATTGTCCGACCTTAGTACCTTAATTTTAGCATTGAAGTGATTAGTAACATAATTTTGAAAATTAACAAAGGCATCAAATACCCTATCTTTAGAAGGTAACAATGTGACCCAAGTATATTTTGATTTTTCATAAATAAAGGTCACAAAATACTTGTTATTGTCCCTAGATAGGCATGGTGATGTCCATACATCAGAGTGAACTAAATCAAAGCAATGCTCATAAATAGTAGTTGACTTTGGGAAGATAGACTTGCAATGTTTTCCAAGGATACAAGACTCACAACTTGAGTTATCCAAAGAAACATTAGGAAACATTAAACCAAGAGCACGAAAGTGTGGGTCACCTAGCCTAGCATGCCACACCATATTCGAATTAACAACAAAACACGAATTAATAGAAGTAGATAAGTTTGGTGAAGTTTTCTCTAGGACATATAGATCTCCACTCAATTGTCCTTCTCCAAGAACTTTCCCAGTCACAATATTCTGAAAATGAACACTATTAGGACCAAATATAGTATAGCAATTCAAATCATTAGTGGCCCTCTTAACCGATAAAAGGTTAGAAGTGAAGGTAGGCATAAAGAAAGATTTTGAGGTTTTATCAAAAAGTTTCAAGTCCCCTATCCCTTTTACTGGAATTTGTTCTCCATTAGCAATAATAACACTCCCTAAAGCCGGTTTTATGTTGTTAATTAGACTACGGTTACTAATCATGTGATGAGAAGTACCCGAGTTACCAATAAGAAACCTACTTGGTTTAGAAGTAAGAAAAGAGGTACCGAAATCTTTAAGTGAGGCAATGGACCGAATGAGCGCCTCTATATCAGACTTCCTTACCACCTCCCCGTAGGACGCAGTCATGGCCGTCTCTTCTCCTTGCCTTGATGACCCAGCCCCTCTTTCTCCTACCGCTTCCTTGGAGAGGTTTGCCTTGAACTTTGTTGGTTTCAGATGGGGGTGGAGAATCCAGCATTTGTCCTTCATGTGGCCCTTCTTCTTGCAGTGGTCACACACCCAGACCTTCTTATCTTCTTGCATGTACACACCCTTGTTGACCGTGACCAGCTCCCCCTTACCGCTAAATAGATCGAGCGAGCCTTGTTCCTTTTGAACTTGGGAACACACTTCTTCAAAGTTGGGAAGCTTGTCTCCTCTTAGAATGTGCTTCAGGAGATCGTTAAAGGCTGGGTTGAGCGTGAGTAAGAGACCAAAGATCTTATCTTGCTCTTTCCTTTCATTAAGAACCGTCGGATCTAGGGAACTCGGCCGTAAGGCCTCAAGTTCCAACCAAAGGGCCCTGAACTAACCAAGGTGCTTGGTAAACTTCAAGTCATCTTGGCTCAAGCTATTGATGGCTCTATTGACTTCAAAGACTCTGGTCAAGTTTGAAATATTACCATAAACGCTTTTAAGCGTTTCCCAAAGTTCCTTGGCTGTCTCGCAATAGGAGTAGGCTTCAAGGATCGGAGTATCGAGAGAGTCTTGGAGAACGGAGAGGACAAATTGGTCTTCTTGAAACCACTTGGCCTTCCTCTCGATCTCTTCTTCCACTTCCACCTCAGAAGCGCCTTCATCTTCTCCTTTGGAGTTTTGCTTCGGAACATAATCGGTTTCGATATGACTCCAAAGACCTCAACCTACAAGGGCAGTTCTTGTCCACAGCAAATAGTTTGTTCCCTTAAGAACAACTGGTGTAACAATAGGCTTAGTGTTTTCCATGGTTAAGTGCTATGGACCGTTGGATAAAGGTTTTACCCGGAGAATAAAAGAAGCGAGAGTAACGAGCGAGAATGAGAATCAAGCTGTTTACAGCTTTGAATCAATGTTTTCTCGGTTTTAGCCTGTTTCGGGACAAAATGGGTAAAAGTGGTGTCTAAACACTCCAAATTCAACCCGAACTTTTTATAGTTAGTCAAATGCATTGTATTGTTACATATTTTGACCCTAGAAAGAGTTACATAGCTGTTTACTGCTTCGAATCAATGTTTTCTCTCGGTTTTAGCCTGTTTTCTTGGTTTAAGCCTGTTTTGGGATAAAACGGGTTTAAGTGTTGTCTAAACACTCCAAATTCATCCCGAACTCTTACAATTAGTCAAATGGATTGGATTGTCACATATTATGATCCTAAAAACAGTAAAAAAGCTGTTAACTGCTTCGAATCAATGTTTTCTCGGTTTTAGCCTGTTTTGGGACAAAATGGGTAAAAGTGGTGGCTAAACACTCCAAATTCAACCCGAGCTCGTATAGTTAGTCAAATGCATTGGATTGTTACATATTTTGACCCTAGAAAGAGTAACATAGCTGTGTACTGCTTCGAATCAATGTTTTCTCGCGGTTTTAGCCTTTTTTCTTTGTTTAAGCCTGTTTTGGGATAAAACGGGTTCAAGTGTTGTCTAAACACTCCAAATTCATACCGAACTCTTGCAATTAGTTAAATGCATTGGATCGTCCCACATTCTGACCCTAGAAACAGTAACAAAGCTGTTTACTGCTTCGAATCGATGTTTTCTCGGTTTTAGCCTGTTTCGGGACAAAATGGGTAAAAGTGGTGTCTAAACACTCCAAATTCAACCTAAACTTTTATAGTTAGTCAAATGCATTGGATTGTTACATATTTTGACCCTACAAAGAGTTACATAGCTGTTTACTGCTTCGAATCAATGTTTTCTCTCCGTTTTAGCCTGTTTTGCTTGGTTTAAGCCTGTTTTGGGATAAAACGGGTTCAAGTGTTGTCTAAACACTCCAAATTCATCCCGAACTCATACAATTAGTCAAATGCATTGGATTGTCACATATTCTGATCCTAAAAACAGTAAAAAAGCTGTTAACTGCTTCGAATCAATGTTTTCTCGGTTTTAGCCTGTTTCGGGACAAAATGGGTAAAAGTGGTGGCTAAACACTCCAAATTCAACCCGAGCTCGTATAGTTAGTCAAATGCATTGGATTGTTACATATTTTGACCCTAGAAAGAGTAACATAGCTGTGTACTGCTTCGAATCAATGTTTGTCTCGGTTTTAGCCTGTTTTATCGGTTTAAGCCTGTTTTGGGATAAAACGGATTTAAGTGTTGTCTAAACACTCGAAATTCATCCCGAACTCTTACAATTAGTCAAATGCATTGGATTGTCACATATTCTGATCCTAAAAACAGTAACAAAGCTGTTTACTGCTTCGAATCAATGTTTTCTCGGTTTTAGCCTGTTTCGGGACAAAATGGGTAAAAGTGGTGTCTAAACGCTCCAAATTCAACCCGAACTTTTTATAGTTAGTCAAATGCATTGTATTGTTACATATTTTGACCCTAGAAAGAGCTAAATAGCTGTTTACTGCTTCGAATCAATGTTTTCTCTCGGTTTTAGCCTGTTTTCTTGGTTTAAGCCTGTTTTGGGATAAAACGGGTTCAAGTGTTGTCTAAACACTCCAAATTCATCCCGAACTCTTACAATTAGTCAAATGCATTGGATTGTCACATATTCTGATCCTAAAAACAGTAAAAAAGCTGTTAACAGCTTCGAATCAATGTTTTCTCGGTTTTAGCCTGTTTCGGGACAAAATGGGTAAAAGTGGTGGCTAAACACTCCAAATTCAACCCGAGCTCGTATAGTTAGTCAAATGCATTGGATTGTTACATATTTTGACCCTAGAAAGAGTAACATAGCTGTGTACTGCTTCAAATCAATGTTTTGTCTCGGTTTTAGCATGTTTTATCGGTTTAAGCGTGTTTTGGGATAACACGGGTTTAAGTGTTTTCTAAACACTCGAAATTCATCCCGAACTCTTACAATTAGTCAAATGCATTGGAGTGTCACATATTCTGATCCTAAAAACAGTAACAAAGCTGTTTACTGCTTCGAATCATTGTTTTCTCGGTTTTAGCCTGTTTCGGGACAAAATGGGTAAAAGTGGTGGCTAAACACTCCAAATTCAACCCGAACTCTTATAATTAGTCAAATGCATTGGATTGTTACATATTTCGACCCGAGAAAGAGTTACATAGCTGTTTACTGCGTCGAATCAATTTTTTCTCTTGGTTTTAGTCTGTTTTCTCGGTTTAAGCCTGTTTTGGGATCAAACATGTTTAAGTGTTGTCTAAACACTCCAAATTCATACCGAACTCTTGCAATTTGTTAAATGCATTGGATCGTCCCACATTCTGACCCTAGAAACAGTAACAAAGCTGTTTACTGCTTCAAATCAATGTTTTCTCGGTTTTAGCCTGTTTCGGGACAAAATGGGTAAAAGTGGTGTCTAAACACTCCAAATTCAACCTAAACTTTCATAGTTAGTCAAATGCATTGGATTGTTACATATTTTGACCCTATAAAGAGTTACATAGCTGTTTACTGCTTCGAATCAATGTTTTCTCTCGGTTTTAGCCTGTTTTCTTGGTTTAAGCCTGTTTTGGGATAAAACGGGTTCAAGTGTTGTCTAAACACTCCAAATTCATCCCGAACTCATACAATTAGTCAAATGCATTGGATTGTCACATATTCTGATCCTAAAAACTGTAAAAAAGCTGTTAACTGCTTCGAATCAATGTTTTCTCGGTTTTAGCCTGTTTCGGGACAAAATGGGTAAAAGTGGTGGCTAAACACTCCAAATTCAACCCGAGCTCGTATAGTTAGTCAAATGCATTGGATTGTTACATATTTTGACCCTAGAAAGAGTAACATAGCTGTGTACTGCTTCGAATCAATGTTTTGTCTCGGTTTTAGCCTGTTTTATCGGTTTAAGCCTGTTTTGGGATAAAACGGATTTAAGTGTTGTCTAAACACTCGAAATTCATCCCGAACTCTTACAATTAGTCAAATGCATTGGATTGTCACATATTCTGATCCTAAAAACAGTAACAAAGCTGTTTACTGCTTCGAATCAATGTTTTCTCGGTTTTAGCCTGTTTCGGGACAAAATGGGTAAAAGTGGTGTCTAAACGCTCCAAATTCAACCCGAACTTTTTATAGTTAGTCAAATGCATTGTATTGTTACATATTTTGACCCTAGAAAGAGCTAAATAGCTGTTTACTGCTTCGAATCAATGTTTTCTCTCGGTTTTAGCCTGTTTTCTTGGTTTAAGCCTGTTTTGGGATAAAACGGGTTCAAGTGTTGTCTAAACACTCCAAATTCATCCCGAACTCTTACAATTAGTCAAATGCATTGGATTGTCACATATTCTGATCCTAAAAACAGTAAAAAAGCTGTTAACAGCTTCGAATCAATGTTTTGTCGGTTTTAGCCTGTTTCGGGACAAAATGGGTAAAAGTGCTGGCTAAACACTCCAAATTCAACCCGAGCTCGTATAGTTAGTCAAATGCATTGGATTGTTACATATTTTGACCCTAGAAAGAGTAACATAGCTGTGTACTGCTTCGAATCAATGTTTTGTCTCGGTTTTAGCCTGTTTTATCGGTTTAAGCGTGTTTTGGGATAACACGGGTTTAAGTGTTTTCTAAACACTCGAAATTCATCCCGAACTCTTACAATTAGTCAAATGCATTGGAGTGTCACATATTCTGATCCTAAAAACAGTAACAAAGCTGTTTACTGCTTCGAATCATTGTTTTCTCGGTTTTAGCCTGTTTCGGGACAAAATGGGTAAAAGTGGTGGCTAAACACTCCAAATTCAACCCGAACTCTTATAATTAGTCAAATGCATTGGATTGTTACATATTTCGACCCGAGAAAGAGTTACATAGCTGTTTACTGCGTCGAATCAATTTTTTCTCTTGGTTTTAGTCTGTTTTCTCGGTTTAAGCCTGTTTTGGGATCAAACATGTTTAAGTGTTGTCTAAACACTCCAAATTCATACCGAACTCTTGCAATTTGTTAAATGCATTGGATCGTCCCACATTCTGACCCTAGAAACAGTAACAAAGCTGTTTACTGCTTCAAATCAATGTTTTCTCGGTTTTAGCCTGTTTCGGGACAAAATGGGTAAAAGTGGTGTCTAAACACTCCAAATTCAACCTAAACTTTCATAGTTAGTCAAATGCATTGGATTGTTACATATTTTGACCCTATAAAGAGTTACATAGCTGTTTACTGCTTCGAATCAATGTTTTCTCTCGGTTTTAGCCTGTTTTCTTGGTTTAAGCCTGTTTTGGGATAAAACGGGTTCAAGTGTTGTCTAAACACTCCAAATTCATCCCGAACTCTTACAATTAGTCAAATGCATTGGATTGTCACATATTCTGATCCTAAAAACAGTAAAAAAGCTGTTAACAGCTTCGAATCAATGTTTTCTCGGTTTTAGCCTGTTTCGGGACAAAATGGGTAAAAGTGGTGGCTAAACACTCCAAATTCAACCCGAGCTCGTATAGTTAGTCAAATGCATTGGATTGTTACATATTTTGACCCTAGAAAGAGTAACATAGCTGTGTACTGCTTCAAATCAATGTTTTGTCTCGGTTTTAGCATGTTTTATCGGTTTAAGCGTGTTTTGGGATAACACGGGTTTAAGTGTTTTCTAAACACTCGAAATTCATCCCGAACTCTTACAATTAGTCAAATGCATTGGAGTGTCACATATTCTGATCCTAAAAACAGTAACAAAGCTGTTTACTGCTTCGAATCATTGTTTTCTCGGTTTTAGCCTGTTTCGGGACAAAATGGGTAAAAGTGGTGGCTAAACACTCCAAATTCAACCCGAACTCTTATAATTAGTCAAATGCATTGGATTGCTACATATTTCGACCCGAGAAAGAGTTACATAGCTGTTTACTGCGTCGAATCAATTTTTTCTCTTGGTTTTAGTCTGTTTTCTCGGTTTAAGCCTGTTTTGGGATCAAACATGTTTAAGTGTTGTCTAAACACTCCAAATTCATACCGAACTCTTGCAATTTGTTAAATGCATTGGATCGTCCCACATTCTGACCCTAGAAACAGTAACAAAGCTGTTTACTGCTTCAAATCAATGTTTTCTCGGTTTTAGCCTGTTTCGGGACAAAATGGGTAAAAGTGGTGTCTAAACACTCCAAATTCAACCTAAACTTTCATAGTTAGTCAAATGCATTGGATTGTTACATATTTTGACCCTATAAAGAGTTACATAGCTGTTTACTGCTTCGAATCAATGTTTTCTCTCGGTTTTAGCCTGTTTTCTTGGTTTAAGCCTGTTTTGGGATAAAACGGGTTCAAGTGTTGTCTAAACACTCCAAATTCATCCCGAACTCATACAATTAGTCAAATGCATTGGATTGTCACATATTCTGATCCTAAAAACAGTAAAAAAGCTGTTAACTGCTTCGAATCAATGTTTTCTCGGTTTTAGCCTGTTTCGGGACAAAATGGGTAAAAGTGGTGGCTAAACACTCCAAATTCAACCCGAGCTCGTATAGTTAGTCAAATGCATTGGATTGTTACATATTTTGACCCTAGAAAGAGTAACATAGCTGTGTACTGCTTCGAATCAATGTTTTGTC
This sequence comes from Camelina sativa, assembly GCF_030686135.1. Classification (NCBI taxonomy): domain Eukaryota; kingdom Viridiplantae; phylum Streptophyta; class Magnoliopsida; order Brassicales; family Brassicaceae; genus Camelina; species Camelina sativa. The sequence goes on from NC_141893.1 coordinate 19,490,827, forward strand.
TCGGTTTTAGCCTGTTTTATCGGTTTAAGCCTGTTTTGGGATAAAACGGATTTAAGTGTTGTCTAAACACTCGAAATTCATCCCGAACTCTTACAATTAATCAAATGCATTGGATTGTCACATATTCTGATCCTAAAAACAGTAACAAAGCTGTTTACTGCTTCGAATCAATGTTTTCTCGGTTTTAGCCTGTTTCGGGACAAAATGGGTAAAAGTGGTGGCTAAACACTCCAAATTCAACCCGAACTCTTATAATTAGTCAAATGCATTGGATTGCTACATATTTCGACCCGAGAAAGAGTTACATAGCTGTTTACTGCGTCGAATCAATTTTTTCTCTTGGTTTTAGTCTGTTTTCTCGGTTTAAGCCTGTTTTGGGATCAAACATGTTTAAGTGTTGTCTAAACACTCCAAATTCATACCGAACTCTTGCAATTTGTTAAATGCATTGGATCGTCCCACATTCTGACCCTAGAAACAGTAACAAAGCTGTTTACTGCTTCAAATCAATGTTTTCTCGGTTTTAGCCTGTTTCGGGACAAAATGGGTAAAAGTGGTGTCTAAACACTCCAAATTCAACCTAAACTTTCATAGTTAGTCAAATGCATTGGATTGTTACATATTTTGACCCTATAAAGAGTTACATAGCTGTTTACTGCTTCGAATCAATGTTTTCTCTCGGTTTTAGCCTGTTTTCTTGGTTTAAGCCTGTTTTGGGATAAAACGGGTTCAAGTGTTGTCTAAACACTCCAAATTCATCCCGAACTCATACAATTAGTCAAATGCATTGGATTGTCACATATTCTGATCCTAAAAACAGTAAAAAAGCTGTTAACTGCTTCGAATCAATGTTTTCTCGGTTTTAGCCTGTTTCGGGACAAAATGGGTAAAAGTGGTGGCTAAACACTCCAAATTCAACCCGAGCTCGTATAGTTAGTCAAATGCATTGGATTGTTACATATTTTGACCCTAGAAAGAGTAACATAGCTGTGTACTGCTTCGAATCAATGTTTTGTCTCGGTTTTAGCCTGTTTTATCGGTTTAAGCCTGTTTTGGGATAAAACGGATTTAAGTGTTGTCTAAACACTCGAAATTCATCCCGAACTCTTACAATTAATCAAATGCATTGGATTGTCACATATTCTGATCCTAAAAACAGTAACAAAGCTGTTTACTGCTTCGAATCAATGTTTTCTCGGTTTTAGCCTGTTTCGGGACAAAATGGGTAAAAGTGGTGTCTAAACGCTCCAAATTCAACCCGAACTTTTTATAGTTAGTCAAATGCATTGTATTGTTACATATTTTGACCCTAGAAAGAGCTAAATAGCTGTTTACTGCTTCGAATCAATGTTTTCTCTCGGTTTTAGCCTGTTTTCTTGGTTTAAGCCTGTTTTGGGATAAAACGGGTTCAAGTGTTGTCTAAACACTCCAAATTCATCCCGAACTCTTACAATTAGTCAAATGCATTGGATTGTCACATATTCTGATCCTAAAAACAGTAAAAAAGCTGTTAACAGCTTCGAATCAATGTTTTGTCGGTTTTAGCCTGTTTCGGGACAAAATGGGTAAAAGTGCTGGCTAAACACTCCAAATTCAACCCGAGCTCGTATAGTTAGTCAAATGCATTGGATTGTTACATATTTTGACCCTAGAAAGAGTAACATAGCTGTGTACTGCTTCGAATCAATGTTTTGTCTCGGTTTTAGCCTGTTTTATCGGTTTAAGCGTGTTTTGGGATAACACGGGTTTAAGTGTTTTCTAAACACTCGAAATTCATCCCGAACTCTTACAATTAGTCAAATGCATTGGAGTGTCACATATTCTGATCCTAAAAACAGTAACAAAGCTGTTTACTGCTTCGAATCATTGTTTTCTCGGTTTTAGCCTGTTTCGGGACAAAATGGGTAAAAGTGGTGGCTAAACACTCCAAATTTAACCCGAACTCTTATAATTAGTCAAATGCATTGGATTGTTACATATTTCGACCCGAGAAAGAGTTACATAGCTGTTTACTGCGTCGAATCAATTTTTTCTCTTGGTTTTAGTCTGTTTTCTCGGTTTAAGCCTGTTTTGGGATCAAACATGTTTAAGTGTTGTCTAAACACTCCAAATTCATACCGAACTCTTGCAATTTGTTAAATGCATTGGATCGTCCCACATTCTGACCCTAGAAACAGTAACAAAGCTGTTTACTGCTTCAAATCAATGTTTTCTCGGTTTTAGCCTGTTTCGGGACAAAATGGGTAAAAGTGGTGTCTAAACACTCCAAATTCAACCTAAACTTTCATAGTTAGTCAAATGCATTGGATTGTTACATATTTTGACCCTATAAAGAGTTACATAGCTGTTTACTGCTTCGAATCAATGTTTTCTCTCGGTTTTAGCCTGTTTTCTTGGTTTAAGCCTGTTTTGGGATAAAACGGGTTCAAGTGTTGTCTAAACACTCCAAATTCATCCCGAACTCATACAATTAGTCAAATGCATTGGATTGTCACATATTCTGATCCAAAAAACAGTAAAAAAGCTGTTAACTGCTTCGAATCAATGTTTTCTCGGTTTTAGCCTGTTTCGGGACAAAATGGGTAAAAGTGGTGGCTAAACACTCCAAATTCAACCCGAGCTCGTACAGTTAGTCAAATGCATTGGATTGTTACATATTTTGACCCTAGAAAGAGTAACATAGCTGTGTACTGCTTCGAATCAATGTTTTGTCTCGGTTTTAGTCTGTTTTATCGGTTTAAGCCTGTTTTGGGATAAAACGGGTTTAAGTGTTGTCTAAACACTCGAAATTCATCCCGAACTCTTACAATTAGTCAAATGCATTGGATTATCACATATTCTGATCCTAAAAACAGTAACAAAGATGTTTACTGCTTCGAATCAATGTTTTCTCGGTTTTAGCCTGTTTCGGGACAAAATGGGTAAAAGTGGTGTCTAAACGCTCCAAATTCAACCCGAACTTTTTATAGTTAGTCAAATGCATTGTATTGTTACATATTTTGACCCTAGAAAGAGTTCCATAGCTGTTTACTGCTTCGAATCAATGTTTTCTCTCGGTTTTAGCCTGTTTTCTTGGTTTAAGCCTGTTTTGGGATAAAACGGGTTCAAGTGTTGTCTAAACACTCCAAATTCATCCCGAACTCTTACAATTAGTCAAATGCATTGGATTGTCACATATTATGATCCTAAAAACAGTAAAAAAGCTGTTAACTGCTTCGAATCAATGTTTTCTCGGTTTTAGCCTGTTTCGGGACAAAATGGGTAAAACTGGTGGCTAAACACTCCAAATTCAACCCGAGCTCGTATAGTTAGTCAAATGCATTGGATTGTTACATATTTTGACCCTAGAAAGAGTAACATAGCTGTGTACTGCTTCGAATCAATGTTTTGTCTCGGTTTTAGCCTGTTTTATCGGTTTAAGCCTGTTTTGGGATAAAACGGGTTTAAGTGTTGTCTAAACACTCGAAATTAATCCCGAACTCTTACAATTAGTCAAATGCATTGGATTGTCACATATTCTGATCCTAAAAACAGTAACAAAGCTGTTTACTGCTTCGAATCAATGTTTTCTCGGTTTTAGCCTGTTTAGGGACAAAATGGGTAAAAGTGGTGTCTAAACGCTCCAAATTGAACCCGAACTTTTTATAGTTAATCAAATGCATTGTATTGTTACATATTTTGACCCTAGAAAGAGTTACATAGCTGTTTACTGCTTCGAATCAATGTTTTCTCTCGGTTTTAGCCTGTTTTCTTGGTTTAAGCCTGTTTTGGGATAAAACGGGTTCAAGTGTTGTCTAAACACTCCAAATTCATCCCGAACTCTTACAATTAGTCAAATGCATTGGATTTTCACATATTCTGATCCTAAAAACAGTAAAAAAGCTGTTAACTGCTTCGAATCAATGTTTTCTCGGTTTTAGCTTGTTTCGGGACAAAATGGGTAAAAGTGGTGGCTAAACACTCCAAATTCAACCCGAGCTCGTATAGTTAGTCAAATGCATTGGATTGTTACATATTTTGACTCTAGAAAGAGTAACATAGCTGTGTACTGCTTCAAATCAATGTTTTGTCTTGGTTTTAGCCTGTTTTATCGGTTTAAGCCTGTTTTGGGATAAAACGGGTTTAAGTGTTGTCTAAACACTCGAAATTCATCCCGAACTCTTACAATTAGTCAAATGCATTGAATTGTCACATATTCTGATCCTAAAAACAGTAACAAAGCTGTTTACTGCTTCGAATCAATGTTTTCTCGGTTTTAGCCTGTTTCGGGACAAAATGGGTAAAAGTGGTGTCTAAACACTCCAAATTCAACCGGAACTCTTATAATTAGTCAAATGCATTGGATTGTTACATATTTTGACCCGAGAAAGAGTTACATAGCTGTTTACTGCATCGAATCAATTTTTTCTCTTGGTTTTAGTCTGTTTTCTCGGTTTAAGCCTGTTTTGGGATCAAACATGTTTAAGTGTTGTCTAAACACTCCAAATTCATACCGAACTCTTGCAATTAGTTAAATGCATTGGATCGTCCCACATTCTGACCCTAGAAACAGTAACAAAGCTGTTTACTGCTTCGAATCAATGTTTTCTCGGTTTTAGCCTGTTTCGGGACAAAATGGGTAAAAGTGGTGTCTAAACACTCCAAATTCAACCTAAACTTTCATAGTTAGTCAAATGCATTGGATTGTTACATATTTTGACCCTATAAAGAGTTACATAGCTGTTTACTGCTTCGAATCAATGTTTTCTCTCGGTTTTAGCCTGTTTTCTTGGTTTAAGCCTGTTTTGGGATAAAACGGGTTCAAGTGTTGTCTAAACACTCCAAATTCATCCCGAACTCATACAATTAGTCAAATGCATTGGATTGTCACATATTCTGATCCTAAAAACAGTAAAAAAGCTGTTAACTGCTTCGAATCAATGTTTTCTCGGTTTTAGCCTGTTTCGGGACAAAATGGGTAAAAGTGGTGGCTAAACACTCCAAATTCAACCCGAGCTCGTATAGTTAGTCAAATGCATTGGATTGTTACATATTTTGACCCTAGAAAGAGTAACATAGCTGTGTACTGCTTCGAATCAATGTTTTGTCTCGGTTTTAGCCTGTTTTATCGGTTTAAGCCTGTTTTGGGATAAAACGGGTTTAAGTGTTGTCTAAACACTCGAAATTCATCCCGAACTCTTACAATTAGTCAAATGCATTGGGTTGTCACATATTCTGATCCTAAAAACAGTAACAAAGCTGTTTACTGCTTCGAATCAATGTTTTCTCGGTTTTAGCCTGTTTCGGGACAAAATGGGTAAAAGTGGTGTCTAAACGCTCCAAATTCAACCCGAACTTTTTATAGTTAGTCAAATGCATTGTATTGCTACATATTTTGACCCTAGAAAGAGTTAAATAACTGTTTACTGCTTCGAATCAATGTTTTCTCTCGGTTTTAGCCTGTTTTCTTGGTTTAAGCCTGTTTTGGGATAAAACGGGTTCAAGTGTTGTCTAAACACTTCAAATTCATCCCGAACTCTTAAAATTAGTCAAATGCATTGGATTGTCACATATTCTGATCCTAAAAACAGTAAAAAAGCTGTTAACTGCTTCGAATCAATGTTTTCTCGGTTTTAGCCTATTTCGGGACAAAATGGGTAAAAGTGGTGGCTAAACACTCCAAATTCAACCCGAGCTCGTATAGTTAGTCAAATGCATTGGATTGTTACATATTTTGACCCTAGAAAGAGTAACATAGCTGTGTACTGCTTCGAATCAATGTTTTGTCTTGGTTTTAGCCTGTTTTATCGGTTTAAGCCTGTTTTGGGATAAAACGGGTTTAAGTGTTGTCTAAACACTCGAAATTCATCCCGAACTCTTACAATTAGTCAAATGCATTGAATTGTCACATATTCTGATCCTAAAAACAGTAACAAAGCTGTTTACTGCTTCGAATCAATGTTTTCTCGGTTTTAGCCTGTTTCGGGACAAAATGGGTAAAGTGGTGTCTAAACACTCCAAATTCAACCGGAACTCTTATAATTAGTCAAATGCATTGGATTGTTACATATTTTGACCCGAGAAAGAGTTACATAGCTGTTTACTGCGTCGAATCAATTTTTTCTCTTGGTTTTAGTCTGTTTTCTCGGTTTAAGCCTGTTTTGGGATCAAACATGTTTAAGTGTTGTCTAAACACTCCAAATTCATACCGAACTCTTGCAATTAGTTAAATGCATTGGATCGTCCCACATTCTGACCCTAGAAACAGTAACAAAGCTGTTTACTGCTTCGAATCAATGTTTTCTCGGTTTTAGCCTGTTTCGGGACAAAATGGGTAAAAGTGGTGTCTAAACACTCCAAATTCAACCTAAACTTTTATAGTTAGTCAAATGCATTGGATTGTTACATATTTTGACCCTAGAAAGAGTTACATAGCTGTTTACTGCTTCGAATCAATGTTTCTCTCGGTTTTAGCCTGTTTTCTTGGTTTAAGCCTGTTTTGGGATAAAACGGGTTCAAGTGTTGTCTAAACACTCCAAATTCATCCCGAACTCCTACAATTAGTCAAATGCATTGGATTGTCACATATTCTGATCCTAAAAACAGTAAAAAAGCTGTTAACTGCTTCGAATCAATGTTTTCTCGGTTTTAGCCTGTTTCGGGACAAAATGGGTAAAAGTGCTGACTAAACACTCCAAATTCAACCCGAGCTCGTATAGTTAGTCAAATGCATTGGATTGTTACATATTTTGACCCTAGAAAGAGTAACATAGCTGTGTACTGCTTCGAATCAATGTTTTGTCTCGGTTTAGCCTGTTTTATTGGTTTAAGCCTGTTTTGGGATAACACGGGTTTAAGTGTTTTCTAAACACTCGAAATTCATCCCGAACTCTGACAATTAGTCAAATGCATTGGAGTGTCACATATTCTGATCCTAAAAACAGTAACAAAGCTGTTTACTGCTTCGAATCAATGTTTTCTCGGTTTTAGCCTATTTCGGGACAAAATGGGTAAAAGTGGTGGCTAAACACTCCAAATTCAACCCGAACACTTATAATTAGTCAAACGCATTGGATTGTTACATATTTTGACCCTAGAAAGAATAACATAGCTGTATACTGCTTCGAATCAATGTTTTCTCTCGGTTTTAGCCTGTTTTCTTGGTTTAATCCTGTTTTGGGATAAAACGGGTTTAAGTGTTGTCTAAACACTCTAAATTGATCGTGAACTCTTACAGTTAGTCAAATGCATTGGATTGTCAAATACTCTGATCCTAAAAACAGTAACAAAGCTGTTTACTGCTTCGAATCAATGTTTGGTTTTAGCCTGTTTCGGGACAAAATGGGTAAAAGTGGTGTCTAAACACTCCAAATTCAACCCGAACTCTTATAATTAGTCAAATGCATTGGATTGTTACATATTTTGACCTTAGAAAGAGTTACATAGCTGTTTACGGCTTCAAATCATTGTTTTCTCTCGGTTTTAGTCTGTTTTCTCTGTTTAAGCCTGTATTGGGATAAAACATGTTCAAGTGTTGTCTAAACACTCCAAATTCATCCCAAACTCTTGCAATTAGTTAAATGCATTGGATGTCCCACATTCTGACCCTAGAAACAGTAACAAAGCTGTTTACTGCTTCGAATCAATGTTTTCTCTCGGTTTTAGCCTGTTTTCTCGGTTTAAGCATGTTTTGGGATAAAACGTGTTTAAGTGTTTTCTAAACACTCCAAATTTATCCCGAACTCTTACAATTAGTCAAATGCATTAAATTGTCACACATTCTGACCCTAGAAACAGTAACCAAGCTGTTTACTGCTTCGAGTCAATGTTTTATCGGTTTTAGCCTTTTTCGGGACAAAATGGGTAAGTTTAGATACAAAAGAGAATAAGAAGATCGAGTGTGTATAACAAGAGAGTTTGTGTTTGGTTGAGTGAGTCCACGAGAGGGAGAGAGAGAGAGAGTGTAAGTGAAAAAGTGTAGAAGAAGAAAGAAACTTTCTTACTGAATTTAGTTCATGGGTACACACCTAATATAGACATAAGCTAGAGGAATATTCTACAAGATGCTACACGATTTTACATAGTGAAAGCGACCTATACAACCCTTAACTACACATGTGACTAATTAGTTGATTTCTCCCTTCCCACTTGCATCAAGTCGCCAACGGTCACCTTGGGAAGGATCTAGAGGCTTGATTTGAGTCTCACACAAGTCATGGAAGGATTTTCATGGGCTTCCACTTGAGATGGTATGAATGGCCCGGTGAGGATTGTACGGACGGCCCGGTCATTGTTGTACGGATGGCGACTGTACGGACATGGTGATCATGATCCCAAATTATACTCCCCCTCAAGCTTAGTCATAGGACCCTATGACACAAGCTTGAACCATTGATCACCTACCTCATTAAAAACCTTAGTATAGAAAACCTCTTGGGAAAAACTATACTTAAGGGAAAAAGAGTGTAGGATCTCAAGGTTTGGTGAGGTCCATGAGTCCAAGCTTTGAGTGTATGTACTCACACACTTGAGGGCTGGCCGCCTTGGTGAAAACATCGGCTAGTTGCTTGGAGCTCTCAGTATGGCACGGAAGGGTTACGCCTAGTTGGATTTGCTCTCGGACTTTGTGGCAATCAACTTCAATGTGCTTTGTTCTCTCGTGGAACACTGAGTTGGCTGCAATATGAATAGCTGCTTCATTATCACAATGCATTGTGATCGGCTTCATAATGTTGACTCCAAGATCTTTGAGTAGGTTCTTGAGCCACATCAATTCTGTAGTCAGCTTGCGCATCGCTCTATACTCGGACTCGGCGCTTGATAGAGACACTACCTTCTGTTTCTTGCTTTTCCATGTTACTAGGTTGCCTCCAAGAAAGGTGCAGTAGCCGCTGGTTGATCTACGGTCTTCTTTGTCCCCGACATAGTCCGCGTCACAATATCCCACGAGCTCCGTGTTGTTATTGCACCCCATCCATATTCCTTGGCCCGGCGATCCTTTAATGTACTTGAGGATCCGGTTGACTATGTTCCTGTGGTGCACCTTCGGAGCTTGCATATGTTGACTAGCCTGGTTCACAGCAAAACAAATATCGGGTCTAGTGATGGTCAAGTAAATAAGCTTACCAACCAACCGCCTATATTGTGTCACATTCTTGAACGGTTAGTCCTCGGGCTCCCCCTCACGGCAAACCTTGTAGTTCTCATCCAATGGTGTAGTGACCGGTCTTGATCCGAGCTTTCCTACTTCATTTAAGAGGTCAATCGCATATTTTCTTTGAGATAGGTATAATCCCTCTTCCGAGCGACACACTTCTATCCCTAGGAAATATTTCAACTCACCAAGGTCCTTAATATCAAAAACTGACTTTAAATATGCCTTAGTTTCTTGAATCCCTACCGTGTCATTCCCGGATATGATGATGTCATCAACATATACAAGAATGACAATGATACCTTGGTCACTTGGGTATGTGAAAAGAGTGTGGTCAGATTCTGATCTCCTGAATCCACGCTTGGTCAAGGTTGAGCTTAGCTTGTGGTACCACGCCCTTGGCGATTGCTTCAGGCCATAGATCGCTTTGTTGAGTTTGAATACTTTGCCGGGACTAACCGTGTCCTCTAGGCCCGGTGGTGGTCTCATGTATACTTCTTCTTCCAGTTCGCCTTGTAGGAACGCATTCTTCACGTCCATCTGCCACAGCTCCCATTTCAAGTTGACGGCCAACAAGAGAACTACACGGACCGTGTGTAGTTTGGCTATCGGGGCAAACGTATCTTGATAGTCCTCCCCGTACGTTTGTGTGAAGCCTCTTGCCACAAGACGAGCTTTGTACCGTTCAATCTCCCCGTTACTTCGATATTTGATCCTGAAGATCCATTTGGACGTCACTGCCTTCTTTCCTTTGGGTAGGTCAGTCTTGTCCCACGTGTGGTTTTTCTCCATGGCCATTCGTTCGTCTTGAACGGCATCACGCCATACCTTGTGGTCTTTAGCTTCCTCATATGTTTGTGGGATCCAGTGGCTATCAACTTGAGTGAGAAAGACTTGGTGTTCTTCTGGTAAATGGGCTAACGTGCACATGGGTTGAATCGGGTGAGCTACGGCAGCATTGTTGTAGTACACTCGCGTGTTTTGCCAGTGAGATGTTGGGAACTTGAGTCTTTGGCTACGTCTCAAGGGGATATCTTCCTCAAGGCCATCATCTTCGTTTCCACTGTCATGTTGCTCAATGGTCTCTTCCAGATGAACCGCATCCTCAAGATTCTCCGGGTGAGTTGGGGCTGGAGCCAGTGGTGTGGATTGGTTGTTAGACTCGCTGGGGCTGCTTTCTATAGGTGGCTCAGGCTCTCCTGGTGGATTTGGCTCGGGTGAAATAGGGGCGTCCCGATCGTTTGAGACGCCTAGCCGTTCGAGGATGATCCGGAGGTTCATTGCCCGATCGGATGCAGAGTTTGATAAGTCTCGTAGGTCTTCCCAATTTTTCTTACTATAGTACCCTTGAGACTCCAAGAACTTCACATCCCGAGAGAGTACAACCCTTTTGGCTTCATGATCATAGCATTTATACCCCTTTTGTGTAGTCGAATAGCCGATGAACATTGCTTTGGTGCTTTTGGCCTCAAGTTTATCGCGTAACTCACCTGGTCTCAACACAAAGCAAGTACACCCAAATACTCGTAAGTGATCAAATGTAGGTTTTTCTTTGTTCAATACCTCAAATGGCGAGAGATCATGTAGAATCTCTGTAGGGATCCGGTTAATGAGATAGCAGGCTGCAAGGACTGCGTCTCCCCAAAACCTCCGAGGAACGTTGGTGTGAAACATCATGGACCGGGCGACTTCCATTAGATGTCTGTTCTTTCGTTCGGCCACACCATTTTGTTGTGGAGTATAAGGACAGCTGGTTTGATGAATGATTCCATGGTTGGTCAAGTGTTGTTTGAAGGCATGACTAGTATATTCACCACCATTGTCTGACCTTAAGATTTTGATCTTAGCATTGTAATGGTTAGTCACATACTTTTGAAAACTAATAAAAGCTTCAAGGACCCGATCCTTAGTAGGTAAAAGAGTTAACCAGGTATATTTAGACTTCTCATCAATAAAGGTGACAAAATACTTTTGATTTTCTCTAGATAGGCAAGGTGATGTCCAAACATCAGAATGAACCAAATCAAAACAATTTTCATAAATAGTAATAGACTTAGGAAAAACAGATTTGCAATGTTTACCAAGAATACATGCCTCACACTCATCATTTTTAAAAGAAATATTAGGAAACATCAGATTTAAAGCTCTAGTGTGAGGATGTCCTAGCCTAGCATGTAAAATAGAATCACTAGGTTTAATAATAACCGAATTAAAACAAGATGCAGAAGAAGAAGATAGGTTCAAGTCCTCAAGCACATAAAGGTCATTCTTGGAACCTCCTTGGCCAAGAACTTTACTTGTCTCAATATCCTGAAAATGAACCTTGTTAGGACCAAATATTGCATAACAATTTAAATCAGTGGTGGCTCTCTTAACTGATAGTAAGTTAGATGTAAAATTTGGCATATACAAGGCTTTAGTTTCCTTATCAAATAATTTCAAATTCCCTATGCCCTTAACTGGTACCTTTTCACCATTAGCTATCACAACATTACCATTAGCAGGTTTAATATCACTAATCAACCTAGAATCACTAATCATATGATGTGATGCACCAGAATCAACTATAGCGGTTTAGTTTGATTTAGAGCAAGATAGGAGTTACCGGAGTTTTCTTTGAGGGCCTTAATGAGAGCGTCGAGGTCAGACTTCCTCACAAGGGCAGTGTTGGCTGCCAGGGCGGTTCCGTTCAGGTCAAAGGCTCGTTGGTTTGACTCGGCGCTCAGCGGCTCCACAGTCGCTTGATGAGCTCTTGGTGCCCCACGGTTGTTCATAGACCGGCTGGCTCGGAGATGTGGGTGGAGAATCCAACACTGATTCTTGAAGTGGCCCGGCTTCTTACAATGGTTGCATACTAGAGGGTTCTTGTCGTCACCTCGGTAGTAGCCCTTGTTTGTGGTTGCTCCATCAGCCTTGTTAGCGGTTATAAGCTCCCCCTTGCTTCCAAACAGCCCCATGGAACCATGTTCCTTTTGAATCTGGCTGCACACGTCCTCTAGGCTAGGGAGCTTGTCTGACCTCAATATGTGTTTGATGAGGTCATTGTAGGATGGGTTTAGCGTGAGGAGGAGGCCGAACACCTTGTCTTGCTCGCGCCTCTCGTTCAAGATGGCCGGATCAAGTGTAGCCGGCCTAAGCATCTCAAGCTCTGCCCAAAGAGACCGAAAATTCCCAAAGTGTTTGGTGAACTCCATGTCTCCTTGGCTTAGGTTGTTGATGGCTCTCTTGATCTCAAAGACTCGGTTTAAATTGGTAGTGTTACCGAACACATTTTGTAGTGTGTCCCATAGATCCTTAGCCGTTTCACAGTAAGAGTAGGCTTCGAGTATTGGAGCATCAAGAGAGTTCTGGATGATGGCAAGCACACTTTGGTCCTCTTGGAACCGCTTGTCTTCGCCGCTAGTGACCGCTTCTTTGCCGTCTTGGGTAGGCTCTTCCTTGGGAGCCTCCTTTGTGGTGATATGGGTCCAAAGCCCTCGGCCACATAGAGCCTTCTTTGTGGTTCTTGCCCACAACAAATAGTTCTCTCCTTTGAGAGTAACTGGAACAATCAAGGTCTTGGTGCCTTCCATGGAGTTTTGTCCGCTGGTCAATGCTATTATCCAACAGTTAAAGAGAGATGTCTCTCAAGTCCAAACAGAGAATGAAAGAGAGATGAAGCGGAAGTATAAGGTGGGTGAGAGATTTAAAGTTAGGAACGAAATGGCTCTGATACCATGTAAATTTAGATACAAAAGAGAATAAGAAGATCGAGTGTGTATAACAAGAGAGTTTGTGTTTGGTTGAGTGAGTCCACGAGAGGGAGAGAGAGAGAGAGTGTAAGTGAAAAAGTGTAGAAGAAGAAAGAAACTTTCTTACTTAATTTAGTTCATGGGTACACACCTAATATAGACATAAGCTAGAGGAATATTCTACAAGATGCTACACGATTTTACATAGTGAAAGCGACCTATACAACCCTTAACTACACATGTGACTAATTAGTTGACTTCTCCCTTCCCACTTGCATCAAGTCACCAACGGTCACCTTGGGAAGGATCTAGAGGCTTGATTTGAGTCTCACACAAGTCATGGAAGGCTTTTCATGGGCTTCCACTTGAGATGGTATGAATGGCCCGATGAGGATTGTACGGACGGCCTGGTCATGGTTGTACGGATGGCGACTGTATGGACATGGTGATCATGATCCCAAATTATAGAAACAGTAACAAAGCTGTTTACTGCTTTGAATCAATGTTTTATCGGTTTTAGCCTGTTTCAGGACAAAATGGGTAAAAGTGGTGTCCAAACACTCCAAATTCAACCTGAACTTTTATAATTAGTCAAACGCTTTGGATTGTTACATATTTTGACCCTAGAAACAGTTACATAGCTGTTTACTGCTTCGAATCAATGTTTTCTCTCGTTTTAGCCTGTTTTCTCAGTTTAAGCCTGTTTTGCGATAAAACGGGTTTAAGTGTTGTCTAAACACTCCAAATTCATCCCGAACTCTTACAATTAGTCAAATGCATTGAATTGTCACATATTCTGATCCTAAAAACAGTAACAAAGCTGTTTACTGCTTCGAATCGATGTTTTCTCGGTTTTAGCCTGTTTCGGGACTAAATGGGTAAAAGTTGTGGCTAAACAGTCCAAATTCAACCCGAACTCTTATAATTAGTCAAACGCATTGGATTGTTACATATTTTGACCCTAGAAAGAGTAACATAGCTGTGTAATGCTTCGAATCAATGTTTTCTCTCGGTTTTAGCCTGTTTTCTTGGTTTAATCATGTTTTGGGATAAAACGGATTTAAGTGTTGTCTAAACACTCTAAATTGATCCTGAACTCTTACAATTAGTCAAATATATTGAATTTTCACACATTTTGACGCTAGAAACAGTAACAAAGCTGTTTACTGCTTCGAATCAATGTTTTCTCGGTTTTAGCCTGTTTCGGGACAAAATGGATAAAAGTGGTGTCTAAACAGTCCAAATTCAACCCGAACTCTTATAATTAGTCAAATGCATTGGATTGCTACATATTTTGACCCGAGAAAGAGATAAATAGCTGTTTACTGCGTCGAATCAATTTTTTCTCTCGGTTTTAGTCTGTTTTCTTGGTTTAAGCCTGTTTTGGGATCAAACATGTTTAAGTGTTGTCTAAACACTCCAAATTCATCCCGAACTCTTACAATTAGTCAAATGCATTTAATTATCACACATTCTGACCCTAGAAACAGTAACAAAGCTGTTTACTGCTTTGAATCAATGTTTTATCGGTTACAGTTACAAAATGGGTAAAAGTGGTGTCTAAACACTCCAAATTCAACCCGAACTCATATAATTAGTCAAATGCATTGGATTGTTACATATGTTGACCCTAGAAAGAGTAAAATAGTTGTGTACTGCTTCGAATCAATGTTTTCTCTCGGTTTTAGTCTGTTTTCTCGGTTTAAGCCTGTTTTGGGATAAAACGGGTTCAAGTGTTTTCTTAACACTCCAAATTTATCCCGAACTCTTACAATTAGTCAAATGCATTGGATCGTCCCACATTCTGACCCTAGAAACAGTAACAAAGCTGTTTATTGCTTCGAATCAATGTTTTATCGGTTTTAGCCTGTTTCGGGACAAAATGGGTAAAAGCGGTGTCTAATCACTCCAAATTCAACCCGAACTCGTATAATTAGTCAAATGCATTGGATTGTTACATATTTTGACCTTATAAAGAGTAACATAGCTCTGTACTGCTTCGAATCAATGTTTTCTCGCGGTTTTAGCATTTTTTCTTTGTTTAAGCCTGTTTTGGGATAAAACGTGTTTAAGTGTTTTCTAAACACTCCAAATTTATCCCGAACTCTTACAATTAGTCAAACGCATTAAATTGTCACACATTCTGACCCTAGAAACAGTAACAAAGCTGGTTACTGCTTCGAATCAATTTTTTATCGGTTTTAGCCTGTTTCGGGACAAAATGGGTAAAAGCGGTGTCTAAACACTCCAAATTCAACCCGAACTTGTATAATTAGTCAAATGCATAGGATTGTTACATATTTTGACCCTAGAAAGAGTAACATAGCTCTGTACTGCTTCGAATCAATGTTTTCTCGCGGTTTTAGCCTTTTTTCTTTGTTTAAGCCTGTTTTGGGATAAAACGGGTTCAAGTGTTGTCTAAACACTCCAAATTCATCCTGAACTCTTGCAATTAGTTAAATGCATTGGATGTCCCACATTCTGACCCTAGAATCAATGTTTTCTCTCGGTTTTAGCCTGTTTTCTCGGTTTAAGCATGTTTTGGGATAAAACGGGTTCAAGTGTTGTCTAAACACTCCAAATTCATGCCGAAATCTTGCAATTAGTTAAATGCATTGGATCGTCCCACATTCTGACCCTAGAAACAGTAGTAAAGCTGTTTACTGCTTCGAATCGATGTTTTCTCGGTTTTAGCCTGTTTCGGGACAAAATGGGTAAAAGTGGTGGCTAAACACTCCAAATTCAACCCGAACTCTTATAATTAGTCAAATGCATTGGATTGTTACATATTTTGACCTTAGAAAGAGTTACATAGCTGTTTACGGCTTCGAATCATTGTTTTCTCTCGGTTTTAGTCTGTTTTCTCGGTTTAAGCCTGTTTTGGGATAAAACATGTTTAAGTGTTTTCTAAACACTCCAAATTTATCCCGAACTCTTACAATTAGTCAAACGCATTATATTGTCACACATTCTGACCCTAGAAACAGTAACAAAGCTGTTTACTGCTTCGAATCAATGTTTTATCGGTTTTAGCCTGTTTCGGGACAAAATTGGTAAAAGCGGTTTCTAAACACTCCAAATTCAACCCTAACTCGTATAATTAGCCAAATGCATTGGATTGTTACATATTTTGACCCTAGAAAGAGTAACATAGCTCTATACTGCTTCGAATCAATGTTTTCTCGCGGTTTTAGCCTTTTTTCTTTGTTTAAGCCTGTTTTGGGATAAAACGGGTTCAAGTGTTGTCTAAACACTCCAAATTCATCCCGAACTCTTGCAATTAGTTAAATGCATTGGATGTCCCACATTCTGACCCTAGAAACAGTAACAAAGCTGTTTACTGCTTCGAATCAATGTTTTCTCTCGGTTTTAGCCTGTTTTCTCGGTTTAAGCATGTTTTGGGATAAAACGGGTTCAAGTGTTGTCTAAACACTCCAAATTCATCCCGAAATCTTGCAATTAGTTAAATGCATTGGATCGTCCCACATTCTGACCCTAGAAACAGTAACAAAGCTGTTTACTGCTTCTAATCAATGTTTTCTCGGTTTTAGTCTCTTTCGGGACAAAATGGGTAAAAGTGGTGTCTAAACACTCCAAATTCAACCCGAACTCTTATAATTAGTCAAATGCATTGGATTGTTACATATTTTGACCTTAGAAAGAGTTACATAGCTGTTTACGGCTTCGAATCATTGTTTTCTCTCGGTTTTAGTCTGTTTTCTCGGTTTAAGCCTGTTTTGGGATAAAACGTGTTTAAGTGTTTTCTAAACACTCCAAATTTATCCCGAACTCTTACAATTAGTCAAATACATTAAATTGTCACACATTCTGACCCTAGAAACAGTCACAAAGCTGTTTACTGCTTCGAATCAATGTTTTATCGGTTTTAGCCTGTTTCGGGACAAAATGGGTAAAAGCGGTGTCTAAACACTCCAAATTCAACCTGAACTCGTATAATTAGTCAAATGCATTGGATTGTTACATATTTTGACCCTTGAAAGAGTAACATAGCTCTGTACTGCTTCGAATCAATGTTTTCTCGCGGTTTTAGCCTTTTTTCTTTGTTTAAGCCTGTTTTGGGATAAAACGGGTTCAAGTGTTGTCTAAACACTCCAAATTCATCCCGAACTCTTGCAATTAGTTAAATGCATTGGATGTCCCACATTCTGACCCTAGAAACAGTAACAAAGCTGTTTACTGCTTCGAATCAATGTTTTCTCTCGGTTTTAGCCTGTTTTCTCGGTTTAAGCATGTTTTGGGATAAAACGGGTTCAAGTGTTGTCTAAACACTCCAAATTCATCCCGAAATCTTGCAATTAGTTAAATGCATTGGATCGTCCCACATTCTGACCCTAGAAATAGTAACAAAGCTGTTTACTGCTTTGAATCGATGTTTTCTCGGTTTTAGCCTGTTTCGGGACAAAATGGGTAAAAGTGGTGGCTAAACACTCCAAATTCAACCCGAACTCTTATAATTAGTCAAATGCATTGGATTGTTACATATTTTGACCTTAGAAAGAGTTACATAGCTGGTTACGGCTTCGAATCATTGTTTTCTTTCGGTTTTAGTCTGTTTTCTCGGTTTAAGCCTGTTTTGGGATAAAACGTGTTCAATTTTTTTCTAAACACTCCAAATTCATCCCAAACTCTTACAATTAGTCAAACGCATTATATTGTCACACATTCTGACCCTAGAAACAGTAACAAAGCTGTTTACTGCTTCGAATCAATGTTTTATCGGTTTTAGCCTGTTTCGGGACAAAATGGGTAAAAGCGGTGTCTAAACACTCCAAATTCAACCCGAACTCGTATAATTAGTCAAATGCATTGGATTGTTACATATTTTGACCCTAGAAAGAGTAACATAGCTCTGTACTGCTTCGAATCAATGTTTTCTCGCGGTTTTAGCCTTTTTTCTTTGTTTAAGCCTGTTTTGGGATAAAACGGGTTCAAGTGTTGTCTAAACACTCCAAATTCATCCCGAACTCTTGCAATTAGTTAAATGCATTGGATGTCCCACATTCTGACCCTAGAAACAGTAACAAAGCTGTTTACTGCTTCGAATCAATGTTTTCTCTCGGTTTTAGCCTGTTTTCTCGGTTTAAGCATGTTTTGGGATAAAACGGGTTCAAGTGTTGTCTAAACACTCCAAATTCATCCCGAAATCTTGCAATTAGTTAAATCATTGGATCGTCCCACATTCTGACCCTAGAAACAGTAACAAAGCTGTTTACTGCTTTGAATCGATGTTTTCTCGGTTTTAGCCTGTTTCGGGACAAAATGGGTAAAAGTGGTGGCTAAACACTCCAAATTCAACCCGAACTCTTATAATTAGTCAAATGCATTGGATTGTTACATATTTTGACCTTAGAAAGAGTTACATAGCTGTTTACGGCTTCGAATCATTGTTTTTTTTCGGTTTTAGTCTGTTTTCTCGGTTTAAGCCTGTTTTGGGATAAAACGTGTTTAAGTGTTTTCTAAACACTCCAAATTTATCCCGTACTCTTACAATTAGTCAAACGCATTATATTGTCACACATTCTGACCCTAGAAACAGTAACAAAGCTGTTTACTGCTTCGAATCAATGCTTTATCGGTTTTAGCCTGTTTCGGGACAAAATGGGTAAAAACGGTGTCTAAACACTCCAAATTCAACCCGAACTCGTATATTTAGTCAAATGCATTGGATTGTTACATATTTTGACCCTAGAAAGAGTAACATAGCTCTGTACTGCTTCGAATCAATGTTTTCTCGCGGTTTTAGCCTTTTTTCTTTGTTTAAGCCTGTTTTGGGATAAAACGGGTTCAAGTGTTGTCTAAACACTCCAAATTCATCCCAAACTCTTGCAATTAGTTAAATGCATTGGATGTCCCACATTCTGACCCTAGAAACAGTAACAAAGCTGTTTACTGCTTCGAATCAATGTTTTCTCTCGGTTTTAGCCTGTTTTCTCGGTTTAAGCATGTTTTGGGATAAAATGGGTTCAAGTGTTGTCTAAACACTCCAAATTCATCCCGAAATCTTGCAATTAGTTAAATGCATTGGATCGTCCCACATTCTGACCCTAGAAACAGTAACAAAGCTGTTTACTGCTTCGAATCGATGTTTTCTCGGTTTTAGCCGGTTTCGGGACAAAATGGGTAAAAGTGGTGGCTAAACACTCCAAATTCAACCCGAACTCTTATAATTAGTCAAATGCATTGGATTGTTACATATTTTGACCTTAGAAAGAGTTACATAGCTCTTTACGGCTTCGAATCATTGTTTTCTCTCGGTTTTAGTCTATTTTCTCGGTTTAAGCCTGTTTTGGGATAAAACGTGTTTAAGTGTTTTCTAAACACTCCAAATTTATCCCGAACTCTTACAATTAGTCAAATGCATTATATTGTCACACATTCTGACCCTAGAAACAGTAACAAAGCTGTTTACTGCTTCGAATCAATGTTTTATCGGTTTTAGCCTGTTTCGGGACAAAATGGGTAAAAGCGGTGTCTAAACACTCCAAATTCAACCCGAACTTGTATAATTAGTCAAATGCATAGGATTGTTACATATTTTGACCCTAGAAAGAGTAACATAGCTCTGTACTGCTTCGAATCAATGTTTTCTCGCGGTTTTAGCCTTTTTTCTTTGTTTAAGCCTGTTTTGGGATAAAACGGGTTCAAGTGTTGTCTAAACACTCCAAATTCATCCTGAACTCTTGCAATTAGTTAAATGCATTGGATGTCCCACATTCTGACCCTAGAATCAATGTTTTCTCTCGGTTTTACCCTGTTTTCTCGGTTTAAGCATGTTTTGGGATAAAACGGGTTCAAGTGTTGTCTAAACACTCCAAATTCATCCCGAAATCTTGCAATTAGTTAAATGCATTGGATCGTCCCACATTCTGACCCTAGAAACAGTAACAAAGCTGTTTACTGCTTCTAATCAATGTTTTCTCGGTTTTAGTCTCTTTCGGGACAAAATGGGTAAAAGTGGTGTCTAAACACTCCAAATTCAACCCGAACTCTTATAATTAGTCAAATGCATTGGATT
Source organism: Camelina sativa (assembly GCF_030686135.1). NCBI lineage: Eukaryota > Viridiplantae > Streptophyta > Magnoliopsida > Brassicales > Brassicaceae > Camelina > Camelina sativa. Next base: position 19,510,727 of record NC_141893.1, read on the forward strand.
GCTACATATTTTGACCTTAGAAAGAGTTACATAGCTGTTTACGGCTTCGAATCATTGTTTTCTCTCGGTTTTAGTCTGTTTTCTCGGTTTAAGCCTGTTTTGGGATAAAACGGGTTCAAGTGTTTTCTTAACACTCCAAATTTATCCCGAACTCTTACAATTAGTCAAATGTATTAAATTGTCACACATTCTGACCCTAGAAACAGTCACAAAGCTGTTTACTGCTTCGAATCAATGTTTTATCGGTTTTAGCCTGTTTCGGGACAAAATGGGTAAAAGCGGTGTCTAAACACTCCAAATTCAACCCGAACTCGTATAATTAGTCAAATGCATTGGATTGTTACATATTTTGACCCTAGAAAGAGTAACATAGCTCTGTACTGCTTCGAATCAATGTTTTCTCGCGGTTTTAGCCTTTTTTCTTTGTTTAAGCCTGTTTTGGGATAAAACGGGTTCAAGTGTTGTCTAAACACTCCAAATTCATCCTGAACTCTTGCAATTAGTTAAATGCATTGGATGTCCCACATTCTGACCCTAGAATCAATGTTTTCTCTCGGTTTTAGCCTGTTTTCTCGGTTTAAGCATGTTTTGGGATAAAACGGGTTCAAGTGTTGTCTAAACACTCCAAATTCATGCCGAAATCTTGCAATTAGTTAAATGCATTGGATCGTCCCACATTCTGACCCTAGAAACAGTAACAAAGCTGTTTACTGCTTCTAATCAATGTTTTCTCGGTTTTAGTCTCTTTCGGGACAAAATGGGTAAAAGTGGTGTCTAAACACTCCAAATTCAACCCGAACTCTTATAATTAGTCAAATGCATTGGATTGTTACATATTTTGACCTTAGAAAGAGTTACATAGCTGTTTACGGCTTCGAATCATTGTTATCTCTCGGTTTTAGTCTGTTTTCTCGGTTTAAGCCTGTTTTGGGATAAAACGTGTTTAAGTGTTTTCTAAACACTCCAAATTTATCCCGAACTCTTACAATTAGTCAAATGCATTAAATTGTCACACATTCTGACCCTAGAAACAGTCACAAAGCTGTTTACTGCTTCGAATCAATGTTTTATCGGTTTTAGCCTGTTTCGGGACAAAATGGGTAAAAGCGGTGTCTAAACACTCCAAATTCAACCTGAACTCGTATAATTAGTCAAATGCATTGGATTGTTACATATTTTGACCCTTGAAAGAGTAACATAGCTCTGTACTGCTTCGAATCAATGTTTTCTCGCGGTTTTAGCCTTTTTTCTTTGTTTAAGCCTGTTTTGGGATAAAACGGGTTCAAGTGTTGTCTAAACACTCCAAATTCATCCCGAACTCTTGCAATTAGTTAAATGCATTGGATGTCCCACATTCTGACCCTAGAAACAGTAACAAAGCTGTTTACTGCTTCGAATCAATGTTTTCTCTCGGTTTTAGCCTGTTTTCTCGGTTTAAGCATGTTTTGGGATAAAACGGGTTCAAGTGTTGTCTACACTCCAAATTCATCCCGAAATCTTGCAATTAGTTAAATGCATTGGATCGTCCCACATTCTGACCCTAGAAACAGTAATAAAGCTGTTTACTGCTTCGAATCGATGTTTTCTCGGTTTTAGCCTGTTTCGGGACAAAATGGGTAAAAGTGGTGGCTAAACACTCCAAATTCAACCCGAACTCTTATAATTAGTCAAATGCATTGGATTGTTACATATTTTGACCTTAGAAAGAGTTACATAGCTGTTTACGGCTTCGAATCATTGTTTTCTCTCGGTTTTAGTCTGTTTTCTCGGTTTAAGCCTGTTTTGGGATAAAACATGTTTAAGTGTTTTCTAAACACTCCAAATTTATCCCGAACTCTTACAATTAGTCAAACGCATTATATTGTCACACATTCTGACCCTAGAAACAGTAACAAAGCTGTTTACTGCTTCGAATCAATGTTTTATCGGTTTTAGCCTGTTTCGGTACAAAATTGGTAAAAGCGGTTTCTAAACACTCCAAATTCAACCCTAACTCGTATAATTAGCCAAATGCATTGGATTGTTACATATTTTGACCCTAGAAAGAGTAACATAGCTCTATACTGCTTCGAATCAATGTTTTCTCGCGGTTTTAGCCTTTTTTCTTTGTTTAAGCCTGTTTTGGGATAAAACGGGTTCAAGTGTTGTCTAAACACTTCAAATTCATCCCGAACTCTTGCAATTAGTTAAATGCATTGGATGTCCCACATTCTGACCCTAGAAACAGTAACAAAGCTGTTTACTGCTTCGAATCAATGTTTTCTCTCGGTTTTAGCCTGTTTTCTCGGTTTAAGCATGTTTTGGGATAAAACGGGTTCAAGTGTTGTCTAAACACTCCAAATTCATCCCGAAATCTTGCAATTAGTTAAATGCATTGGAACGTCCCATATTCTGACCCTAGAAACAGTAACAAAGCTGTTTACTGCTTCGAATCAATGTTTTCTCGGTTTTAGTCTCTTTCGGGACAAAATGGGTAAAAGTGGTGTCTAAACACTCCAAATTCAACCCAAACTCTTATAATTAGTCAAATGCATTGGATTATTACATATTTTGACCTTAGAAAGAGTTACATAGCTGTTTACGGCTTCGAATCATTGTTTTCTCTTGGTTTTAGTCTGTTTTCTCGGTTTAAGCCTGTTTTGGGATAAAACGTGTTTAAGTGTTTTCTAAACACTCCAAATTTATCCCGAACTCTTACAATTAGTCAAATGCATTAAATTGTCAGACATTCTGACCCTAGAAACACTCACAAAGCTGTTTACTGCTTCGAATCAATGTTTTATCGGTTTTAGCCTGTTTCGGGACAAAATGGGTAAAAGCGGTGTCTAAACACTCCAAATTCAACCCGAACTCGTATAATTAGTCAAATGCATTGGATTGTTACATATTTTGACCCTAGAAATAGTAACATAGCTCTGTACTGCTTCGAATCAATGTTTTCTCGCGGTTTTAGCCTTTTTTCTTTGTTTAAGCCTGTTTTGGGATAAAACGGGTTCAAGTGTTGTCTAAACACTCCAAATTCATCCCGAACTCTTGCAATTAGTTAAATGCATTGGATGTCCCACATTCTGACCCTAGAAACAGTAACAAAGCTGTTTACTGCTTCGAATCAATGTTTTCTCTCGGTTTTAGCCTGTTTTCTCGGTTTAAGCATGTTTTGGGATAAAACGGGTTCAAGTGTTGTCTAAACACTCCAAATTCATCCCGAAATCTTGCAATTAGTTAAATGCATTGGAACGTCCCATATTCTGACCCTAGAAACAGTAACAAAGCTGTTTACTGCTTCGAATCAATGTTTTCTCGGTTTAGCCTGTTTCGGGACAAAATGGGTAAAAGTGGTGTCTAAACACTCCAAATTCAACCCAAACTCTTATAATTAGTCAAATGCATTGGATTATTACATATTTTGACCTTAGAAAGAGTTACATAGCTGTTTACGGCTTCGAATCATTGTTTTCTCTTGGTTTTAGTCTGTTTTCTCGGTTTAAGCCTTTTTTGGGATAAAACGTGTTTAAGTGTTTTCTAAACACTCCAAATTTATCCCGAACTCTTACAATTAGTCAAATGCATTAAATTGTCACACATTCTGACCCTAGAAACACTCACAAAGCTGTTTACTGCTTCGAATCAATGTTTTATCGGTTTTAGCCTGTTTCGGGACAAAATGGGTAAAAGCGGTGTCTAAACACTCCAAATTCAACCCGAACTCGTATAATTAGTCAAATGCATTGGATTGTTACATATTTTGACCCTAGAAATAGTAACATAGCTCTGTACTGCTTCGAATCAATGTTTTCTCGCGGTTTTAGCCTTTTTTCTTTGTTTAAGCCTGTTTTGGGATAAAACGGGTTCAAGTGTTGTCTAAACACTCCAAATTCATCCCGAACTCTTGCAATTAGTTAAATGCATTGGATGTCCCACATTCTGACCCTAGAAATAGTAACAAAGCTGTTTACTGCTTCGAATCAATGTTTTCTCTCGGTTTTAGCCTGTTTTCTCGGTTTAAGCATGTTTTGGGATAAAACGGGTTCAAGTGTTGTCTAAACACTCCAAATTCATCCCGAAATCTTGCAATTAGTTAAATCATTGGATCGTCCCACATTCTGACCCTAGAAACAGTAACAAAGCTGTTTACTGCTTTGAATCGATGTTTTCTCTGTTTTAGCCTGTTTCGGGACAAAATGGGTAAAAGTGGTGGCTAAACACTCCAAATTCAACCCGAACTCTTATAATTAGTCAAATGCATTGGATTGTTACATATTTTGACCTTAGAAAGAGTTACATAGCTGTTTACGGCTTCGAATCATTGTTTTCTTTCGGTTTTAGTCTGTTTTCTCGGTTTAAGCCTGTTTTGGGATAAAACGTGTTCAAGTGTTGTCTAAACACTCCAAATTCATCCCAAACTCTTACAATTAGTCAAACGCATTATATTGTCACACATTCTGACCCTAGAAACAGTAACAAAGCTGTTTACTGCTTCGAATCAATGTTTTATCGGTTTTAGCCTGTTTCGGGACAAAATGGGTAAAAGCGGTGTCTAAACACTCCAAATTCAACCCGAACTCGTATAATTAGTCAAATGCATTGGATTGTTACATATTTTGACCCTAGAAAGAGTAACATAGCTCTGTACTGCTTCGAATCAATGTTTTCTCGCGGTTTTAGCCTTTTTTCTTTGTTTAAGCCTGTTTTGGGATAAAACGGGTTCAAGTGTTGTCTAAACACTCCAAATTCATCCTGAACTCTTGCAATTAGTTAAATGCATTGGATGTCCCACATTCTGACCCTAGAATCAATGTTTTCTCTCGGTTTTACCCTGTTTTCTCGGTTTAAGCATGTTTTGGGATAAAACGGGTTCAAGTGTTGTCTAAACACTCCAAATTCATCCCGAAATCTTGCAATTAGTTAAATGCATTGGATCGTCCCACATTCTGACCCTAGAAACAGTAACAAAGCTGTTTACTGCTTCTAATCAATGTTTTCTCGGTTTTAGTCTCTTTCGGGACAAAATGGGTAAAAGTGGTGTCTAAACACTCCAAATTCAACCCGAACTCTTATAATTAGTCAAATGCATTGGATTGCTACATATTTTGACCTTAGAAAGAGTTACATAGCTGTTTACGGCTTCGAATCATTGTTTTCTCTCGGTTTTAGTCTGTTTTCTCGGTTTAAGCCTGTTTTGGGATAAAACGGGTTCAAGTGTTTTCTTAACACTCCAAATTTATCCCGAACTCTTACAATTAGTCAAATGCATTAAATTGTCACACATTCTGACCCTAGAAACAGTCACAAAGCTGTTTACTGCTTCGAATCAATGTTTTATCGGTTTTAGCCTGTTTCGGGACAAAATGGGTAAAAGCGGTGTCTAAACACTCCAAATTCAACCCGAACTCGTATAATTAGTCAAATGCATTGGATTGTTACATATTTTGACCCTAGAAAGAGTAACATAGCTCTGTACTGCTTCGAATCAATGTTTTCTCGCGGTTTTAGCCTTTTTTCTTTGTTTAAGCCTGTTTTGGGATAAAACGGGTTCAAGTGTTGTCTAAACACTCACAAATTCATCCCGAACTCTTGCAATTAGTTAAATGCATTGGATGTCCCACATTCTGACCCTAGAAACAGTAACAAAGCTGTTTAATGCTTCGAATCAATGTTTTCTCTCGGTTTTAGCCTGTTTTCTCGGTTTAAGCATGTTTTGCGATAAAACGGGTTCAAGTGTTGTCTAAACACTCCAAATTCATCCCAAAATCTTGCAATTAGTTAAATGCATTGGATCATCCCACATTCTGACCCTAGAAACAGTAACAAAGCTGTTTACTGCTTCTAATCAATGTTTTCTCGGTTTTAGTCTCTTTCGGGACAAAATGGGTAAAAGTGGTGTCTAAACACTCCAAATTCAACCCGAACTCTTATAATTAGTCAAATGCATTGGATTGTTACATATTTTGACCTTAGAAAGAGTTACATAGCTGTTTACGGCTTCGAATCATTGTTTTCTCTCGGTTTTAGTCTGTTTTCTCGGTTTAAGCCTGTTTTGGGATAAAACGTGTTTAAGTGTTTTCTAAACACTCCAAATTTATCCCGAACTCTTACAATTAGTCAAATGCATTAAATTGTCACACATTCTGACCCTAGAAACAGTCACAAAGCTGTTTACTGCTTCGAATCAATGTTTTATCGGTTTTAGCCTGTTTCGGGACAAAATGGGTAAAAGCGGTGTCTAAACACTCCAAATTCAACCTGAACTCGTATAATTAGTCAAATGCATTGGATTGTTACATATTTTGACCCTAGAAAGAGTAACATAGCTCTGTACTGCTTCGAATCAATGTTTTCTCGCGGTTTTAGCCTTTTTTCTCTGTTTAAGCCTGTTTTGGGATAAAACGGGTTCAAGTGTTGTCTAAACACTCCAAATTCATCCCGAACTCTTGCAATTAGTTAAATGCATTGGATGTCCCACATTCTGACCCTAGAAACAGTAACAAAGCTGTTTACTGCTTCGAATCAATGTTTTCTCTCGGTTTTAGCCTGTTTTCTCGGTTTAAGCATGTTTTGGGATAAAACGGGTTCAAGTGTTGTCTAAACACTCCAATTTCATCCCGAAATCTTGCAATTAGTTAAATGCATTGGATCGTCCCACATTCTGACCCTAGAAACAGTAATAAAGCTGTTTACTGCTTCGAATCGATGTTTTCTCGGTTTTAGCCTGTTTCGGGACAAAATGGGTAAAAGTGGTGGCTAAACACTCCAAATTCAACCCGAACTCTTATAATTAGTCAAATGCATTGGATTGTTACATATTTTGACCTTAGAAAGAGTTACATAGCTGTTTACGGCTTCGAATCATTGTTTTCTCTCGGTTTTAGTCTGTTTTCTCGGTTTAAGCCTGTTTTGGGATAAAACATGTTTAAGTGTTTTCTAAACACTCCAAATTTATCCCGAACTCTTACAATTAGTCAAACGCATTATATAGTCACACATTCTGACCCTAGAAACAGTAACAAAGCTGTTTACTGCTTCGAATCAATGTTTTATCGGTTTTAGCCTGTTTCGGGACAAAATTGGTAAAAGCGGTTTCTAAACACTCCAAATTCAACCCTAACTCGTATAATTAGTCAAATGCATTGGATTGTTACATATTTTGACCCTAGAAAGAGTAACATAGCTCTATACTGCTTCGAATCAATGTTTTCTCGCGGTTTTAGCCTTTTTTCTTTGTTTAAGCCTGTTTTGGGATAAAACGGGTTCAAGTGTTGTCTAAACACTCCAAATTCATCCCGAACTCTTGCAATTAGTTAAATGCATTGGATGTCCCACATTCTGACCCTAGAAACAGTAACAAAGCTGTTTACTGCTTCGAATCAATGTTTTCTCTCGGTTTTAGCCTGTTTTCTCGGTTTAAGCATGTTTTGGGATAAAACGGGTTCAAGTGTTGTCTAAACACTCCAAATTCATCCCGAAATCTTGCAATTAGTTAAATGCATTGGAACGTCCCATATTCTGACCCTAGAAACAGTAACAAAGCTGTTTACTGCTTCGAATCAATGTTTTCTCGGTTTTAGCCTGTTTCGGGACAAAATGGGTAAAAGTGGTGTCTAAACACTCCAAATTCAACCCAAACTCTTATAATTAGTCAAATGCATTGGATTATTACATATTTTGACCTTAGAAAGAGTTACATAGCTGTTTACGGCTTCGAATCATTGTTTTCTCTTGGTTTTAGTCTGTTTTCTCGGTTTAAGCCTTTTTTGGGATAAAACGTGTTTAAGTGTTTTCTAAACACTCCAAATTTATCCCGAACTCTTACAATTAGTCAAATGCATTAATTGTCACACATTCTGACCCTAGAAACACTCACAAAGCTGTTTACTGCTTCGAATCAATGTTTTATCGGTTTTAGCCTGTTTCGGGACAAAATGGGTAAAAGCGGTGTCTAAACACTCCAAATTCAACCCGAACTCGTATAATTAGTCAAATGCATTGGATTGTTACATATTTTGACCCAAGAAATAGTAACATAGCTCTGTACTGCTTCGAATCAATGTTTTCTCGCGGTTTTAGCCTTTTTTCTTTGTTTAAGCCTGTTTTGGGATAAAACGGGTTCAAGTGTTGTCTAAACACTCCAAATTCATCCCGAACTTTTGCAATTAGTTAAATGCATTGGATGTCCCACATTCTGACCCTAGAAATAGTAACAAAGCTGTTTACTGCTTCGAATCAATGTTTTCTCTCGGTTTTAGCCTGTTTTCTCGGTTTAAGCATGTTTTGGGATAAAACGGGTTCAAGTGTTGTCTAAACACTCCAAATTCATCCCGAAATCTTGCAATTAGTTAAATGCATTGGATCGTCCCACATTCTGACCCTAGAAACAGTAACAAAGCTGTTTACTGCTTTGAATCGATGTTTTCTCGGTTTTAGCCTGTTTCGGGACAAAATGGGTAAAAGTGGTGGCTAAACACTCCAAATTCAACCCGAACTCTTATAATTAGTCAAATGCATTGGATTGTTACATATTTTGACCTTAGAAAGAGTTACATAGCTGTTTACGGCTTCGAATCATTGTTTTCTTTCGGTTTTAGTCTGTTTTCTCGGTTTAAGCCTGTTTTGGGATAAAACGTGTTCAAGTGTTGTCTAAACACTCCAAATTCATCCCAAACTCTTACAATTAGTCAAACGCATTATATTGTCACACATTCTGACCCTAGAAACAGTAACAAAGCTGTTTACTGCTTCGAATCAATGTTTTATCGGTTTTAGCCTGTTTCGGGACAAAATGGGTAAAAGCGGTGTCTAAACACTCCAAATTCAACCCGAACTCGTATAATTAGTCAAATGCATTGGATTGTTACATACTTTGACCCTAGAAAGAGTAACATAGCTCTGTACTGCTTCGAATCAATGTTTTCTCGCGGTTTTAGCCTTTTTTCTTTGTTTAGGCCTGTTTTGGGATAAAACGGGTTCAAGTGTTGTCTAAACACTCCAAATTCATCCTGAACTCTTGCAATTAGTTAAATGCATTGGATGTCCCACATTCTGACCCTAGAATCAATGTTTTCTCTCGGTTTTACCCTGTTTTCTCGGTTTAAGCATGTTTTGGGATAAAACGGGTTCAAGTGTTGTCTAAACACTCCAAATTCATCCCGAAATCTTGCAATTAGTTAAATGCATTGGATCGTCCCACATTCTGACCCTAGAAACAGTAACAAAGCTGTTTACTGCTTCTAATCAATGTTTTCTCGGTTTTAGTCTCTTTCGGGACAAAATGGGTAAAAGTGGTGTCTAAACACTCCAAATTCAACCCGAACTCTTATAATTAGTCAAATGCATTGGATTGCTACATATTTTGACCTTAGAAAGAGTTATATAGCTGTTTACGGCTTCGAATCATTGTTTTCTCTCGGTTTTAGTCTGTTTTCTCGGTTTAAGCCTGTTTTGGGATAAAACGGGTTCAAGTGTTTTCTTAACACTCCAAATTTATCCCGAACTCTTACAATTAGTCAAATGCATTAAATTGTCACACATTCTGACCCTAGAAACAGTCACAAAGCTGTTTACTGCTTCGAATCAATGTTTTATCGGTTTTAGCCTGTTTCGGGACAAAATGGGTAAAAGCGGTGTCTAAACACTCCAAATTCAACCTGAACTCGTATAATTAGTCAAATGCATTGGATTGTTACATATTTTGACCCTAGAAAGAGTAACATAGCTCTGTACTGCTTCGAATCAATGTTTTCTGGCGGTTTTAGCCTTTTTTCTTTGTTTAAGCCTGTTTTGGGATAAAACGGGTTCAAGTGTTGTCTAAACACTCCAAATTCATCCCGAACTCTTGCAATTAGTTAAATGCATTGGATGTCCCACATTCTGACCCTAGAAACAGTAACAAAGCTGTTTACTGCTTCGAATCAATGTTTTCTCTCGGTTTTAGCCTGTTTTCTCGGTTTAAGCATGTTTTGGGATAAAACGGGTTCAAGTGTTGTCTAAACACTCCAAATTCATCCCGAAATCTTGCAATTAGTTAAATGCATTGGATCGTCCCACATTCTGACCCTAGAAACAGTAATAAAGCTGTTTACTGCTTCGAATCGATGTTTTCTCGGTTTTAGCCTGTTTCGGGACAAAATGGGTAAAAGTGGTGGCTAAACACTCCAAATTCAACCCGAACTCTTATAATTAGTCAAATGCATTGGATTGTTACATATTTTGACCTTAGAAAGAGTTACATAGCTGTTTACGGCTTCGAATCATTGTTTTCTCTCAGTTTTAGTCTGTTTTCTCGGTTTAAGCCTGTTTTGGGATAAAACATGTTTAAGTGTTTTCTAAACACTCCAAATTTATCCCGAACTCTTACAATTAGTCAAACGCATTATATTGTCACACATTCTGACCCTAGAAACAGTAACAAAGCTGTTTACTGCTTCGAATCAATGTTTTATCGGTTTTAGCCTGTTTCGGGACAAAATTGGTAAAAGCGGTTTCTAAACACTCCAAATTCAACCCTAACTCGTATAATTAGTCAAATGCATTGGATTGTTACATATTTTGACCCTAGAAAGAGTAACATAGCTCTATACTGCTTCGAATCAATGTTTTCTCGCGGTTTTAGCCTTTTTTCTTTGTTTAAGCCTGTTTTGGGATAAAACGGGTTCAAGTGTTGTCTAAACACTCCAAATTCATCCCGAACTCTTGCAATTAGTTAAATGCATTGGATGTCCCACATTCTGACCCTAGAAACAGTAACAAAGCTGTTTACTGCTTCGAATCAATGTTTTCTCTCGGTTTTAGCCTGTTTTCTCGGTTTAAGCATGTTTTGGGATAAAACGGGTTCAAATGTTGTCTAAACACTCCAAATTCATCCCGAAATCTTGCAATTAGTTAAATGCATTGGATCGTCCCACATTCTGACCCTAGAAACAGTAACAAAGCTGTTTACTGCTTTGAATCGATGTTTTCTCGGTTTTAGCCTGTTTCGGGACAAAATGGGTAAAAGTGGTGGCTAAACACTCCAAATTCAACCCGAACTCTTATAATTAGTCAAATGCATTGGATTGTTACATATTTTGACCTTAGAAAGAGTTACATAGCTGTTTACGGCTTCGAATCATTGTTTTCTTTCGGTTTTAGTCTGTTTTCTCGGTTTAAGCCTGTTTTGGGATAAAACGTGTTTAAGTGTTTTCTAAACACTCCAAATTTATCCCGAACTCTTACAATTAGTCAAACGCATTATATTGTCACACATTCTGACCCTAGGAACACTCACAAACCTGTTTACTGCTTCGAATCAATGTTTTATCGGTTTTAGCCTGTTTCGGGACAAAATGGGTAAAAGCGGTGTCTAAACACTCCAAATTCAACCCGAACTCGTATAATTAGTCAAATGCATTGGATTGTTACATATTTTGACCCTAGAAAGAGTAACATAGCTCTGTACTGCTTCGAATCAATGTTTTCTCGCGGTTTTAGCCTTTTTTCTTTGTTTAAGCCTGTTTTGGGATAAAACGGGTTCAAGTGTTGTCTAAACACTCCAAATTCATCCCGAACTCTTGCAATTAGTTAAATGCATTGGATGTCCCACATTCTGACCCTAGAAACAGTAACAAAGCTGTTTACTGCTTCGAATCAATGTTTTCTCTCGGTTTTAGCCTGTTTTCTCGGTTTAAGCATGTTTTGGGATAAAACGGGTTCAAGTGTTGTCTAAACACTCCAAATTCATCCCGAAATCTTGCAATTAGTTAAATCATTGGATCGTCCCACATTCTGACCCTAGAAACAGTAACAAAGCTGTTTACTGCTTTGAATCGATGTTTTCTCGGTTTTAGCCTGTTTCGGGACAAAATGGGTAAAAGTGGTGGCTAAACACTCCAAATTCAACCCGAACTCTTATAATTAGTCAAATACATTGGATTGTTACATATTTTGACCTTAGAAAGAGTTACATAGCTGTTTACGGCTTCGAATCATTGTTTTCTTTCGGTTTTAGTCTGTTTTCTCGGTTTAAGCCTGTTTTGGGATAAAACGTGTTTAAGTGTTTTCTAAACACTCCAAATTTATCCCGAACTCTTACAATTAGTCAAACGCATTATATTGTCACACATTCTGACCCTAGAAACACTCACAAAGCTGTTTACTGCTTCGAATCAATGTTTTATCGGTTTTAGCCTGTTTCGGGACAAAATGGGTAAAAGCGGTGTCTAAACACTCCAAATTCAACCCGAACTCGTATAATTAGTCAAATGCATTGGATTGTTACATATTTTGACCCTAGAAAGAGTAACATAGCTCTGTACTGCTTCGAATCAATGTTTTCTCGCGGTTTTAGCCTTTTTTCTTTGTTTAAGCCTGTTTTGGGATAAAACGGGTTCAAGTGTTGTCTAAACACTCCAAATTCATCCCGAACTCTTGCAATTAGTTAAATGCATTGGATGTCCCACATTCTGACCCTAGAAACAGTAACAAAGCTGTTTACTGCTTCGAATCAATGTTTTCTCTCGGTTTTAGCCTGTTTTCTCGGTTTAAGCATGTTTTGGGATAAAACGGGTTCAAGTGTTGTCTAAACACTCCAAATTCATCCCGAAATCTTGCAATTAGTTAAATCATTGGATCGTCCCACATTCTGACCCTAGAAACAGTAACAAAGCTGTTTACTGCTTTGAATCGATGTTTTCTCGGTTTTAGCCTGTTTCGGGACAAAATGGGTAAAAGTGGTGGCTAAACACTCTAAATTCAACCCGAACTCTTATAATTAGTCAAATGCATTGGATTGTTACATATTTTGACCTTAGAAAGAGTTACATAGCTGTTTACGGCTTCGAATCATTGTTTTCTTTCGGTTTTAGTCTGTTTTCTCGGTTTAAGCCTGTTTTGGGATAAAACGTGTTTAAGTGTTTTCTAAACACTCCAAATTTATCCCGAACTCTTAGAATTAGTCAAACGCATTATATTGTCACACATTCTGACCCTAGAAACAGTAACAAAGCTGTTTACTGCTTCGAATCAATGTTTTATCGGTTTTAGCCTGTTTCGGGACAAAATGGGTAAAAGCGGTGTCTAAACACTCCAAATTCAACCCGAACTCGTATAATTAGTCAAATGCATTGGATTGTTACATATTTTGACCCTAGAAAGAGTAACATAGCTCTGTACTGCTTCGAATCAATGTTTTCTCGCGGTTTTAGCCTTTTTTCTTTGTTTAAGCCTGTTTTGGGATAAAACGGGTTCAAGTGTTGTCTAAACACTCCAAATTCATCCCGAACTCTTGCAATTAGTTAAATGCATTGGATGTCCCACATTCTGACCCTAGAAACAGTAACAAAGCTGTTTACTGCTTCGAATCAATGTTTTCTCTCGGTTTTAGCCTGTTTTCTCGGTTTAAGCATGTTTTGGGATAAAACGGGTTCAAATGTTGTCTAAACACTCCAAATTCATCCCGAAATCTTGCAATTAGTTAAATCATTGGATCGTCCCACATTCTGACCCTAGAAACAGTAACAAAGCTGTTTACTGCTTTGAATCGATGTTTTCTCGGTTTTAGCCTGTTTCGGGACAAAATGGGTAAAAGTGGTGGCTAAACACTCCAAATTCAACCCGAACTCTTATAATTAGTCAAATGCATTGGATTGTTACATATTTTGACCTTAGAAAGAGTTACATAGCTGTTTACGGCTTCGAATCATTGTTTTCTCTCGGTTTTAGTCTATTTTCTTGGTTTAAGCCTATTTTGGGATAAAACGTGTTCAAGTGTTTTCTAAACACTCCAAATTTATCCCGAACTCTTACAATTAGTCAAACGCATTAAATTGTCACACATTCTGACCCTAGAAACAGTAACAAAGCTGTTTACTGCTTCGAATCAATGTTTTATCGGTTTTAGCCTGTTTCGGGACAAAATGGGTAAAAGCGGTGTCTAAACACTCCAAATTCAACACGAACTCGTATAATTAGTCAAATGCATTGGATTGTTACATATTTTGACCCTAGAAAGAGTAACATAGCTCTGTACTGCTTCGAATCAATGTTTTCTCGCGGTTTTAGCCTTTTTTCTTTGTTTAAGCCTGTTTTGGGATAAAACGGGTTCAAGTGTTGTCTAAACACTCCAAATTCATCCCAAACTCTTGCAATTAGTTAAATGCATTGGATGTCCCACATTCTGACCCTAGAAACAGTAACAAAGCTGTTTACTGCTTCGAATCAATGTTTTCTCTCGGTTTTAGCCTGTTTTCTCGGTTTAAGCATGTTTTGGGATAAAATGGGTTCAAGTGTTGTCTAAACACTCCAAACTCATCCCGAAATCTTGCAATTAGTTAAATGCATTGGATCGTCCCACATTCTGACCCTAGAAACAGTAACAAAGCTGTTTACTGCTTCGAATTGATGTTTTCTCGGTTTTAGCCGGTTTCGGGACAAAATGGGTAAAAGTGGTGGCTAAACACTCCAAATTCAACCCGAACTCTTATAATTAGTCAAATGCATTGGATTGTTACATATTTTGACCTTAGAAAGAGTTACATAGCTGTTTACGGCTTCGAATCATTGTTTTCTCTCGGTTTTAGTCTGTTTTCTTGGTTTAAGCCTATTTTGGGATAAAACGTGTTCAAGTGTTTTCTAAACACTCCAAATTTATCCCGAACTCTTACAATTAGTCAAACGCATTAAATTGTCACACATTCTGACCCTAGAAACAGTCACAAAGCTGTTTACTGCTTCGAATCAATGTTTTATCGGTTTTAGCCTGTTTCGGGACAAAATGGGTAAAAGCGGTGCCTAAACACTCCAAATTCAACCCGAACTCGTATAATTAGTCAAATGCATTGGATTGTTACATATTTTGACCCTAGAAAGAGTAAAATAGCTCTGTACTGCTTTGAATCAATGTTTTCTCGCGGTTTTAGCCTTTTTTCTTTGTTTAAGCCTGTTTTGGGATAAAACGGGTTCAAGTGTTGTCTAAACACTCCAAATTCATCCCGAACTCTTGCAATTAGTTAAATGCATTGGATGTCCCACATTCTGACCCTAGAAACAGTAACAAAGCTGTTTACTGCTTCGAATCAATGTTTTCTCTCGGTTTTAGCCTGTTTTCTCGGTTTAAGCATGTTTTGGGATAAAACGGGTTCAAGTGTTGTCTAAACACTCCAAATTCATCCCGAAATCTTGCAATTAGTTAAATGCATTGGATCGTCCCACATTCTGACCCTAGAAACAGTAACAAAGCTGTTTACTGCTTCGAATCAATGTTTTCTCGGTTTTAGCCTGTTTCGGGACAAAATGGGTAAAAGTGGTGTCTAAACACTCCAAATTCAACCCGAACTCTTATAATTAGTCAAATGCATTGGATTGTTACATATTTTGACCTTAGAAAGAGTTACATAGCTGTTTACGGCTTCGAATCATTGTTTTCTCTCGGTTTTAGTCTATTTTCTTGGTTTAAGCCTATTTTGGGATAAAACGTGTTCAAGTGTTTTCTAAACACTCCAAATTTATCCCGAACTCTTACAATTAGTCAAACGCATTAAATTGTCACACATTCTGACCCTAGAAACAGTAACAAAGCTGTTTACTGCTTCGAATCAATGTTTTATCGGTTTTAGCCTGTTTCGGGACAAAATGGGTAAAAGCGGTGTCTAAACACTCCAAATTCAACACGAACTCGTATAATTAGTCAAATGCATTGGATTGTTACATATTTTGACCCTAGAAAGAGTAACATAGCTCTGTACTGCTTCGAATCAATGTTTTCTCGCGGTTTTAGCCTTTTTTCTTTGTTTAAGCCTGTTTTGGGATAAAACGGGTTCAAGTGTTGTCTAAACACTCCAAATTCATCCCGAACTCTTGTAATTAGTTAAATGCATTGGATATCCCACATTCTGACCCTAGAAACAGTAACAAAGCTGTTTACTGCTTCGAATCAATGTTTTCTCTCGGTTTTAGCCTGTTTTCTCGGTTTAAGCATGTTTTGGGATAAAACGGGTTCAAGTGTTGTCTAAACACTCCAAATTCATCCTGAAATCTTGAAATTAGTTAAATGCATTGGATAATCCCATATTTTGACCCTAGAAACAGTAACAAAGCTGTTTACTGCTTCGAATCAATGTTTTCTCGGTTTTAGCCTGTTTCGGGACAAAATGGGTGTAAGTTTAGATACAAAAGAGAATAAGAAGATCGAGTGTGTATAACAAGAGAGTTTGTGTTTGGTTGAGTGAGTCCACGAGAGGGAGAGAGAGAGAGAGTGTAAGTGAAAAAGTGTAGAAGAAGAAAGAAACTTTTTTACTTAATTTATTTCATGGGTACACACCTAATATAGACATAAGCTATAGGAATATTCTACAAGATGCTACACGATTTTACATAGTGAAAGCGACCTATACAACCCTTAACTACACATGTGACTAATTAGTTGACTTCTCCCTTCCCACTTGCATCAAGTCGCCAACGGTCACCTTGGGAAGGATCTAGAGGCTTGATTTGAGTCTCACACAAGTCATGGAAGGCTATTCATGGGCTTCCACTTGAGATGGTATGAATGGCCCGATGAGGATTGTACGGACGACCCGGTCATGGTTGTACGGATGGCGACTGTATGGACATGGTGATCATGATCCCAAATTATAGCCTGTTTCGGGACAAAATGGGTAAAAGTGGTGTCCAAACACTCCAAATTCAACCTGAACTTTTATAATTAGTCAAACGCTTTGGATTGTTACATATTTTGACCCTAGAAAGAGTTACATAGCTGCTTACTGCTTCGAATAAATGTTTTCTCTCGGTTTTAGCCTGTTTTCTCAGTTTAAGCCTGTTTTGGGATAAAACGGGTTTAAGTGTTGTCTAAACACTCCAAATTCATCCCGAACTCTTACAATTAGTCAAATGCATTGAATTGTCACATATTCTGATCCTAAAAACAGTAACAAAGCTGTTTACTGCTTCGAATCGATGTTTTCTCGGTTTTAGCCTGTTTCGGGACAAAATGGGTAAAAGTGGTGGCTAAACAGTCCAAATTCAACCCGAACTCTTATAATTAGTCAAACGCATTGGATTGTTACATATTTTGACCCTAGAAAGAGTAACATAGCTGTGTAATGCTTCGAATCAATGTTTTCTCTCGGTTTTAGCCTGTTTTCTTGGTTTAATCCTGGTTTGGGATAAAACGGATTTAAGTGTTGTCTAAACACTCAAAATTGATCCTGAACTCTTACAATTAGTCAAATATTTTAAATTTTCACACATTTTGACGCTAGAAACAGTAACAAAGCTGTTTACTGCTTCGAATCAATGTTTTCTCGGTTTTAGCCTGTTTCGGGACAAAATGGATAAAAGTGGTGTCTAAACACTCCAAATTCAACCCAAACTCTTATAATTAGTCAAATGCATTGGATTGTTACATATTTTGACCCGAGAAAGAGTTAAATAGCTGTTTACTGGGTCGAATCAATTTTTTCTCTCGGTTTTAGTCTGTTTTCTCGGTTTAAGCCTGTTTTGGGATCAAACATGTTTAAGTGTTGTCTAAACACTCCAAATTCATCCCGAACTCTTACAATTAGTCAAATGCATTTAATTATCACACATTCTGACCCTAGAAACAGTAACAAAGCTGTTTACTGCTTTGAATCAATGTTTTATCGGTTTTAGCCTGTTTTGGGATAAAACGGGTTCAAGTGGTTTCTAAACACTCCAAATTCATCCCGAACTCTTGCAATTAGTTAAATGCATTGGATGTCCCACATTCTGACCCTAGAAACAGTAACAAAGCTGTTTACTGCTTCGAATAAATGTTTTCTCTCGGTTTTAGCCTTTTTTCTTTGTTTAAGCCTGTTTTGGGATACAACGGGTTCAAGTGTTGTCTAAACACTCCAAATTCATCCCGAAATCTTGCAATTAGTTAAATGCATTGGAACGTCCCACATTCTGACCCTAGAAACAGTAACAAAGCTGTTTACTGCTTCGAATCAATGTTTTCTCGGTTTTAGCCTGTTTCGGGACAAAATGGGTAAAAGTGGTGGCTAAACACTCCAAATTCAACCCGAACTCTTATAATTAGTCAAATGCATTGGATTGTTACATATTTTGACCTTAGAAAGAGTTACATAGCTGTTTACGGCTTTGAATCATTGTTTTCTCTCGGTTTTAGTCTGTTTTCTCGGTTTAAGCCTGTTTTGGGATAAAACGTGTTTAAGTGTTTTCTAAACACTCCAAATTTATCCCGAACTCTTACAATTAGTCAAACGCATTATATTGTCACACATTCTGACCCTAGAAACAGTAACAAAGCTGTTTACTGCTTCGAATCAATGTTTTATCGGTTTGAGCCTGTTTCGGGACAAAATGGGTAAAAGCGGTGTCTAAACACTCCAAATTCAACCCGAACTCGTATAATTAGTCAAATGCATTGGATTGTTACATATTTTGACCCTAGAAAGAGTAACATAGCTCTGTACTGCTTTGAATCAATGTTTTCTCGCGGTTTTAGCCTTTTTTTCTTTGTTTAAGCCTGTTTTGGGATACAACGGGTTCAAGTGTTGTCTAAACACTCCAAATTCATCCCGAACTCTTGGAATTAGTTAAATGCATTGGATGTCCCACATTCTGACCCTAGAAACAGTAACAAAGCTGTTTACTGCTTCGAATCAATGTTTTCTCTCGGTTTTAGCCTGTTTTCTCGGTTTAAGCATGTTTTGGGATAAAACGGGTTCAAATGTTGTCTAAACACTCCAAATTCATCCCGAAATCTTGCAATTAGTTAAATGCATTGGATCGTCCCACATTCTGACCCTAGAAATAGTAACAAAGCTGTTTACTGCTTCGAATCAATGTTTTCTCGGTTTTAGCCTGTTTCGGGACAAAATGGGTAAAAGTGGTGTCTAACCACTCCAAATTCAACCCGAACTCTTATAATTAGTCAAATGCATTGGATTGTTACATATTTTGACCTTAGAAAGAGTTACATAGCTGTTTACGGCTTCGAATCATTGTTTTCTCTCGGTTTTAGTCTGTTTTCTTGGTTTAAGCCTGTTTTGGGATAAAACGTGTTCAAGTGTTTTCTAAACACTCCAAATTTATCCCGAACTCTTACAATTAGTCAAACGCATTAAATTGTCACACATTCTGACCCTAGAAACAGTAACAAAGTTGTTTACTGCTTCGAATCAATGTTTTATCGGTTTTAGCATGTTTCGGGACAAAATGGGTAAAAGCGGTGTCTAAACACTCCAAATTCAACACGAACTCGTATAATTAGTCAAATGCATTGGATTGTTACATATTTTGACCCTAGAAAGAGTAACATAGCTCTGTACTGCTTTGAATCAATGTTTTCTCGCGGTTTTAGCCTTTTTTCTTTGTTTAAGCCTGTTTTGGGATAGAACGGGTTCAAGTGTTGTCTAAACACTCCAAATTCATCCCGAACTCTTGTAATTAGTTAAATGCATTGGATATCCCACATTCTGACCCTAGAAACAGTAACAAAGCTGTTTACTGGTTCGAATCAATGTTTTCTCTCGGTTTTAGCTTGTTTTCTCGGTTTAAGCATGTTTTGGGATAAAACGGGTTCAAGTGTTTTCTAAACACTCCAAATTCATCCTGAAATCTTGCAATTAGTTAAATGCATTGGATCATCCCACATTCTGACCCTAGAAACAGTAACAAAGCTGTTTACTGCTTCGAATCAATGTTTTCTCGGTTTTAGCCTGTTTCGGGACAAAATGGGTGTAAGTTTAGATACAAAAGAGAATAAGAAGATCGAGTGTGTATAACAAGAGAGTTTGTGTTTGGTTGAGTGAGTCCACGAGAGGGAGAGAGAGAGAGAGAGTAAGTGAAAAAGTGTAGAAGAAGAAAGAAACTTTCTTACTTAATTTAGTTCATGGGTACACACCTAATATAGACATAAGCTAGAGGAATATTCTACAAGATGCTACACGATTTTACATAGTGAAAGCGACCTATACAACTCTTAACTACACATGTCACTAATTAGTTGACTTCTCCCTTCCCACTTGCATCAAGTCGCCAACGGTCACCTTGGGAAGGATCTAGAGGCTTGATTTGAGTCTCACACAAGTCATGGAAGGCTTTTCATGGGCTTCCACTTGAGATGGTATGAATGGCCCGGTGAGGATTGTACGGACGGCCCGGTCATCGTTGTACGGATGGCGACTGTACGGACATGGTGATCATGATCCCAAATTATACTCCCCCTCAAGCTTAGTCATTGGACCCTATGACACAAGCTTGAACCATTGATCACCTACCTCATTAAAAACCTTAGTATAGAAAACCTCTTGGGAAAAACTATACTTAAGGGAAAAAGAGTGTAGGATCTCAAGGTTTGATGAGGTCCATGAGTCCAAGCTTTGAGTGTATGTACTCACACACTTGAGGGCTGGCCGCCTTGGTGAAAACATCGGCTAGTTGCTTGGAGCTCTCGGTATGGCACGGAAGGGTTACGCCTAGTTGGATTTGCTCTCGGACTTTGTGGCAATCAACTTCAATGTGCTTTGTTCTCTCGTGGAACACTGAGTTGGTTGCAATATGAATAGCTGCTTCATTATCACAATACATTGTGATCGGCTTCATAATGTTGACTCCAAGATCTTTGAGTAGGTTCTTGAGCCACATCAATTCTGTAGTCAGCTTGCGCATCGCTCTATACTCGGACTCGGCGCCTTATAGAGACACTACCTTCTGTTTCTTGCTTTTCCATGTTACTAGGTTGCCTCCAAGAAAGGTGCAGTAGCCGCTGGTTGATCTACGGTCTTCTTTGTCCCTGACATAGTCCGCGTCACAATATCCCACGAGCTCCGTGTTGTTATTGCACCCCATCCATATTCCTTGGCCCGGCGATCCTTTAATGTACTTGAGGATCCGGTTGACTATGTTCCAGTGGTGCACCTTCGGAGCTTGCATATGTTGACTAGCCTGGTTCACAGCAAAACAAATATCGGGTCTAGTGATGGTCAAGTAAATAAGCTTACAACCAACCGCCTATATTGTGTCACATTCTTGAACGGTTGGTCCTCGGGCTCCCCCTCACGGCAAACCTTGTAGTTCTCATCCAATGGTGTTGTGACCGGTCTTGATCCGAGCTTTCCTACTTCATTTAAGAGGTCAATCGCATATTTTCTTTGAGATAGGTATAATCCCTCTTCCGAGCGACACACTTCTATCCCTAGGAAATATTTCAACTCACCAAGGTCCTTAATATCAAAAACTGACTTTAAATATGCCTTAGTTTCTTGAATCCCTACCGTGTCATTCCTGGATATGATGATGTCATCAACATATACAAGAATGACAATGATACCTTGGTCACTTGGGTATGTGAAAAGAGTGTGGTCAGATTCTGATCTCCTGAATCCACGCTTGGTCAAGGTTGAGCTTAGCTTGTGGTACCACGCCCTTGGCGATTGTTTCAGGCCATAGATCGCTTTGTTGAGTTTGAATACTTTGCCGGGACTAACCGTGTCCTCTAGGCCCGGTGGTGGTCTCATGTATACTTCTTCTTCCAGTTCGCCTTGTAGGAACGCATTCTTCACGTCCATCTGCCACAGCTCCCATTTCAATTTGACGGCCAACGAGAGAACTACACGGACCATGTGTAGTTTGGCTACCGGGGCAAACGTATCCTGATAGTCCTCCCCGTACGTTTGTGTGAAGCCTCTTGCCACAAGACGAGCTTTGTACCGTTCAATCTCCCTGTTACTTTGATATTTGATCCTGAAGATCCATTTGGACGTCACTGCCTTCTTTCCTTTGGGTAGGTCAGTCTTGTCCCACGTGTGGTTTTTCTCCATGGCCATTCGTTCGTCTTGAACGGCATCACACCATACCTTGTGGTCTTTAGCTTTCTCATATGTTTGTGGGATCCAGTGGCTATCAACTTGAGTGAGAAAGACTTGGTGTTCTTCCGGTAAATGGGCTAACGTGCACATGGGTTGAATCGGGTGAGCTACAGCACCATTGTTGTAGTACACTCGCGTGTTTTGCCAGTGAGATGTTGGGAACTTGAGTCTTTGGCTACGTCTCAAGGGGATATCTTCCTCAAGGCCATCATCTTCGTTTCCACTGTCATGTTGCTCAATGGTCTCTTCCAGATGAACCGCATCCTCAAGATTCTCCGGGTGAGTTGGGGCTGGAGCCAGTGGTGTGGATTGGTTGTTAGACTCGCTGGGGCTGCTTTCTATAGGTGGCTCAGGCTCTCCTGGTGGATTTGGCTCGGGTGAAATAGGGGCGTCCCGATCGTTTGAGACGCCTAGCCGTTCGAGGATGATCCGGAGGTTCATTGCCCGATCGGATGCAGAGTTTGATAAGTCTCGTAGGTCTTCCCAATTTTTCTTACTATAGTACCCTTGAGACTCCAAGAACTTCACATCCCGAGAGACTACAACCCTTTTGGCTTCATGATCATAGCATTTATACCCCTTTTGTGTAGTCGAATAGCCGATGAACATTGCTTTGGTGCTTTTGGCCTCAAGTTTATCGCGTAAATCACCTGGTCTCAACACAAAGCAAGTACACCCAAATACTCGTAAGTGATCAAATGTAGGTTTTTCTTTGTTCAATACCTCAAATGGCGAGAGATCATGTAGAATCTTTGTAGGGATCCGGTTAATGAGATAGCAGGCTGCAAGGACTGCGTCTCCCCAAAACCTCCGAGGAACGTTGGTGTGAAACATCATGGACCGGGCGACTTCCATTAGATGTCTGTTCTTTCGTTCGGCTACACCATTTTGTTGTGGAGTATAAGGACAGCTGGTTTGATGAATGATTCCATGGTTGGTCAAGTGTTGTTTGAAGGCATGACTAGTATATTCACCACCATTGTCTGACCTTAAGATTTTGATCTTAGCATTGTAATGGGTTAGTCACATACTTTTGAAAACTAATAAAAGCTTCAAGGACCCGATCCTTAGTAGGTAAAAGAGTTAACCAGGTATATTTAGACTTCTCATCAATAAAGGTGACAAAATACTTTTGATTTTCTCTAGATAGGCAAGGTGATGTCCAAACATCAGAATGAACCAAATCAAAACAATTTTCATAAATAGTAATAGACTTAGGAAAAACAGATTTGCAATGTTTACCAAGAATACAAGCCTCACACTCATCATATGATGTGATGCACCAGAATCAACTATAAGCGGTTTAGTTTGATTTAGAGCAAGATAGGAGTTACCGGAGTTTTCTTTGAGGGCCTTAATGAGAGCGTCGAGGTCAGACTTCCTCACAAGGTCAGTGTTCGCTGCCAGGGCGGTTCCGTTCAGGTCAGAGGCTCGTTGGTTTGACTCGGCGCTCAGCGGCTCCACAGTCGCTTGATGAGCTCTTGGTGCCCCACGGTTGTTCATTGACCGGCTGGCTCGGAGATGTGGGTGGAGAATCCAACACTGATTCTTGAAGTGGCCCGGCTTCTTACAATGGTTGCATACTGGAGGGTTCTTGTCGTCACCTCGGTAGTAGCCCTTGTTTGCGGTTGCTCCATCAGCCTTGTTAGCGGTTATAAGCTCCCCCTTGCTTCCAAACAGCCCCATGGAACCATGTTCCTTTTGAATCTGGCTGCACACGTCCTCTAGGCTAGGGAGCTTGTCTGACCTCAATATGTGTTTGATGAGGTCGTTGTAGGATGGGTTTAGCGTGAGGAGGAGGCCGAACACCTTGTCTTGCTCGTGCCTCTCGTTCAAGATGGCCGGATCAAGTGTAGCCGGCCTAAGCATCTCAAGCTCTGCCCGAAGAGACCGAAACTTCCCAAAGTGTTTGGTGAACTCCATGTCTTCTTGGCTTAGGTTGTTGATGGCTCTCTTGATCTCAAAGACTCGGTTTAAATTGGTAGTGTTACCGAACACATTTTGTAGTGTGTCCCATAGATCCTTAGCCGTTTCACAGTAAGAGTAGGCTTCGAGTATTGGAGCATCAAGAGAGTTTTGGATGATGGCAAGCACACTTTGGTCCTCTTGGAACCACTTGTCTTCGCCGCTAGTGACCGCTTCTTTGCCGTCTTGGGTAGGCTCTTCCTTGGGAGCCTCCTTTGTGGTGATATGGGTCCAAAGCCCTCGGCCACATAGAGCCGTCTTTGTGGTTCTTGCCCACAACAAATAGTTCTCTCCTTTGAGAGTAACTGGAACAATCAAGGTCTTGGTGCCTTCCATGGAGTTTTGTCCGCTGGTCAATGCTATTATCCAACAGTTAAAGAGAGATGTCTCTCAAGTCCAAACAGAGAATGAAAGAGAGATGAAGCGGAAGTATAAGGTGGGTGAGAGATTCAAAGTTAGGAACGAAATGGCTCTGATACCATGTAAGTTTAGATACAAAAGAGAATAAGAAGATCGAGTGTGTATAACAAGAGAGTTTGTGTTTGGTTGAGTGAGTCCACGAGAGGGAGAGAGAGAGAGAGTGTAAGTGAAAAAGTGTAGAAGAAGAAAGAAACTTTCTTACTTAATTTAGTTCATGGGTACACACCTAATATAGACATAAGCTAGAGGAATATTCTACAAGATGCTACACGATTTTACATAGTGAAAGCGACCTATAAAACCCTTAACTACACATGTGACTAATTAGTTGACTTCTCCCTTCCCACTTGCATCAAGTCGCCAACGGTCACCTTGGGAAGGATCTAGAGGCTTTATTTGAGTCTCACACAAGTCATGGAAGGCTTTTCATGGGCTTCCACTTGAGATGGTATGAATGGCCCGGTGAGGATTGTACGGACGGCCCGGTCATGGTTGTATGGATGGCGACTGTACGGACATGGTGATCATGATCCCAAATTATAATGGGTAAAAGTGGTGTCTAAACACTCTAAATTCAACCCGAACTCTTATAATTAGTCCAATGCATTGGATTGTTACATATTTTGACCTTAGAAAGAGTTACATAGCTGTTTACGGCTTCGAATCATTGTTTTCTCTCGGTTTTAGTCTGTTTTCTCGGTTTAAGCCTGTTTTGGGATCAAACATGTTTAAGTGTTGTCTAAACACTCCAAATTCATCCCGAACTCTTACAATTAGTCAAATGCATTTAATTATCATACATTCTGACCCTAGAAACAGTAACAAAGCTGTTTAGTGCTTTGAATCAATGTTTTATCTGTTTTAGCCTGTTTCGGGACAAAATGGGTAAAAGTGGTGTCTAAACACTCCAAATTCAACCCAAACTCGTATAATTAGTCAAATGCATTGGATTGTTACATATGTTGACCCTAGAAAGAGTAACATAGTTGTGTACTGCTTCGAATCAATGTTTTCTCTCGGTTTTAGCTTGTTTTCTCGGTTTAAGCATGTTTTGGGATAAAACGGGTTCAAGTGTTGTCTAAACACTCCAAATTCATCCCGAGATCTTGCAATTAGTTAAATGCATTGGATCGTCTCACATTCTGACCCTAGAAACAGTAACAAAGCTGTTTACTGCTTCAAATCAATGTTTTCTCGGTTTTAGCCTGTTTTGGGACAAAATGGGTAAAAGTGGTGTCTAAACACTCCAAATTCAACCCGAACTCTTATAATTAGTGAAATGCATTGGATTGTTACATATTTTGACCTTAGAAAGAGTTACATAGCTGTTTACGGCTTCGAATCATTGTTTTCTCTCGGTTTTAGTCTGTTTTCTCGGTTTAAGCCTGTTTTGGGATAAAACGTGTTTAAGTGTTTTCTAAACACTCCAAATTTATCCCGAACTCTTACAATTAGTCAAATGCATTAAATTGTCACACATTCTGACCCTAGAAACAGTAACAAAGCTGTTTACTGCTTCGAATCAATGTTTTATCGGTTTTAGCCTGTTTCGGGACAAAATGGGTAAAAGCAGTGTCTAAACACTCCAAATTCAACCCGAACTCGTATAATTGGTCAAATGCATTGGATTGTTACATATTTTGACCCTATAAAGAGTAACATAGCTCTGTACTGCTTCGAATCAATGTTTTCTCGCGGTTTTAGCCTTTTTTCTTTGTTTAAGCCTGTTTTGGGATAAAACGGGTTCAAGTGTTGTCTAAACACTCCAAATTCATCCCGAACTCTTGCAATTAGTTAAATGCATTGGATGTCCCACATTCTGACCCTAGAAACAGTAACAAAGCTGTTTACTGCTTTGAATCAATGTTTTCTCGGTTTTAGCCTGTTTCGGGACAAAATGGGTAAAAGTGGTGTCCAAACACTCCAAATTCAACCTGAACTTTTATAATTAGTCAAACGCATTGGATTGTTACATATTTTGACCCTAGAAAGAGTTACATAGCTGGTTACTGCTTCGAATCAATGTTTTCTCTCGGTTTTAGCCTGTTTTCTCAGTTTAAGCTTGTTTTGGGATAAAACGGGTTTAAGTGTTGTCTAAACACTCCAAATTCGTCCCGAACTCTTACAATTAGTCAAATGCATTGGATTGTCACATATTCTGATCCTAAAAACAGTAACAAAGCTGTTTACTGCTTCGAATCGATGTTTTCTCGGTTTTAGCCTGTTTCGGGACAAAATGTGTAAAAGTGGTGGCTAAACACTCCAAATTCAACCCAAACTCTTATAATTAGTCAAATGCATTGGATTGTTACATAATTTTGACCCTAGAAAGAGTAACATAGCTGTGTACTGCTTCGAATCAATGTTTTCTCTCGGTTTTAGCCTGTTTTCTTGGTTTAATCCTGTTTTGGGATAAAACGGGTTTAAGTGTTGTTTAAACACTCTAAATTGATCCTGAACTCTTACAATTAGTCAAATATATTAAATTTTCACACATTCTGACGCTAGAAACAGTAACAAAGCTGTTTACTGCTTCGAATCAATGTTTTCTCGGTTTTTGCCCGTTTTGGGACAAAATGGGTAAAAGTGGTGTCTAAACACTCCAAATTCAACCCGAACTCTTATAATTAGTCAAATGCATTGGATTGTTATATATTTTGACCCGAAAAAGAGTAACATAGCTGTTTACTGCGTCGAATCAATTTTTTCTCTTGGTTTTAGTCTGTTTTCTCGGTTTAAGCCTGTTTTGGGATCAAACATGTTTAAGTAACAAAGCTGTTTACTGCTTTGAATCAATGTTTTATCGGTTTTAGCCTGTTTCGGGACAAAATGGGTAAAAGTGGTGTCTAAACACTCCAAATTCAACCCGAACTCGTATAATTAGTCAAATGCATTGGTTTGTTACATATGTTGACCCTAGAAAGAGTAACATAGTTGTGTACTGCTTCGAATCAATGTTTTCTCGCGGTTTTAGCCTTTTTTCTTTGTTTAAGCCTGTTTTGGGATAAAACGGGTTCAAGTGTTGTCTAAACACTCTAAATTCATCCCGAACTCTTGCAATTAGTTAAATGCATTGGATGTCCCACATTCTGACCCTAGAAACAGTAACAAAGTTGTTTACTGCTTCGAATCAATGTTTTCTCTCGGTTTTAGCCTGTTTTCTCGGTTTAAGCATGTTTTGGGATAAAACGGGTTCAAGTGTTGTCTAAACACTCCAAATTCATCCCGAAATCTTGCAATTAGTTAAATGCATTGGAACGTCCCACATTCTGACCCTAGAAACAGTAACAAAGCTGTTTACTGCTTCGAATCAATGTTTTCTTGGTTTTAGTCTCTTTCGGGACAAAATGGGTAAAAGTGGTGTCTAAACACTCCAAATTCAACCCGAACTCTTATAATTAGTCAAATGCATTGGATTGTTACATATTTTGACCTTAGAAAGAGTTACATAGCTTTTTACGGCTTCGAATCATTGTTTTCTCTCGGTTTTAGTCTTTTTTCTCGGTTTAAGCCTGTTTTGGGATAAAACGTGTTTAAGTGTTTTCTAAACACTCCAAATTTATCCCGAACTCTTACAATTAGTCAAAAGCATTAAATTGTCACACATTCTGACCCTAGAAACAGTAACAAAGCTGTTTACTGCTTCGAATCAATGTTTTATCGGTTTTAGCCTGTTTCGGGACAAAATGGGTAAAAGTGGTGTCTAAACACTCCAAATTCAACCCGAACTCGTATAATTAGTCAAATGCATTGGTTTGTTACATATGTTGACCCTAGAAAGAGTAACATAGTTGTGTACTGCTTCGAATCAATGTTTTCTCGCGGTTTTAGCCTTTTTTCTTTGTTTAAGCCTGTTTTGGGATAAAACGGGTTCAAGTGTTGTGTAAACACTCCAAATTCATCCCGAACTCTTGCAATTAGTTAAATTCATTGGATGTCCCACATTCTGACCCTAGAAACAGTAACAAAGCTGTTTACTGCTTCGAATCAATGTTTTCTCTCGGTTTTAGCCTGTTTTCTCGGTTTAAGCATGTTTTGGGATAAAACGGGTTCAAGTGTTGTCTAAACACTCCAAATTCATCCCGAAATCTTGCAATTAGTTAAATGCATTGGAACGTCCCACATTCTGACCCTAGAAACAGTAACAAAGCTGTTTACTGCTTCGAATCAATGTTTTCTTGGTTTTAGTCTCTTTCGGGACAAAATGGGTAAAAGTGGTGTCTAAACACTCCAAATTCAACCCGAACTCTTATAATTAGTCAAATGCATTGGATTGTTACATATTTTGACCTTAGAAAGAGTTACATAGCTTTTTACGGCTTCGAATCATTGTTTTCTCTCGGTTTTAGTCTGTTTTCTCGGTTTAAGCCTGTTTTGGGATAAAACGTGTTTAAGTGTTTTCTAAACACTCCAAATTTATCCCGAACTCTTACAATTAGTCAAAAGCATTAAATTGTCACACATTCTGACCCTAGAAACAGTAACAAAGCTGTTTACTGCTTCGAATCAATGTTTTATCGGTTTTAGCCTGTTTCGGGACAAAATGGGTAAAAGTGGTGTCTAAACACTCCAAATTCAACCCGAACTCGTATAATTAGTCAAATGCATTGGTTTGTTACATATGTTGACCCTAGAAAGAGTAACATAGTTGTGTACTGCTTCGAATCAATGTTTTCTCGCGGTTTTAGCCTTTTTTCTTTGTTTAAGCCTGTTTTGGGATAAAAGGGGTTCAAGTGTTGTCTAAACACTCCAAATTCATCCCGAACTCTTGCAATTAGTTAAATTCATTGGATGTCCCACATTCTAACCCTAGAAACAGTAACAAAGCTGTTTACTGCTTCGAATCAATGTTTTCTCTCGGTTTTAGCCTGTTTTCTCGGTTTAAGCATGTTTTGGGATAAAACGGGTTCAAGTGTTGTCTAAACACTCCAAATTCATCCC
This sequence comes from Camelina sativa, assembly GCF_030686135.1. NCBI lineage: Eukaryota > Viridiplantae > Streptophyta > Magnoliopsida > Brassicales > Brassicaceae > Camelina > Camelina sativa. Next base: position 19,539,880 of record NC_141893.1, read on the forward strand.
GAAATCTTGCAATTAGTTAAATGCATTGGAACGTCCCACATTCTGACCCTAGAAACAGTAACAAAGCTGTTTACTGCTTCGAATCAATGTTTTCTCGGTTTTAGCCTGTTTCGGGACAAAATGGGTAAAAGTGGTGGCTAAACACTCCAAATTCAACCCGAACTCTTATAATTAGTCAAATGCATTGGATTGTTACATATTTTGACCTTAGAAAGAGTTACATAGCTTTTTACGGCTTCGAATCATTGTTTTCTCTCGGTTTTAGTCTGTTTTCTCGGTTTAAGCCTGTTTTGGGATAAAACGTGTTTAAGTGTTTTCTAAACACTCCAAATTTATCCCGAACTCTTACAATTAGTCAAAAGCATTAAATTGTCACACATTCTGACCCTAGAAACAGTAACAAAGCTGTTTACTGCTTCGAATCAATGTTTTATCGGTTTTAGCCTGTTTCGGGACAAAATGGGTAAAAGCGGTGTCTAAACACTCCAAATTCAACCCGAACTTGTATAATTAGTCAAATGCATTGGATTGTTACATATTTTGACCCTATAAAGAGAAACATAGCTCTGTACTGCTTCGAATCAATGTTTTCTCGCGGTTTTAGCCTTTTTTCTTTGTTTAAGCCTGTTTTGGGATAAAACGGGTTCAAGTGTTGTCTAAACACTCCAAATTCATCCCGAACTCTTGCAATTAGTTAAATGCATTGAATGTCCCACATTCTGACCCTAGAAACAGTAACAAAACTGTTTACTGCTTCGAATCAATGTTTTCTCGGTTTTAGCCTGTTTCGGGACAAAATGGATAAAAGTGGTGTCCAAACACTCCAAATTCAACCTGAACTTTTATAATTAGTCAAACGCATTGGATTGTTACATATTTTGACCCTAGAAAGAGTTACATAGCTGTTTACTGCTTCGAATCAATGTTTTCTCTCGGTTTTAGCCTGTTTTCTCAGTTTAAGCTTGTTTTGGGATAAAACGGGTTTAAGTGTTGTCTAAACACTCCAAATTCATCCCGAACTCTTACAATTAGTCAAATGCATTGGATTGTCACATATTCTGATCCTAAAAACAGTAACAAAGCTGTTTACTGCTTCGAATCGATGTTTTCTCGGTTTTAGCCTGTTTCGGGACAAAATGGGTAAAAGTGGTGGCTAAACACTCCAAATTCAACCCGAACTCTTATAATTAGTCAAACGCATTGGATTGTTACATATTTTGACCCTAGAAAGAATAACATAGCTGTGTACTGCTTCGAATCAATGTTTTCTCTCGGTTTTAGCTTGTGTTCTTGGTTTAATCCTGTTTTGGGATAAAACGGGTTTAAATGTTATCTAAACACTCTAAATTGATCCTGAACTCTTACAATTAGTCAAATATATTAAATTGTCACACATTCTGACGCTAGAAACAGTAACAAAGCTGTTTACTGCTTCGAATCAATGTTTTCTCAGTTTTAGCCTGTTTCGGGACAAAATGGGTAAAAGTGGTGTCTTAACACTCCAAATTCAACCCGAACTCTTACAATTAGTCAAATGCATTGGATTGTTACATATTTTGACCCGAGAAAGAGTTACATAACTGTTTACTGCGTCGAATCAATTTTTTCTCTCGGTTTTAGTCTGTTTTCTCGGTTTAAGCCTGTTTTGAGATCAAACATGTTTAGGTGTTGTCTAAACACTCCAAATTCATCCTGAACTCTTAAAATTAGTCAAATGCATTTAATTATCACACATTTTGACCCTAGAAACAGTAAAAAATCTGTTTACTGCTTTGAATCAATGTTTTATCGGTTTTAGCCTATTTCGGGACAAAATGGGTAAAAGTGGTGTCTAAACACTCCAAATTCAACCCGAACTCGTATAATTAGTCAAATGCATTGGATTGTTACATATTTTGACCCTAGAAAGAGTAACATAGCTCTGTACTGCTTCGAATCAATGTTTTCTCGCGGTTTTAGCCTTTTTTCTTTGTTTAAGCCTGTTTTGGGATAAAACGGGTTCAAGTGTTGTCTAAACACTCCAAATTCATCCCGAAATCTTGCAATTAGTTAAATGCATTGGATCGTCCCACATTCTGACCCTAGAAACAGTAACAAAGCTGTTTACTGCTTCGAATCAATGTTTTCTCGGTTTTAGCCTGTTTCGGGACAAAATGGGTAAAAGTGGTGTCTAAACACTCCAAATTCAACCCGAACTCTTATAATTAGTCAAATGCATTGGATTGTTACATATTTTGACCTTAGAAATAGTTACATAGCTGTTTACTGCTTCGAATCAATGTTTTCTCGGTTTTAGCCTGTTTCGGGACAAAATGGGTTAAAGCGGTGTCTAAACACTTCAAATTCAACCCGAACTCGTATAATTACTCAAATGCATTGGATTGTTACATATTTTGACCCTATAAAGAGGAACATAGCTCTGTACTGCTTCGAATCAATGTTTTCTCGCGGTTTTAGTCTTTTTTCTTTGTTTAAGCCTGTTTTGGGATAAAACGGGTTCAAGTGTTGTCTAAACACTCTAAATTGATCCTGAACTCTTACAATTAGTCAAATATATTAAATTTTCACACATTCTGACGCTAGAAACAGTAACAAAGCTATTGACTGCTTCGAATCAATGTTTTCTCGGTTTTAGCCTGTTTCGGGACAAAATGGGTAAAAGTGGTGTCTAAACACTCCAAATTCAACCTGAACTCGTATAATTAGTCAAATGCATTGGATTGTTACATATTTTGACCCTAGAAAGAGTAACATAGCTGTGTACTTCTTCGAATCAATGTTTTCTCTCGGTTTTAGCCTGTTTTCTCAGTTTAAGCATGTTTTGGGATAAAACGGGTTCAAGTGTTGTCTAAACACTCCAAATTCATCCCGAAATCTTGCAATTAGTTAAATGCATTGGATCGTCCCACATTCTGACCGTAGAAACAGTAACAAAGCTGTTTACTGCTTCAAATCAATGTTTTCTCGGTTTTAGCCTGTTTCGGGACAAAATCGGTAAAAGTGGTGTCTAAACACTCCAAATTCAACCCGAACTCTTATAATTAGTCAAATGCATTGGATTGTTACATATTTTGACCCGAGAAAGAGTTACATAACTGTTTACTGCGTCGAATCAATTTTTTCTCTCGGTTTTAGTCTGTTTTCTCGGTTTAAGCCTGTTTTGAGATCAAACATGTTTAAGTGTTGTCTAAACACTCCAAATTCATCCTGAACTCTTAAAATTAGTCAAATGCATTTAATTATCACACATTCTGACCCTAGAAACAGTAAAAAAGCTGTTTAATGCTTTGAATCAATGTTTTATCGGTTTTAGCCTGTTTCGGGACAAAATGGGTAAAAGTGGTGTCTAAACACTCCAAATTCAACCCGAACTCGTATAATTAGTCAAATGCATTGGATTGTTACATATTTTGACCCTAGAAAGAGTAACATAGCTCTGTACTGCTTCGAATCAATGTTTTCTCGCGGTTTTAGCCTTTTTTCTTTGTTTAAGCCTGTTTTGGGATAAAACGGGTTCAAGTGTTGTCTAAACACTCTAAATTGATCCTGAACTCTTACAATTAGTCAAATATATTAAATTTTCACACATTCTGACGCTAGAAACAGTAACAAAGCTATTTACTGCTTCGAATCAATGTTTTCTCGGTTTTAGCCTGTTTCGGGACAAAATGGGTAAAAGTGGTGTCTAAACACTCCAAATTCAACCTGAACTCGTATAATTAGTCAAATGCATTGGATTGTTACATATTTTGACCCTAGAAAGAGTAACATAGCTGTGTACTTCTTCGAATCAATGTTTTCTCTCGGTTTTAGCCTGTTTTCTCGGTTTAAGCATGTTTTGGGATAAAACGGGTTCAAGTGTTGTCTAAACACTCCAAATTCTTCCCGAAATCTTGCAATTAGTTAAATGCATTGGATCGTCCCACATTCTGACCGTAGAAACAGTAACAAAGCTGTTTACTGCTTCAAATCAATGTTTTCTCGGTTTTAGCCTGTTTCGGGACAAAATCGGTAAATGTGGTGTCTAAACACTCCAAATTCAACCCGAACTCTTATAATTAGTCAAATGCATTGGATTGTTACATATTTTGACCCGAGAAAGAGTTACATAACTGTTTACTGCGTCGAATCAATTTTTTCTCTCGGTTTTAGTCTGTTTTCTCGGTTTAAGCCTGTTTTGAGATCAAACATGTTTAAGTGTTGTCTAAACACTCCAAATTCATCCTGAACTCTTAAAATTAGTCAAATGCATTTAATTATCACACATTCTGACCCTAGAAACAGTAAAAAAGCTGTTTAATGCTTTGAATCAATGTTTTATCGGTTTTAGCCTGTTTCGGGACAAAATGGGTAAAAGTGGTGTCTAAACACTCCAAATTCAACCCGAACTCGTATAATTAGTCAAATGCATTGGATTGTTACATATTTTGACCTTAGAAAGAGTAACATAGCTCTGTACTGCTTCGAATCAATGTTTTCTCGCGGTTTTAGCCTTTTTTCTTTGTTTAAGCCTGTTTTGGGATAAAACGGGTTCAAGTGTTGTCTAAACACTCCAAATTCATCCCGAAATCTTGCAATTAGTTAAATGCATTGGATCGTCCCACATTCTGACCCTAGAAACAGTAACAAAGCTGTTTACTGCTTCAAATCAATGTTTTCTCGGTTTTAGCCTGTTTCGGGACAAAATCGGTAAAAGTGGTGTCTAAACACTCCAAATTCAACCCGAACTCTTATAATTAGTCAAATGCATTGGATTGTTACATATTTTGACCCGAGAGAGAGTTACATAACTGTTTACTGCGTCGAATCAATTTTTTCTCTCGGTTTTAGTCTGTTTTCTCGGTTTAAGCCTGTTTTGAGATCAAACATGTTTAAGTGTTGTCTAAACACTCCAAATTCATCCTGAACTCTTAAAATTAGTCAAATGCATTTAATTATCACACATTCTGACCCTAGAAACAGTAAAAAAGCTGTTTACTGCTTTGAATCAATGTTTTATCGGTTTTACCCTGTTTCGGGACAAAATGGGTAAAAGTGGTGTCTAAACACTCCAAATTCAACCCGAACTCGTATAATTACTCAAATGCATTGGATTGTTACATATTTTGACCCTATAAAGAGTAACATAGCTCTGTACTGCTTCGAATCAATGTTTTCTCGCGGTTTTAGTCTTTTTTCTTTGTTTAAGCCTGTTTTGGGATAAAACGTGTTCAAGTGTTGTCTAAACACTCCAAATTGATCCTGAACTCTTACAATTAGTCAAATATATTAAATTTTCACACATTCTGACGCTAGAAACAGTAACAAAGCTATTTACTGCTTCGAATCAATGTTTTCTCGGTTTTAGCCTGTTTCGGGACAAAATGGGTAAAAGTGGTGTCTAAACACTCCAAATTCAACCTGAACTCGTATAATTAGTCAAATGCATTGGATTGTTACATATTTTGACCCTAGAAAGAGTAACATAGCTGTGTACTTCTTCGAATCAATGTTTTCTCTCGGTTTTAGCCTGTTTTCTCGGTTTAAGCATGTTTTGGGATAAAACGGGTTCAAGTGTTGTCTAAACACTCCAAATTCATCCCGAAATCTTGCAATTAGTTAAATGCATTGGATCGTCCCACATTCTGACCGTAGAAACAGTAACAAAGCTGTTTACTGCTTCAAATCAATGTTTTCTCGGTTTTAGCCTGTTTCGGGACAAAATCGGTAAAAGTGGTGTCTAAACACTCCAAATTCAACCCGAACTCTTATAATTAGTCAAATGCATTGGATTGTTACATATTTTGACCCGAGAAAGAGTTACATAACTGTTTACTGCGTCGAATCAATTTTTTCTCTCGGTTTTAGTCTGTTTTCTCGGTTTAAGCCTGTTTTGAGATCAAACATGTTTAAGTGTTGTCTAAACACTCCAAATTCATCCTGAACTCTTAAAATTAGTCAAATGCATTTAATTATCACACATTCTGACCCTAGAAACAGTAAAAAAGCTGTTTAATGCTTTGAATCAATGTTTTATCGGTTTTAGCCTGTTTCGGGACAAAATGGGTAAAAGTGGTGTCTAAACACTCCAAATTCAACCCGAACTCGTATAATTAGTCAAATGCATTGGATTGTTACATATTTTGACCTTAGAAAGAGTAACATAGTTCTGTACTGCTTCGAATCAATGTTTTCTCGCGGTTTTAGCCTTTTTTCTTTGTTTAAGCCTGTTTTGGGATAAAACGGGTTCAAGTGTTGTCTAAACACTCCAAATTCATCCCGAAATCTTGCAATTAGTTAAATGCATTGGATCGTCCCACATTCTGACCCTAGAAACAGTAACAAAGCTGTTTACTGCTTCAAATCAATGTTTTCTCGGTTTTAGCCTGTTTCGGGACAAAATCGGTAAAAGTGGTGTCTAAACACTCCAAATTCAACCCGAACTCTTATAATTAGTCAAATGCATTGGATTGTTACATATTTTGACCCGAGAGAGAGTTACATAACTGTTTACTGCGTCGAATCAATTTTTTCTCTCGGTTTTAGTCTGTTTTCTCGGTTTAAGCCTGTTTTGAGATCAAACATGTTTAAGTGTTGTCTAAACACTCCAAATTCATCCTGAACTCTTAAAATTAGTCAAATGCATTTAATTATCACACATTCTGACCCTAGAAACAGTAAAAAAGCTGTTTATTGCTTTGAATCAGTGTTTTATCGGTTTTATCCTGTTTCGGGACAAAATGGGTAAAAGTGGTGTCTAAACACTCCAAATTCAACCCGAACTCGTATAATTAGTCAAATGCATTGGATTGTTACATATTTTGACCCTAGAAAGAGTAACATAGCTCTGTACTGCTTCGAATCAATGTTTTCTCGCGGTTTTAGCCTTTTTTCTTTGTTTAAGCCTGTTTTGGGATAAAACGGGTTCAAGTGTTGTCTAAACACTCCAAATTCATCCCGAAATCTTGCAATTAGTTAAATGCATTGGATCGTCCCACATTCTGACCCTAGAAACAGTAACAAAGCTGTTTACTGCTTCAAATCAATGTTTTCTCGGTTTTAGCCTGTTTCGGGACGAAATGGGTAAAAGCGGTGTCTAAACACTCCAAATTCAACCCGAACTCGTATAATTAGTCAAATGCATTGGATTGTTACATATTTTGACCCTAGAAAGAGTAACATAGCTGTGTACTTCTTCGAATCAATGTTTTCTCTCGGTTTTAGCCTGTTTTCTCGGTTTAAGCATGTTTTGGGATAAAACGGGTTCAAGTGTTGTCTAAACACTCCAAATTCATCCCGAAATCTTGCAATTAGTTAAATGCATTGGATCGTCCCACATTCTGACCCTAGAAACAGTAACAAAGCTGTTTACTGCTTCAAATCAATGTTTTCTCGGTTTTAGCCTGTTTCGGGACAAAATCGGTAAAAGTGGTGTCTAAACACTCCAAATTCAACCCGAACTCTTATAATTAGTCAAATGCATTGGATTGTTACATATTTTGACCCGAGAAAGAGTTACATAACTGTTTACTGCGTCGAATCAATTTTTTCTCTCGGTTTTAGTCTGTTTTCTCGGTTTAAGCCTGTTTTGAGATCAAACATGTTTAAGTGTTGTCTAAACACTCCAAATTCATCCTGAACTCTTAAAATTTGTCAAATGCATTTAATTATCACACATTCTGACCCTAGAAACAGTAAAAAAGCTGTTTACTGCTTTGAATCAATGTTTTCTCGGTTTTAGCCTGTTTCGGGACAAAATGGGTAAAAGTGGTGTCTAAACACTCCAAATTCAACCTGAACTCGTATAATTAGTCAAATGCATTGGATTGTTACATATTTTGACCCTAGAAAGAGTAACATAGCTCTGTACTGCTTCGAATCAATGTTTTCTCGCGGTTTTAGTCTTTTTTCTTTGTTTAAGCCTGTTTTGGGATAAAACGGGTTCAAGTGTTGTCTAAACACTCCAAATTCATCCCGAACTCTTGCAATTAGTTAAATGCATTGGATCGTCCCACATTCTGACCGTAGAAACAGTAACAAAGCTGTTTACTGCTTCAAATCAATGTTTTCTCGGTTTTAGCCTGTTTCGGGACAAAATCGGTAAAAGTGGTGTCTAAACACTCCAAATTCAACCCGAACTCTTATAATTAGTCAAATGCATTGGATTGTTACATATTTTGACCCGAGAAAGAGTTACATAACTGTTTACTGCGTCGAATCAATTTTTTCTCTCGGTTTTAGTCTGTTTTCTCGGTTTAAGCCTGTTTTGAGATCAAACATGTTTAAGTGTTGTCTAAACACTCCAAATTCATCCTGAACTCTTAAAATTAGTCAAATGCATTTAATTATCACACATTCTGACCCTAGAAACAGTAAAAAAGCTGTTTACTGCTTTGAATCAATGTTTTATCGGTTTTAGCCTGTTTCGGGACAAAATGGGTAAAAGTGGTGTCTAAACACTCCAAATTCAACCTGAACTCGTATAATTAGTCAAATGCATTGGATTGTTACATATTTTGACCCTAGAAAGAGTAACATAGCTGTGTACTTCTTCGAATCAATGTTTTCTCTCGGTTTTAGCCTGTTTTCTCGGTTTAAGCATGTTTTGGGATAAAACGGGTTCAAGTGTTGTCTAAACACTCCAAATTCATCCCGAAATCTTGCAATTAGTTAAATGCATTGGATCGTCCCACATTCTGACCGTAGAAACAGTAACAAAGCTGTTTACTGCTTCAAATCAATGTTTTCTCGGTTTTAGCCTGTTTCGGGACAAAATCGGTAAAAGTGGTGTCTAAACACTCCAAATTCAACCCGAACTCTTATAATTAGTCAAATGCATTGGATTGTTACATATTTTGACCCGAGAAAGAGTTACATAACTGTTTACTGCGTCGAATCAATTTTTTCTCTCGGTTTTAGTCTGTTTTCTCGGTTTAAGCCTGTTTTGAGATCAAACATGTTTAAGTGTTGTCTAAACACTCCAAATTCATCCTGAACTCTTAAAATTAGTCAAATGCATTTAATTATCACACATTCTGACCCTAGAAACAGTAAAAAAGCTGTTTACTGCTTTGAATCAATGTTTTATCGGTTTTAGCCTGTTTCGGGACAAAATGGGTAAAAGTGGTGTCTAAACACTCCAAATTCAACCCGAACTCGTATAATTAGTCAAATGCATTGGATTGTTACATATTTTGACCCTAGAAAGAGTAACATAGCTCTGTACTGCTTCGAATCAATGTTTTCTCGCGGTTTTAGCCTTTTTTCTTTGTTTAAGCCTGTTTTGGGATAAAACGGGTTCAAGTGTTGTCTAAACACTCCAAATTCATCCCGAACTCTTGCAATTAGTTAAATGCATTGGATCGTCCCACATTCTGACCCTAGAAACAGTAACAAAGCTGTTTACTGCTTCGAATCAATGTTTTCTTGGTTTTAGCCTGTTTCGGGACGAAATGGGTAAAAGCGGTGTCTAAACACTCCAAATTCAACCCGAACTCGTATAATTAGTCAAATGCATTGGATTCTTACATATTTTGACCCTAGAAAGAGTAACATAGCTGTGTACTGCTTCAAATCAATGTTTTCTCGCGGTTTTAGCCTTTTTTCTTTGTTTAAGCCTGTTTTGGGATAAAACGGGTTCAAGTGTTGTCTAAACACTCCAAATTCATCCCGAAATCTTGCAATTAGTTAAATGCATTGGATCGTCTCACATTCTGACCGTAGAAACAGTAACAAAGCTGTTTACTGCTTCAAATCAATGTTTTCTCGGTTTTAGCCTGTTTCGGGACAAAATCGGTAAAAGTGGTGTCTAAACACTCCAAATTCAACCCGAACTCTTATAATTAGTCAAATGCATTGGATTGTTACATATTTTGACCCGAGAGAGAGTTACATAACTGTTTACTGCGTCGAATCAATTTTTTCTCTCGGTTTTAGTCTGTTTTCTCGGTTTAAGCCTGTTTTGAGATCAAACATGTTTAAGTGTTGTCTAAACACTCCAAATTCATCCTGAACTCTTAAAATTAGTCAAATGCATTTAATTATCACACATTCTGACCCTAGAAACAGTAAAAAAGCTGTTTAATGCTTTGAATCAATGTTTTATCGGTTTTAGCCTGTTTCGGGACAAAATGGGTAAAAGTGGTGTCTAAACACTCCAAATTCAACCCGAACTCGTATAATTAGTCAAATGCATTGGATTGTTACATATTTTGACCCTAGAAAGAGTAACATAGTTCTGTACTGCTTCGAATCAATGTTTTCTCGCGGTTTTAGCCTTTTTTCTTTGTTTAAGCCTGTTTTGGGATAAAACGGGTTCAAGTGTTGTCTAAACACTCCAAATTCATCCCGAAATCTTGCAATTAGTTAAATGCATTGGATCGTCCCACATTCTGACCCTAGAAACAGTAACAAAGCTGTTTACTGCTTCAAATCAATGTTTTCTCGGTTTTAGCCTGTTTCGGGACAAAATCGGTAAAAGTGGTGTCTAAACACTCCAAATTCAACCCGAACTCTTATAATTAGTCAAATGCATTGGATTGTTACATATTTTGACCCGAGAGAGAGTTACATAACTGTTTACTGCGTCGAATCAATTTTTTCTCTCGGTTTTAGTCTGTTTTCTCGGTTTAAGCCTGTTTTGAGATCAAACATGTTTAAGTGTTGTCTAAACACTCCAAATTCATCCTGAACTCTTAAAATTAGTCAAATGCATTTAATTATCACACATTCTGACCCTAGAAACAGTAAAAAAGCTGTTTACTGCTTTGAATCAATGTTTTATCGGTTTTACCCTGTTTCGGGACAAAATGGGTAAAAGTGGTGTCTAAACACTCCAAATTCAACCCGAACTCGTATAATTAGTCAAATGCATTGGATTGTTACATATTTTGACCCTAGAAAGAGTAACATAGCTCTGTACTGCTTCGAATCAATGTTTTCTCGCGGTTTTAGCCTTTTTTCTTTGTTTAAGCCTGTTTTGGGATAAAACGGGTTCAAGTGTTGTCTAAACACTCCAAATTCAACCCGAAATCTTGCAATTAGTTAAATGCATAGGATCGTCCCACATTCTGACCCTAGAAACAGTAACAAAGCTGTTTACTGCTTCAAATCAATGTTTTCTCGGTTTTAGCCTGTTTCGGGACGAAATGGGTAAAAGCGGTGTCTAAACACTCCAAATTCAACCCGAACTCGTATAATTAGTCAAATGCATTGGATTGTTACATATTTTGACCCTAGAAAGAGTAACATAGCTGTGTACTTCTTCGAATCAATGTTTTCTCTCGGTTTTAGCCTGTTTTCTCGGTTTAAGCATGTTTTGGGATAAAACGGGTTCAAGTGTTGTCTAAACACTCCAAATTCATCCCGAAATCTTGCAATTAGTTAAATGCATTGGATCGTCCCACATTCTGACCCTAGAAACAGTAACAAAGCTGTTTACTGCTTCAAATCAATGTTTTCTCGGTTTTAGCCTGTTTCGGGACAAAATCGGTAAAAGTGGTGTCTAAACACTCCAAATTCAACCCGAACTCTTATAATTAGTCAAATGCATTGGATTGTTACATATTTTGACCCGAGAAAGAGTTACATAACTGTTTACTGCGTCGAATCAATTTTTTCTCTCGGTTTTAGTCTGTTTTCTCGGTTTAAGCCTGTTTTGAGATCAAACATGTTTAAGTGTTGTCTAAACACTCCAAATTCATCCTGAACTCTTAAAATTAGTCAAATGCATTTAATTATCACACATTCTGACCCTAGAAACAGTAAAAAAGCTGTTTACTGCTTTGAATCAATGTTTTCTCGGTTTTAGCCTGTTTCGGGACAAAATGGGTAAAAGTGGTGTCTAAACACTCCAAATTCAACCTGAACTCGTATAATTAGTCAAATGCATTGGATTGTTACATATTTTGACCCTAGAAAGAGTAACATAGCTCTGTACTGCTTCGAATCAATGTTTTCTCGCGGTTTTAGTCTTTTTTCTTTGTTTAAGCCTGTTTTGGGATAAAACGGGTTCAAGTGTTGTCTAAACACTCCAAATTCATCCCGAACTCTTGCAATTAGTTAAATGCATTGGATCGTCCCACATTCTGACCGTAGAAACAGTAACAAAGCTGTTTACTGCTTCAAATCAATGTTTTCTCGGTTTTAGCCTGTTTCGGGACAAAATGGGTAAAAGCGGTGTCTAAACACTCCAAATTCAACCCGAACTCGTATAATTAGTCAAATGCATTGGATTGTTACATATTTTGACCCTAGAAAGAGTAACATAGCTGTGTACTTCTTCGAATCAATGTTTTCTCTCGGTTTTAGCCTGTTTTCTCGGTTTAAGCATGTTTTGGGATAAAACGGGTTCAAGTGTTGTCTAAACACTCCAAATTCATCCCGAAATCTTGCAATTAGTTAAATGCATTGGATCGTCCCACATTCTGACCCTAGAAACAGTAACAAAGCTGTTTACTGCTTCAAATCAATGTTTTCTCGGTTTTAGCCTGTTTCGGGACAAAATCGGTAAAAGTGGTGTCTAAACACTCCAAATTCAACCCGAACTCTTATAATTAGTCAAATGCATTGGATTGTTACATATTTTGACCCGAGAAAGAGTTACATAACTGTTTACTGCGTCGAATCAATTTTTTCTCTCGGTTTTAGTCTGTTTTCTCGGTTTAAGCCTGTTTTGAGATCAAACATGTTTAAGTGTTGTCTAAACACTCCAAATTCATCCTGAACTCTTAAAATTAGTCAAATGCATTTAATTATCACACATTCTGACCCTAGAAACAGTAAAAAAGCTGTTTACTGCTTTGAATCAATGTTTTATCGGTTTTACCCTGTTTCGGGACAAAATGGGTAAAAGTGGTGTCTAAACACTCCAAATTCAACCCGAACTCGTATAATTAGTCAAATGCATTGGATTGTTACATATTTTGACCCTAGAAAGAGTAACATAGCTCTGTACTGCTTCGAATCAATGTTTTCTCGCGGTTTTAGCCTTTTTTCTTTGTTTAAGCCTGTTTTGGGATAAAACGGGTTCAAGTGTTGTCTAAACACTCCAAATTCAACCCGAAATCTTGCAATTAGTTAAATGCATAGGATCGTCCCACATTCTGACCCTAGAAACAGTAACAAAGCTGTTTACTGCTTCAAATCAATGTTTTCTCGGTTTTAGCCTGTTTCGGGACGAAATGGGTAAAAGCGGTGTCTAAACACTCCAAATTCAACCCGAACTCGTATAATTAGTCAAATGCATTGGATTGTTACATATTTTGACCCTAGAAAGAGTAACATAGCTGTGTACTTCTTCGAATCAATGTTTTCTCTCGGTTTTAGCCTGTTTTCTCGGTTTAAGCATGTTTTGGGATAAAACGGGTTCAAGTGTTGTCTAAACACTCCAAATTCATCCCGAAATCTTGCAATTAGTTAAATGCATTGGATCGTCCCACATTCTGACCCTAGAAACAGTAACAAAGCTGTTTACTGCTTCAAATCAATGTTTTCTCGGTTTTAGCCTGTTTCGGGACAAAATCGGTAAAAGTGGTGTCTAAACACTCCAAATTCAACCCGAACTCTTATAATTAGTCAAATGCATTGGATTGTTACATATTTTGACCCGAGAAAGAGTTACATAACTGTTTACTGCGTCGAATCAATTTTTTCTCTCGGTTTTAGTCTGTTTTCTCGGTTTAAGCCTGTTTTGAGATCAAACATGTTTAAGTGTTGTCTAAACACTCCAAATTCATCCTGAACTCTTAAAATTAGTCAAATGCATTTAATTATCACACATTCTGACCCTAGAAACAGTAAAAAAGCTGTTTACTGCTTTGAATCAATGTTTTCTCGGTTTTAGCCTGTTTCGGGACAAAATGGGTAAAAGTGGTGTCTAAACACTCCAAATTCAACCTGAACTCGTATAATTAGTCAAATGCATTGGATTGTTACATATTTTGACCCTAGAAAGAGTAACATAGCTCTGTACTGCTTCGAATCAATGTTTTCTCGCGGTTTTAGTCTTTTTTCTTTGTTTAAGCCTGTTTTGGGATAAAACGGGTTCAAGTGTTGTCTAAACACTCCAAATTCATCCCGAACTCTTGCAATTAGTTAAATGCATTGGATCGTCCCACATTCTGACCGTAGAAACAGTAACAAAGCTGTTTACTGCTTCAAATCAATGTTTTCTCGGTTTTAGCCTGTTTCGGGACAAAATCGGTAAAAGTGGTGTCTAAACACTCCAAATTCAACCCGAACTCTTATAATTAGTCAAATGCATTGGATTGTTACATATTTTGACCCGAGAAAGAGTTACATAACTGTTTACTGCGTCGAATCAATTTTTTCTCTCGGTTTTAGTCTGTTTTCTCGGTTTAAGCCTGTTTTGATATCAAACATGTTTAAGTGTTGTCTAAACACTCCAAATTCATCCTGAACTCTTAAAATTAGTCAAATGCATTTAATTATCACACATTCTGACCCTAGAAACAGTAAAAAAGCTGTTTACTGCTTTGAATCAATGTTTTATCGGTTTTAGCCTGTTTCGGGACAAAATGGGTAAAAGTGGTGTCTAAACACTCCAAATTCAACCCGAACTCGTATAATTAGTCAAATGCATTGGATTGTTACATATTTTGACCCTAGAAAGAGTAACATAGCTCTGTACTGCTTCGAATCAATGTTTTCTCGCGGTTTTAGCCTTTTTTCTTTGTTTAAGCCTGTTTTGGGATAAAACGGGTTCAAGTGTTGTCTAAACACTCCAAATTCATCCCGAAATCTTGCAATTAGTTAAATGCATTGGATCGTCCCACATTCTGACCGTAGAAACAGTAACAAAGCTGTTTACTGCTTCAAATCAATGTTTTCTCGGTTTTAGCCTGTTTCGGGACAAAATCGGTAAAAGTGGTGTCTAAACACTCCAAATTCAACCCGAACTCTTATAATTAGTCAAATGCATTGGATTGTTACATATTTTGACCCGAGAAAGAGTTACATAACTGTTTGCTGCGTCGAATCAATTTTTTCTCTCGGTTTTAGTCTGTTTTCTCGGTTTAAGCCTGTTTTGAGATCAAACATGTTTAAGTGTTGTCTAAACACTCCAAATTCATCCTGAACTCTTAAAATTAGTCAAATGCATTTAATTATCACACATTCTGACCCTAGAAACAGTAAAAAAGCTGTTTACTGCTTTGAATCAATGTTTTATCGGTTTTAGCCTGTTTCGGGACAAAATGGGTAAAAGTGGTGTCTAAACACTCCAAATTCAACCCGAACTCGTATAATTAGTCAAATGCATTGGATTGTTACATATTTTGACCCTAGAAAGAGTAACATAGCTCTGTACTGCTTCGAATCAATGTTTTCTCGCGGTTTTAGTCTTTTTTCTTTGTTTAAGCCTGTTTTGGGATAAAACGGGTTCAAGTGTTGTCTAAACACTCTAAATTGATCCTGAACTCTTACAATTAGTCAAATATATTAAATTTTCACACATTCTGACGCTAGAAACAGTAACAAAGCTATTTACTGCTTCGAATCAATGTTTTCTCGGTTTTAGCCTGTTTCGGGACAAAATGGGTAAAAGTGGTGTCTAAACACTCCAAATTCAACCTGAACTCGTATAATTGGTCAAATGCATTGGATTGTTACATATTTTGACCCTAGAAAGAGTAACATAGCTGTGTACTTCTTCGAATCAATGTTTTCTCTCGGTTTTAGCCTGTTTTCTCGGTTTAAGCATGTTTTGGGATAAAACGGGTTCAAGTGTTGTCTACACACTCCAAATTCATCCCGAAATCTTGCAATTAGTTAAATGCATTGGATCGTCCCACATTCTGACCGTAGAAACAGTAACAAAGCTGTTTACTGCTTCAAATCAATGTTTTCTCGGTTTTAGCCTGTTTCGGGACAAAATCGGTAAAAGTGGTGTCTAAACACTCCAAATTCAACCCGAACTCTTATAATTAGTCAAATGCATTGGATTGTTACATATTTTGACCCGAGAAAGAGTTACATAACTGTTTACTGCGTCGAATCAATTTTTTCTCTCGGTTTTAGCCTTTTTTCTTTGTTTAAGCCTGTTTTGGGATAAAACGGGTTCAAGTGTTGTCTAAACACTCCAAATTCATCCTGAACTCTTAAAATTAGTCAAATGCATTTAATTATCACACATTCTGACCCTAGAAACAGTAAAAAAGCTGTTTATATCTTTGAATCAATGTTTTATCTGTTTTAGCCTGTTTCGGGACAAAATGGGTAAAAGTGGTGTCTAAACACTCCAAATTCAACCCGAACTCGTATAATTAGTCAAATGCATTGGATTGTTACATATTTTGACCCTAGAAAGAGTAACATAGCTCTGTACTGCTTCGAATCAATGTTTTCTCGCGGTTTTAGCCTTTTTTCTTTGTTTAAGCCTGTTTTGGGATAAAACGGGTTCAAGTGTTGTCTAAACACTCCAAATTCATCCCGAAATCTTGCAATTAGTTAAATGCATTGGATCGTCCCACATTCTGACCGTAGAAACAGTAACAAAGCTGTTTACTGCTTCAAATCAATGTTTTCTCGGTTTTAGCCTGTTTCGGGACAAAATCGGTAAAAGTGGTGTCTAAACACTCCAAATTCAACCCGAACTCTTATAATTAGTCAAATGCATTGGATTGTTACATATTTTGACCCGAGAAAGAGTTACATAACTGTTTGCTGCGTCGAATCAATTTTTTCTCTCGGTTTTAGTCTGTTTTCTCGGTTTAAGCCTGTTTTGAGATCAAACATGTTTAAGTGTTGTCTAAACACTCCAAATTCATCCTGAACTCTTAAAATTAGTCAAATGCATTTAATTATCACACATTCTGACCCTAGAAACAGTAAAAAAGCTGTTTACTGCTTTGAATCAATGTTTTATCGGTTTTAGCCTGTTTCGGGACAAAATGGGTAAAAGTGGTGTCTAAACACTCCAAATTCAACCCGAACTCGTATAATTAGTCAAATGCATTGGATTGTTACATATTTTGACCCTAGAAAGAGTAACATAGCTCTGTACTGCTTCGAATCAATGTTTTCTCGCGGTTTTAGTCTTTTTTCTTTGTTTAAGCCTGTTTTGGGATAAAACGGGTTCAAGTGTTGTCTAAACACTCTAAATTGATCCTGAACTCTTACAATTAGTCAAATATATTAAATTTTCACACATTCTGACGCTAGAAACAGTAACAAAGCTATTTACTGCTTCGAATCAATGTTTTCTCGGTTTTAGCCTGTTTCGGGACAAAATGGGTAAAAGTGGTGTCTAAACACTCCAAATTCAACCTGAACTCGTATAATTGGTCAAATGCATTGGATTGTTACATATTTTGACCCTAGAAAGAGTAACATAGCTGTGTACTTCTTCGAATCAATGTTTTCTCTCGGTTTTAGCCTGTTTTCTCGGTTTAAGCATGTTTTGGGATAAAACGGGTTCAAGTGTTGTCTACACACTCCAAATTCATCCCGAAATCTTGCAATTAGTTAAATGCATTGGATCGTCCCACATTCTGACCGTAGAAACAGTAACAAAGCTGTTTACTGCTTCAAATCAATGTTTTCTCGGTTTTAGCCTGTTTCGGGACAAAATCGGTAAAAGTGGTGTCTAAACACTCCAAATTCAACCCGAACTCTTATAATTAGTCAAATGCATTGGATTGTTACATATTTTGACCCGAGAAAGAGTTACATAACTGTTTACTGCGTCGAATCAATTTTTTCTCTCGGTTTTAGTCTGTTTTCTCGGTTTAAGCCTGTTTTGAGATCAAACATGTTTAAGTGTTGTCTAAACACTCCAAATTCATCCTGAACTCTTAAAATTAGTCAAATGCATTTAATTATCACACATTCTGACCCTAGAAACAGTAAAAAAGCTGTTTACTGCTTTGAATCAATGTTTTCTCGGTTTTAGCCTGTTTCGGGACAAAATGGGTAAAAGTGGTGTCTAAACACTCCAAATTCAACCCGAACTCGTATAATTAGTCAAATGCATTGGATTGTTGCATATTTTGACCCTAGAAAGAGTAACATAGCTGTGCACTGCTTCGAATCAATGTTTTCTCGCGGTTTTAGCCTTTTTTCTTTGTTTAAGCCTTTTTTGGGATAAAACGGGTTTAAGTGTTGTCTAAACACTCCAAATTCATCCCGAACTCTTACAATTAGTCAAATGCATTGGATTGTCACATATTATGATCCTAAAAACAGTAACAAAGCTGTTTACTGCTTTGAATCGATGTTTTCTCGGTTTTAGCCTGTTTCGGGAAAAAATGGGTAAAAGTGGTGGCTAAACACTCCAAATTCAACCCGAACTCTTATAATTAGTCAAATGCATTGGATTGTTACATATTTTGACCCGAGAAAGAGTTACATAACTGTTTACTGCGTCGAATCAATTTTTTCTCTCGGTTTTAGTCTGTTTTCTCGGTTTAAGCCTGTTTTGAGATCAAACATGTTTAAGTGTTGTCTAAACACTCCAAATTCATCCTGAACTCTTAAAATTAGTCAAATGCATTTAATTATCACACATTCTGACCCTAGAAACAGTAAAAAAGCTGTTTACTGCTTTGAATCAATGTTTTATCGGTTTTAGCCTGTTTCGGGACAAAATGGGTAAAAGTGGTGTCTAAACACTCCAAATTCAACCCGAACTCGTATAATTAGTCAAATGCATTGGATTGTTACATATTTTGACCCTAGAAAGAGTAACATAGCTCTGTACTGCTTCGAATCAATGTTTTCTCGCGGTTTTAGCCTTTTTTCTTTGTTTAAGCCTGTTTTGGGATAAAACGGGTTCAAGTGTTGTCTAAACACTCCAAATTCATCCCGAACTCTTGCAATTAGTTAAATGCATTGGATCGTCCCACATTCTGACCCTAGAAACAGTAACAAAGCTGTTTACTGCTTCGAATCAATGTTTTCTTGGTTTTAGCCTGTTTCGGGACGAAATGGGTAAAAGCGGTGTCTAAACACTCCAAATTCAACCCGAACTCGTATAATTAGTCAAATGCATTGGATTCTTACATATTTTGACCCTAGAAAGAGTAACATAGCTGTGTACTGCTTCAAATCAATGTTTTCTCGCGGTTTTAGCCTTTTTTCTTTGTTTAAGCCTGTTTTGGGATAAAACGGGTTCAAGTGTTGTCTAAACACTCCAAATTCATCCCGAAATCTTGCAATTAGTTAAATGCATTGGATCGTCTCACATTCTGACCGTAGAAACAGTAACAAAGCTGTTTACTGCTTCAAATCAATGTTTTCTCGGTTTTAGCCTGTTTCGGGACAAAATCGGTAAAAGTGGTGTCTAAACACTCCAAATTCAACCCGAACTCTTATAATTAGTCAAATGTATTGGATTGTTACATATTTTGACCCGAGAAAGAGTTACATAACTGTTTACTGCGTCGAATCAATTTTTTCTCTCGGTTTTAGTCTGTTTTCTCGGTTTAAGCCTATTTTGAGATCAAACATGTTTAA
Organism: Camelina sativa; assembly: GCF_030686135.1. Lineage (NCBI taxonomy): Eukaryota > Viridiplantae > Streptophyta > Magnoliopsida > Brassicales > Brassicaceae > Camelina > Camelina sativa. The sequence continues at coordinate 19,559,332 of NC_141893.1, forward strand.
GTGTTGTCTAAACACTCCAAATTCATCCTGAACTCTTAAAATTAGTCAAATGCATTTAATTATCACACATTCTGACCCTAGAAACAGTAAAAAAGCTGTTTACTGCTTTGAATCAATGTTTTCTCGGTTTTAGCCTGTTTCGGGACAAAATGGGTAAAAGTGGTGTCTAAACACTCCAAATTCAACCTGAACTCGTATAATTAGTCAAATGCATTGGATTGTTACATATTTTGACCCTAGAAAGAGTAACATAGCTCTGTACTGCTTCGAATCAATGTTTTCTCGCGGTTTTAGCCTTTTTTCTTTGTTTAAGCCTGTTTTGGGATAAAACGGGTTCAAGTGTTGTCTAAACACTCCAAATTCATCCTGAAATCTTGCAATTAGTTAAATGCATTGGATAGTCCCACATTCTGACCGTAGAAACAGTAACAAAGCTGTTTACTGCTTCAAATCAATGTTTTCTCGGTTTTAGCCTGTTTCGGGACAAAATCGGTAAAAGTGGTGTCTAAACACTCCAAATTCAACCCGAACTCTTATAATTAGTCAAATGCATTGGATTGTTACATATTTTGACCCGAGAAAGAGTTACATAACTGTTTACTGCGTCGAATCAATTTTTTCTCTCGGTTTTAGTCTGTTTTCTCGGTTTAAGCCTGTTTTGAGATCAAACATGTTTAAGTGTTGTCTAAACACTCCAAATTCATCCTGAACTCTTAAAATTAGTCAAATGCATTTAATTATCACACATTCTGACCCTAGAAACAGTAAAAAAGCTGTTTACTGCTTTGAATCAATGTTTTCTCGGTTTTAGCCTGTTTCGGGACAAAATGGGTAAAAGTGGTGTCTAAACACTCCAAATTCAACCCGAACTCGTATAATTAGTCAAATGCATTGGATTGTTACATATTTTGACCCTAGAAAGAGTAACATAGCTCTGTACTGCTTCGAATCAATGTTTTCTCGCGGTTTTAGCCTTTTTTCTTTGTTTAAGCCTGTTTTGGGATAAAACGGGTTCAAGTGTTGTCTAAACACTCCAAATTCATCCCGAAATCTTGCAATTAGTTAAATGTATTGGATCGTCCCACATTCTGACCGTAGAAACAGTAAAAAAGCTGTTTACTGCTTCAAATCAATGTTTTCTCGGTTTTAGCCTGTTTCGGGACAAAATCGGTAAAAGTGGTGTCTAAACACTCCAAATTCAACCCGAACTCGTATAATTAGTCAAATGCATTGGATTGTTGCATATTTTGACCCTAGAAAGAGTAACATAGCTGTGCACTGCTTCGAATCAATGTTTTCTCGCGGTTTTAGCCTTTTTTCTTTGTTTAAGCCTTTTTTGGGATAAAACGGGTTTAAGTGTTGTCTAAACACTCCAAATTCATCCCGAACTCTTACAATTAGTCAAATGCATTGGATTGTCACATATTATGATCCTAAAAACAGTAACAAAGCTGTTTACTGCTTTGAATCGATGTTTTCTCGGTTTTAGCCTGTTTCGGGAAAAAATGGGTAAAAGTGGTGGCTAAACACTCCAAATTCAACCCGAACTCTTATAATTAGTCAAATGCATTGGATTGTTACATATTTTGACCCGAGAAAGAGTTACATAACTGTTTACTGCGTCGAATCAATTTTTTCTCTCGGTTTTAGTCTGTTTTCTCGGTTTAAGCCTGTTTTGAGATCAAACATGTTTAAGTGTTGTCTAAACACTCCAAATTCATCCTGAACTCTTAAAATTAGTCAAATGCATTTAATTATCACACATTCTGACCCTAGAAACAGTAAAAAAGCTGTTTACTGCTTTGAATCAATGTTTTATCGGTTTTAGCCTGTTTCGGGACAAAATGGGTAAAAGTGGTGTCTAAACACTCCAAATTCAACCCGAACTCGTATAATTAGTCAAATGCATTGGATTGTTACATATTTTGACCCTAGAAAGAGTAACATAGCTCTGTACTGCTTCGAATCAATGTTTTCTCGCGGTTTTAGCCTTTTTTCTTTGTTTAAGCCTGTTTTGGGATAAAACGGGTTCAAGTGTTGTCTAAACACTCCAAATTCATCCCGAACTCTTGCAATTAGTTAAATGCATTGGATCGTCCCACATTCTGACCCTAGAAACAGTAACAAAGCTGTTTACTGCTTCGAATCAATGTTTTCTTGGTTTTAGCCTGTTTCGGGACGAAATGGGTAAAAGCGGTGTCTAAACACTCCAAATTCAACCCGAACTCGTATAATTAGTCAAATGCATTGGATTCTTACATATTTTGACCCTAGAAAGAGTAACATAGCTGTGTACTGCTTCAAATCAATGTTTTCTCGCGGTTTTAGCCTTTTTTCTTTGTTTAAGCCTGTTTTGGGATAAAACGGGTTCAAGTGTTGTCTAAACACTCCAAATTCATCCCGAAATCTTGCAATTAGTTAAATGCATTGGATCGTCTCACATTCTGACCGTAGAAACAGTAACAAAGCTGTTTACTGCTTCAAATCAATGTTTTCTCGGTTTTAGCCTGTTTCGGGACAAAATCGGTAAAAGTGGTGTCTAAACACTCCAAATTCAACCCGAACTCTTATAATTAGTCAAATGTATTGGATTGTTACATATTTTGACCCGAGAAAGAGTTACATAACTGTTTACTGCGTCGAATCAATTTTTTCTCTCGGTTTTAGTCTGTTTTCTCGGTTTAAGCCTATTTTGAGATCAAACATGTTTAAGTGTTGTCTAAACACTCCAAATTCATCCTGAACTCTTAAAATTAGTCAAATGCATTTAATTATCACACATTCTGACCCTAGAAACAGTAAAAAAGCTGTTTACTGCTTTGAATCAATGTTTTCTCGGTTTTAGCCTGTTTCGGGACAAAATGGGTAAAAGTGGTGTCTAAACACTCCAAATTCAACCTGAACTCGTATAATTAGTCAAATGCATTGGATTGTTACATATTTTGACCCTAGAAAGAGTAACATAGCTCTGTACTGCTTCGAATCAATGTTTTCTCGCGGTTTTAGCCTTTTTTCTTTGTTTAAGCCTGTTTTGGGATAAAACGGGTTCAAGTGTTGTCTAAACACTCCAAATTCATCCTGAAATCTTGCAATTAGTTAAATGCATTGGATAGTCCCACATTCTGACCGTAGAAACAGTAACAAAGCTGTTTACTGCTTCAAATCAATGTTTTCTCGGTTTTAGCCTGTTTCGGGACAAAATCGGTAAAAGTGGTGTCTAAACACTCCAAATTCAACCCGAACTCTTATAATTAGTCAAATGCATTGGATTGTTACATATTTTGACCCGAGAAAGAGTTACATAACTGTTTACTGCGTCGAATCAATTTTTTCTCTCGGTTTTAGTCTGTTTTCTCGGTTTAAGCCTGTTTTGAGATCAAACATGTTTAAGTGTTGTCTAAACACTCCAAATTCATCCTGAACTCTTAAAATTAGTCAAATGCATTTAATTATCACACATTCTGACCCTAGAAACAGTAAAAAAGCTGTTTACTGCTTTGAATCAATGTTTTCTCGGTTTTAGCCTGTTTCGGGACAAAATGGGTAAAAGTGGTGTCTAAACACTCCAAATTCAACCCGAACTCGTATAATTAGTCAAATGCATTGGATTGTTGCATATTTTGACCCTAGAAAGAGTAACATAGCTGTGCACTGCTTCGAATCAATGTTTTCTCGCGGTTTTAGCCTTTTTTCTTTGTTTAAGCCTTTTTTGGGATAAAACGGGTTTAAGTGTTGTCTAAACACTCCAAATTCATCCCGAACTCTTACAATTAGTCAAATGCATTGGATTGTCACATATTATGATCCTAAAAACAGTAACAAAGCTGTTTACTGCTTTGAATCGATGTTTTCTCGGTTTTAGCCTGTTTCGGGAAAAAATGGGTAAAAGTGGTGGCTAAACACTCCAAATTCAACCCGAACTCTTATAATTAGTCAAATGCATTGGATTGTTACATATTTTGACCCGAGAAAGAGTTACATAACTGTTTACTGCGTCGAATCAATTTTTTCTCTCGGTTTTAGTCTGTTTTCTCGGTTTAAGCCTGTTTTGAGATCAAACATGTTTAAGTGTTGTCTAAACACTCCAAATTCATCCTGAACTCTTAAAATTAGTCAAATGCATTTAATTATCACACATTCTGACCCTAGAAACAGTAAAAAAGCTGTTTACTGCTTTGAATCAATGTTTTATCGGTTTTAGCCTGTTTCGGGACAAAATGGGTAAAAGTGGTGTCTAAACACTCCAAATTCAACCCGAACTCGTATAATTAGTCAAATGCATTGGATTGTTACATATTTTGACCCTAGAAAGAGTAACATAGCTCTGTACTGCTTCGAATCAATGTTTTCTCGCGGTTTTAGCCTTTTTTCTTTGTTTAAGCCTGTTTTGGGATAAAACGGGTTCAAGTGTTGTCTAAACACTCCAAATTCATCCCGAACTCTTGCAATTAGTTAAATGCATTGGATCGTCCCACATTCTGACCCTAGAAACAGTAACAAAGCTGTTTACTGCTTCGAATCAATGTTTTCTTGGTTTTAGCCTGTTTCGGGACGAAATGGGTAAAAGCGGTGTCTAAACACTCCAAATTCAACCCGAACTCGTATAATTAGTCAAATGCATTGGATTCTTACATATTTTGACCCTAGAAAGAGTAACATAGCTGTGTACTGCTTCAAATCAATGTTTTCTCGCGGTTTTAGCCTTTTTTCTTTGTTTAAGCCTGTTTTGGGATAAAACGGGTTCAAGTGTTGTCTAAACACTCCAAATTCATCCCGAAATCTTGCAATTAGTTAAATGCATTGGATCGTCTCACATTCTGACCGTAGAAACAGTAACAAAGCTGTTTACTGCTTCAAATCAATGTTTTCTCGGTTTTAGCCTGTTTCGGGACAAAATCGGTAAAAGTGGTGTCTAAACACTCCAAATTCAACCCGAACTCTTATAATTAGTCAAATGTATTGGATTGTTACATATTTTGACCCGAGAAAGAGTTACATAACTGTTTACTGCGTCGAATCAATTTTTTCTCTCGGTTTTAGTCTGTTTTCTCGGTTTAAGCCTATTTTGAGATCAAACATGTTTAAGTGTTGTCTAAACACTCCAAATTCATCCTGAACTCTTAAAATTAGTCAAATGCATTTAATTATCACACATTCTGACCCTAGAAACAGTAAAAAAGCTGTTTACTGCTTTGAATCAATGTTTTCTCGGTTTTAGCCTGTTTCGGGACAAAATGGGTAAAAGTGGTGTCTAAACACTCCAAATTCAACCTGAACTCGTATAATTAGTCAAATGCATTGGATTGTTACATATTTTGACCCTAGAAAGAGTAACATAGCTCTGTACTGCTTCGAATCAATGTTTTCTCGCGGTTTTAGCCTTTTTTCTTTGTTTAAGCCTGTTTTGGGATAAAACGGGTTCAAGTGTTGTCTAAACACTCCAAATTCATCCTGAAATCTTGCAATTAGTTAAATGCATTGGATAGTCCCACATTCTGACCGTAGAAACAGTAACAAAGCTGTTTACTGCTTCAAATCAATGTTTTCTCGGTTTTAGCCTGTTTCGGGACAAAATCGGTAAAAGTGGTGTCTAAACACTCCAAATTCAACCCGAACTCTTATAATTAGTCAAATGCATTGGATTGTTACATATTTTGACCCGAGAAAGAGTTACATAACTGTTTACTGCGTCGAATCAATTTTTTCTCTCGGTTTTAGTCTGTTTTCTCGGTTTAAGCCTGTTTTGAGATCAAACATGTTTAAGTGTTGTCTAAACACTCCAAATTCATCCTGAACTCTTAAAATTAGTCAAATGCATTTAATTATCACACATTCTGACCCTAGAAACAGTAAAAAAGCTGTTTACTGCTTTGAATCAATGTTTTCTCGGTTTTAGCCTGTTTCGGGACAAAATGGGTAAAAGTGGTGTCTAAACACTCCAAATTCAACCCGAACTCGTATAATTAGTCAAATGCATTGGATTGTTACATATTTTGACCCTAGAAAGAGTAACATAGCTCTGTACTGCTTCGAATCAATGTTTTCTCGCGGTTTTAGCCTTTTTTCTTTGTTTAAGCCTGTTTTGGGATAAAACGGGTTCAAGTGTTGTCTAAACACTCCAAATTCATCCCGAAATCTTGCAATTAGTTAAATGTATTGGATCGTCCCACATTCTGACCGTAGAAACAGTAACAAAGCTGTTTACTGCTTCAAATCAATGTTTTCTCGGTTTTAGCCTGTTTCGGGACAAAATCGGTAAAAGTGGTGTCTAAACACTCCAAATTCAACCCGAACTCTTATAATTAGTCAAATGCATTGGATTGTTACATATTTTGACCCGAGAAAGAGTTACATAACTGTTTACTGCGTCGAATCAATTTTTTCTCTCGGTTTTAGTCTGTTTTCTCGGTTTAAGCCTGTTTTGAGATCAAACATGTTTAAGTGTTGTCTAAACACTCCAAATTCATCCTGAACTCTTAAAATTAGTCAAATGCATTTAATTATCACACATTCTGACCCTAGAAACAGTAAAAAAGCTGTTTACTGCTTTGAATCAATGTTTTATCGGTTTTAGCCTGTTTCGGGACAAAATGGGTAAAAGTGGTGTCTAAACACTCCAAATTCAACCCGAACTCGTATAATTAGTCAAATGCATTGGATTGTTACATATTTTGACCCTAGAAAGAGTAACATAGCTCTGTATTGCTTCGAATCAATGTTTTCTCGCGGTTTTAGCCTTTTTTCTTTGTTTAAGCCTGTTTTGGGATAAAACGGGTTCAAGTGTTGTCTAAACACTCCAAATTCATCCCGAAATCTTGCAATTAGTTAAATGCATTGGATCGTCCCACATTCTGACCCTAGAAACAGTAACAAAGCTGTTTACTGCTTCGAATCAATGTTTTCTCGGTTTTAGCCTGTTTCGGGACGAAATGGGTAAAAGCGGTGTCTAAACACTCCAAATTCAACCCGAACTCGTATAATTAGTCAAAGGCATTGGATTGTTACATATTTTGACCCTAGAAAGAGTAACATAGCTGTGTACTGCTTCAAATCAATGTTTTCTCGCGGTTTTAGCCTTTTTCTTTGTTTAAGCCTGTTTTGGGATAAAACGGGTTCAAGTGTTGTCTAAACACTCCAAATTCATCCCGAAATCTTGCAATTAGTTAAATGCATTGGATCGTCTCACATTCTGACCGTAGAAACAGTAACAAAGCTGTTTACTGCTTCAAATCAATGTTTTCTCGGTTTTAGCCTGTTTCGGGACAAAATCGGTAAAAGTGGTGTCTAAACACTCCAAATTCAACCCGAACTCTTATAATTAGTCAAATGCATTGGATTGTTACATATTTTGACCCGAGAAAGAGTTACATAACTGTTTACTGCGTCGAATCAATTTTTTCTCTCGGTTTTAGTCTGTTTTCTCGGTTTAAGCCTGTTTTGAGATCAAACATGTTTAAGTGTTGTCTAAACACTCCAAATTCATCCTGAACTCTTAAAATTAGTCAAATGCATTTAATTATCACACATTCTGACCCTAGAAACAGTAAAAAAGCTGTTTACTGCTTTGAATCAATGTTTTCTCGGTTTTAGCCTGTTTCGGGACAAAATGGGTAAAAGTGGTGTCTAAACACTCCAAATTCAACCTGAACTCGTATAATTAGTCAAATGCATTGGATTGTTACAAATTTTGACCCTAGAAAGAGTAACATAGCTGTGTACTTCTTCGAATCAATGTTTTCTCTCGGTTTTAGCCTGTTTTCTCGGTTTAAGCCTGTTTTGGGATAAAACGGGTTCAAGTGTTGTCTAAACACTCCAAATTCATCCCGAAATCTTGCAATTAGTTAAATGCATTGGATCGTCCCACATTCTGACCGTATAAACAGTAACAAAGCTGTTTACTGCTTCAAATCAATGTTTTCTCGGTTTTAGCCTGTTTCGGGACAAAATCGGTAAAAGTGGTGTCTAAACACTCCAAATTCAACCCGAACTCTTATAATTAGTCAAATGCATTGGATTGTTACATATTTTGACCCGTGAAAGAGTTACATAACTGTTTACTGCGTCGAATCAATTTTTTCTCTCGGTTTTAGTCTGTTTTCTCGGTTTAAGCCTGTTTTGAGATCAAACATGTTTAAGTGTTGTCTAAACACTCCAAATTCATCCTGAACTCTTAAAATTAGTCAAATGCATTTAATTATCACACATTCTGACCCTAGAAACAGTAAAAAAGCTGTTTACTGCTTTGAATCAATGTTTTATCGGTTTTAGCCTGTTTCGGGACAAAATGGGTAAAAGTGGTGTCTAAACACTCCAAATTCAACCCGAACTCGTATAATTAGTCAAATGCATTGGATTGTTACATATTTTGACCCTAGAAAGAGTAACATAGCTCTGTACTGCTTCGAATCAATGTTTTCTCGCGGTTTTAGCCTTTTTTCTTTGTTTAAGCCTGTTTTGGGATAAAACGGGTTCAAGTGTTGTCTAAACACTCCAAATTCATCCTGAAATCTTGCAATTAGTTAAATGCATTGGATAGTCCCACATTCTGACCGTAGAAACAGTAACAAAGCTGTTTACTGCTTCAAATCAATGTTTTCTCGGTTTTAGCCTGTTTCGGGACAAAATCGGTAAAAGTGGTGTCTAAACACTCCAAATTCAACCCGAACTCTTATAATTAGTCAAATGCATTGGATTGTTACATATTTTGACCCGAGAAAGAGTTACATAACTGTTTACTGCGTCGAATCAATTTTTTCTCTCGGTTTTAGTCTGTTTTCTCGGTTTAAGCCTGTTTTGAGATCAAACATGTTTAAGTGTTGTCTAAACACTCCAAATTCATCCTGAACTCTTAAAATTTGTCAAATGCATTTAATTATCACACATTCTGACCCTAGAAACAGTAAAAAAGCTGTTTACTGCTTTGAATCAATGTTTTCTCGGTTTTAGCCTGTTTCGGGACAAAATGGGTAAAAGTGGTGTCTAAACACTCCAAATTCAACCCGAACTCGTATAATTAGTCAAATGCATTGGATTGTTACATATTTTGACCCTAGAAAGAGTAACATAGCTCTGTACTGCTTCGAATCAATGTTTTCTCGCGGTTTTAGCCTTTTTTCTTTGTTTAAGCCTGTTTTGGGATAAAACGGGTTCAAGTGTTGTCTAAACACTCCAAATTCATCCCGAAATCTTGCAATTAGTTAAATGCATTGGATCGTCCCACATTCTGACCGTAGAAACAGTAACAAAGCTGTTTACTACTTCAAATCAATGTTTTCTCGGTTTTAGCCTGTTTCGGGACAAAATCGGTAAAAGTGGTGTCTAAACACTCCAAATTCAACCCGAACTCTTATAATTAGTCAAATGCATTGGATTGTTACATATTTTGACCCGAGAAAGAGTTACATAACTGTTTACTGCGTCGAATCAATTTTTTCTCTCGGTTTTAGTCTGTTTTCTCGGTTTAAGCCTGTTTTGAGATCAAACATGTTTAAGTGTTGTCTAAACACTCCAAATTCATCCTGAACTCTTAAAATTAGTCAAATGCATTTAATTATCACACATTCTGACCCTAGAAACAGTAAAAAAGCTGTTTACTGCTTTGAATCAATGTTTTATCGGTTTTAGCCTGTTTCGGGACAAAATGGGTAAAAGTGGTGTCTAAACACTCCAAATTCAACCCGAACTCGTATAATTAGTCAAATGCATTGGATTGTTACATATTTTGACCCTAGAAAGAGTAACATAGCTCTGTATTGCTTCGAATCAATGTTTTCTCGCGGTTTTAGCCTTTTTTCTTTGTTTAAGCCTGTTTTGGGATAAAACGGGTTCAAGTGTTGTCTAAACACTCCAAATTCATCCCGAAATCTTGCAATTAGTTAAATGCATTGGATCGTCCCACATTCTGACCCTAGAAACAGTAACAAAGCTGTTTACTGCTTCGAATCAATGTTTTCTCGGTTTTAGCCTGTTTCGGGACGAAATGGGTAAAAGCGGTGTCTAAACACTCCAAATTCAACCCGAACTCGTATAATTAGTCAAAGGCATTGGATTGTTACATATTTTGACCCTAGAAAGAGTAACATAGCTCTGTACTGCTTCAAATCAATGTTTTCTCGCGGTTTTAGCCTTTTTTCTTTGTTTAAGCCTGTTTTGGGATAAAACGGGTTCAAGTGTTGTCTAAACACTCCAAATTCATCCCGAAATCTTGCAATTAGTTAAATGCATTGGATCGTCTCACATTCTGACCGTAGAAACAGTAACAAAGCTGTTTACTGCTTCAAATCAATGTTTTCTCGGTTTTAGCCTGTTTCGGGACAAAATCGGTAAAAGTGGTGTCTAAACACTCCAAATTCAACCCGAACTCTTATAATTAGTCAAATGCATTGGATTGTTACATATTTTGACCCGAGAAAGAGTTACATAACTGTTTACTGCGTCGAATCAATTTTTTCTCTCGGTTTTAGTCTGTTTTCTCGGTTTAAGCCTGTTTTGAGATCAAACATGTTTAAGTGTTGTCTAAACACTCCAAATTCATCCTGAACTCTTAAAATTAGTCAAATGCATTTAATTATCACACATTCTGACCCTAGAAACAGTAAAAAAGCTGTTTACTGCTTTGAATCAATGTTTTCTCGGTTTTAGCCTGTTTCGGGACAAAATGGGTAAAAGTGGTGTCTAAACACTCCAAATTCAACCTGAACTCGTATAATTAGTCAAATGCATTGGATTGTTACATATTTTGACCCTAGAAAGAGTAACATAGCTGTGTACTTCTTCGAATCAATGTTTTCTCTCGGTTTTAGCCTGTTTTCTCGGTTTAAGCATGTTTTGGGATAAAACGGGTTCAAGTGTTGTCTAAACACTCCAAATTCATCCCGAAATCTTGCAATTAGTTAAATGCATTGGATCGTCCCACATTCTGACCGTATAAACAGTAACAAAGCTGTTTACTGCTTCAAATCAATGTTTTCTCGGTTTTAGCCTGTTTCGGGACAAAATCGGTAAAAGTGGTGTCTAAACACTCCAAATTCAATCCGAACTCTTATAATTAGTCAAATGCATTGGATTGTTACATATTTTGACCCGAGAAAGAGTTACATAACTGTTTACTGCGTCGAATCAATTTTTTCTCTCGGTTTTAGTCTGTTTTCTCGGTTTAAGCCTGTTTTGAGATCAAACATGTTTAAGTGTTGTCTAAACACTCCAAATTCATCCTGAACTCTTAAAATTAGTCAAATGCATTTAATTATCACACATTCTGACCCTAGAAACAGTAAAAAAGCTGTTTACTGCTTTGAATCAATGTTTTATCGGTTTTAGCCTGTTTCGGGACAAAATGGGTAAAAGTGGTGTCTAAACACTCCAAATTCAACCCGAACTCGTATAATTAGTCAAATGCATTGGATTGTTACATATTTTGACCCTAGAAAGAGTAACATAGCTCTGTACTGCTTCGAATCAATGTTTTCTCGCGGTTTTAGCCTTTTTTCTTTGTTTAAGCCTGTTTTGGGATAAAACGGGTTCAAGTGTTGTCTAAACACTCCAAATTCATCCCGAAATCTTGCAATTAGTTAAATGCATTGGATAGTCCCACATTCTGACCCTAGAAACAGTAACAAAGCTGTTTACTGCTTCGAATCAATGTTTTCTTGGTTTTAGCCTGTTTCGGGACGAAATGGGTAAAAGCGGTGTCTAAACACTCCAAATTCAACCCGAACTCGTATAATTAGTCAAATGCATTGGATTCTTACATATTTTGACCCTAGAAAGAGTAACATAGCTGTGTACTGCTTCAAATCAATGTTTTCTCGCGGTTTTAGCCTTTTTTCTTTGTTTAAGCCTGTTTTGGGATAAAACGGGTTCAAGTGTTGTCTAAACACTCCAAATTCATCCCGAAATCTTGCAATTAGTTAAATGCATTGGATCGTCTCACATTCTGACCGTAGAAACAGTAACAAAGCTGTTTACTGCTTCAAATCAATGTTTTCTCGGTTTTAGCCTGTTTCGGGACAAAATCGGTAAAAGTGGTGTCTAAACACTCCAAATTCAACCCGAACTCTTATAATTAGTCAAATGTATTGGATTGTTACATATTTTGACCCGAGAAAGAGTTACATAACTGTTTACTGCGTCGAATCAATTTTTTCTCTCGGTTTTAGTCTGTTTTCTCGGTTTAAGCCTGTTTTGAGATCAAACATGTTTAAGTGTTGTCTAAACACTCCAAATTCATCCTGAACTCTTAAAATTAGTCAAATGCATTTAATTATCACACATTCTGACCCTAGAAACAGTAAAAAAGCTGTTTACTGCTTTGAATCAATGTTTTCTCGGTTTTAGCCTGTTTCGGGACAAAATGGGTAAAAGCGGTGTCTAAACACTCCAAATTCAACGTGAACTCGTATAATTAGTCAAATGCATTGGATTGTTACATATTTTGACCCTAGAAAGAGTAACATAGCTCTGTACTGCTTCGAATCAATGTTTTCTCGCGGTTTTAGCCTTTTTTCTTTGTTTAAGCCTGTTTTGGGATAAAACGGGTTCAAGTGTTGTCTAAACACTCCAAATTCATCCCGAAATCTTGCAATTAGTTAAATGCATTGGATAGTCCCACATTCTGACCGTAGAAACAGTAACAAAGCTGTTTACTGCTTCAAATCAATGTTTTCTCGGTTTTAGCCTGTTTCGGGACAAAATCGGTAAAAGTGGTGTCTAAACACTCCAAATTCAACCCGAACTCTTATAATTAGTCAAATGCATTGGATTGTTACATATTTTGACCCGAGAAAGAGTTACATAACTGTTTACTGCGTCGAATCAATTTTTTCTCTCGGTTTTAGTCTGTTTTCTCGGTTTAAGCCTGTTTTGAGATCAAACATGTTTAAGTGTTGTCTAAACACTCCAAATTCATCCTGAACTCTTAAAATTAGTCAAATGCAATTAATTATCACACATTCTGACCCTAGAAACAGTAAAAAAGCTGTTTACTGCTTTGAATCAATGTTTTCTCGGTTTTAGCCTGTTTCGGGACAAAATGGGTAAAAGTGGTGTCTAAACACTCCAAATTCAACCCGAACTCGTATAATTAGTCAAATGCATTGGATTGTTACATATTTTGACCCTAGAAAGAGTAACATAGCTCTGTACTGCTTCGAATCAATGTTTTCTCGCGGTTTTAGCCTTTTTTCTTTGTTTAAGCCTGTTTTGGGATAAAACGGGTTCAAGTGTTGTCTAAACACTCCAAATTCATCCCGAAATCTTGCAATTAGTTAAATGCATTGGATAGTCCCACATTCTGACCGTAGAAACAGTAACAAAGCTGTTTACTGCTTCGAATCAATGTTTTCTCGGTTTTAGCCTGTTTCGGGACAAAATCGGTAAAAGTGGTGTCTAAACACTCCAAATTGAACCCGAACTCTTATAATTAGTCAAATGCATTGGATTGTTACATATTTTGACCCGAGAAAGAGTTACATAACTGTTTACTGCGTCGAATCAATTTTTTCTCTCGGTTTTAGTCTGTTTTCTCGGTTTAAGCCTGTTTTGAGATCAAACATGTTTAAGTGTTGTCTAAACACTCCAAATTCATCCTGAACTCTTAAAATTAGTCAAATGCATTTAATTATCACACATTCTGACCCTAGAAACAGTAAAAAAGCTGTTTACTGCTTTGAATCAATGTTTTATCGGTTTTAGCCTGTTTCGGGACAAAATGGGTAAAAGTGGTGTCTAAACACTCCAAATTCAACCCGAACTCGTATAATTAGTCAAATGCATTGGATTGTTACATATTTTGACCCTAGAAAGAGTAACATAGCTCTGTACTGCTTCGAATCAATGTTTTCTCGCGGTTTTAGCCTTTTTTCTTTGTTTAAGCCTGTTTTGGGATAAAACGGGTTCAAGTGTTGTCTAAACACTCCAAATTCATCCCGAAATCTTGCAATTAGTTAAATGCATTGGATCGTCCCACATTCTGACCCTAGAAACAGTAACAAAGCTGTTTACTGCTTCGAATCAATGTTTTCTCGGTTTTAGCCTGTTTCGGGACGAAATGGGTAAAAGCGGTGTCTAAACACTCCAAATTCAACCCGAACTCGTATAATTAGTCAAATGCATTGGATTGTTACATATTTTGACCCTAGAAAGAGTAACATAGCTGTGTACTGCTTCAAATCAATGTTTTCTCGCGGTTTTAGCCTTTTTTCTTTGTTTAAGCCTGTTTTGGGATAAAACGGGTTCAAGTGTTGTCTAAACACTCCAAATTCATCCCGAAATCTTGCAATTAGTTAAATTCATTGGATCGTCTCACATTCTGACCGTAGAAACAGTAACAAAGCTGTTTACTGCTTCAAATCAATGTTTTCTCGGTTTTAGCCTGTTTCGGGACAAAATCGGTAAAAGTGGTGTCTAAACACTCCAAATTCAACCCGAACTCTTATAATTAGTCAAATGCATTGGATTGTTACATATTTTGACCCGAGAAAGAGTTACATAACTGTTTACTGCGTCGAATCAATTTTTTCTCTCGGTTTTAGTCTGTTTTCTCGGTTTAAGCCTGTTTTGAGATCAAACATGTTTAAGTGTTGTCTAAACACTCCAAATTCATCCTGAACTCTTAAAATTAGTCAAATGCATTTAATTATCACACATTCTGACCTTAGAAACAGTAAAAAAGCTGTTTACTGCTTTGAATCAATGTTTTCTCGGTTTTAGCCTGTTTTGGGACAAAATGGGTAAAAGTGGTGTCTAAACACTCCAAATTCAACCTGAACTCGTATAATTAGTCAAATGCATTGGATTGTTACATATTTTGACCCTAGAAAGAGTAACATAGCTGTGTACTTCAAAGCAGTAGACAGCTTTTTTACTGTTTCTAGGGTCAGAATGTGTGATAATTAAATGTTTTATCGGTTTTGGCCTGTTTCGGGACAAAATGGGTAAAAGTGGTGTCTAAACACTCCAAATTCAACCCGAACTCGTATAATTAGTCAAATGCATTGGATTGTTACATATTTTGACCCTAGAAAGAGTAACATAGCTCTGTACTGCTTCGAATCAATGTTTTCTCGCGGTTTTAGTCTTTTTTCTTTGTTTAAGCCTGTTTTGGGATAAAACGGGTTCAAGTGTTGTCTAAACACTCTAAATTGATCCTGAACTCTTACAATTAGTCAAATATATTAAATTTTCACACATTCTGACGCTTGAAACAGTAACAAAGCTATTTACTGCTTCGAATCAATGGTTTCTCGGTTTTAGCCTGTTTCGGGACAAAATGGGTAAAAGTGGTGTCTAAACACTCCAAATTCAACCTCAACTCGTATAATTAGTCAAATGCATTGGATTGTTACATATTTTGACCCTAGAAAGAGTAACATAGCTGTGTACTTCTTCGAATCAATGTTTTCTCTCGGTTTTAGCCTGTTTTCTCGGTTTAAGCATGTTTTGGGATAAAACGGGTTCAAGTGTTGTCTAAACACTCCAAATTCATCCCGAAATCTTGCAATTAGTTAAATGCATTGGATCATCCCACATTCTGACCGTAGAAACAGTAACAAAGCTGTTTACTGCTTCAAATCAATGTTTTCTCGGTTTTAGCCTGTTTCGGGACAAAATCGGTAAAAGTGGTGTCTAAACACTCCAAATTCAACCCGAACTCTTATAATTAGTCAAATGCATTGGATTGTTACATATTTTGACCCGAGAAAGAGTTACATAACTGTTTACTGCGTCGAATCAATTTTTTCTCTCGGTTTTAGTCTGTTTTCTCGGTTTAAGCCTGTTTTGAGATCAAACATGTTTAAGTGTTGTCTAAACACTCCAAATTCATCCTGAACTCTTAAAATTAGTCAAATGCATTTAATTATCACACATTCTGACCCTAGAAACAGTAAAAAAGCTGTTTACTGCTTTGAATCAATGTTTTCTCGGTTTTAGCCTGTTTCGGGACAAAATGGGTAAAAGTGGTGTCTAAACACTCCAAATTCAACCTGAACTCGTATAATTAGTCAAATGCATTGGATTGTTACATATTTTGACCCTAGAAAGAGTAACATAGCTGTGTACTTCTTCGAATCAATGTTTTCTCGCGGTTTTAGCCTTTTTTCTTTGTTTAAGCCTGTTTTGGGATAAAACGGGTTCAAGTGTTGTCTAAACACTCCAAATTCATCCCGAAATCTTGCAATTAGTTAAATGCATTGGATAGTCCCACATTCTGACCGTAGAAACAGTAACAAAGCTGTTTACTGCTTCAAATCAATGTTTTCTCGGTTTTAGCCTGTTTCGGGACAAAATCGGTAAAAGTGGTGTCTAAACACTCCAAATTCAATCCGAACTCTTATAATTAGTCAAATGCATTGGATTGTTACATATTTTGACCCGAGAAAGAGTTACATAACTGTTTACTGCGTCGAATCAATTTTTTCTCTCGGTTTTAGTCTGTTTTCTCGGTTTAAGCCTGTTTTGAGATCAAACATGTTTAAGTGTTGTCTAAACACTCCAAATTCATCCTGAACTCTTAAAATTAGTCAAATGCATTTAATTATCACACATTCTGACCCTAGAAACAGTAAAAAAGCTGTTTACTGCTTTGAATCAATGTTTTATCGGTTTTAGCCTGTTTCGGGACAAAATGGGTAAAAGTGGTGTCTAAACACTCCAAATTCAACCCGAACTCGTATAATTAGTCAAATGCATTGGATTGTTACATATTTTGACCCTAGAAAGAGTAACATAGCTCTGTACTGCTTCGAATCAATGTTTTCTCGCGGTTTTAGCCTTTTTTCTTTGTTTAAGCCTGTTTTGGGATAAAACGGGTTCAAGTGTTGTCTAAACACTCCAAATTCATCCCGAAATCTTGCAATTAGTTAAATGCATTGGATCGTCCCACATTCTGACCCTAGAAACAGTAACAAAGCTGTTTACTGCTTCGAATCAAAGTTTTCTCGGTTTTAGCCTGTTTCGGGACGAAATGGGTAAAAGCGGTGTCTAAACACTCCAAATTCAACCCGAACTCGTATAATTAGTCAAAGGCATTGGATTGTTACATATTTTGACCCTAGAAAGAGTAACATAGCTGTGTACTGCTTCAAATCAATGTTTTCTCGCGGTTTTAGCCTTTTTTCTTTGTTTAAGCCTGTTTTGGGATAAAACGGGTTCAAGTGTTGTCTAAACACTCCAAATTTATCCCGAAATCTTGCAATTAGTTAAATGCATTGGATCGTCTCACACTCTGACCGTAGAAACAGTAACAAAGCTGTTTACTGCTTCAAATCAATGTTTTCTCGGTTTTAGCCTGTTTCGGGACAAAATCGGTAAAAGTGGTGTCTAAACACTTCAAATTCAACCCGAACTCTTATAATTAGTCAAATGCATTGGATTGTTACATATTTTGACCCGAGAAAGAGTTACATAACTGTTTACTGCGTCGAATCAATTTTTTCTCTCGGTTTTAGTCTGTTTTCTCGGTTTAAGCCTGTTTTGAGATCAAACATGTTTAAGTGTTGTCTAAACACTCCAAATTCATCCTGAACTCTTAAAATTAGTCAAATGCATTTAATTATCACACATTCTGACCTTAGAAACAGTAAAAAAGCTGTTTACTGCTTTGAATCAGTGTTTTCTCGGTTTTAGCCTGTTTTGGGACAAAATGGGTAAAAGTGGTGTCTAAACACTCCAAATTCAACCTGAACTCGTATAATTAGTCAAATGCATTGGATTGTTACATATTTTGACCCTAGAAAGAGTAACATAGCTGTGTACTTCTTCGAATCAATGTTTTCTCTCGGTTTTAGCCTGTTTTCTCGGTTTAAGCATGTTTTGGGATAAAACGGGTTCAAGTGTTGTCTAAACACTCCAAATTCATCCCGAAATCTTGCAATTAGTTAAATGCATTGGATCATCCCACATTCTGACCGTAGAAACAGTAACAAAGCTATTTACTGCTTCAAATCAATGTTTTCTCGGTTTTAGCCTGTTTCGGGACAAAATCGGTAAAAGTGGTGTCTAAACACTCCAAATTCAACCCGAACTCTTATAATTAGTCAAATGCATTGGATTGTTACATATTTTGACCCGAGAAAGAGTTACATAACTGTTTACTGCGTCGAATCAATTTTTTCTCTCGGTTTTAGTCTGTTTTCTCGGTTTAAGCCTGTTTTGAGATCAAACATGTTTAAGTGTTGTCTAAACACTCCAAATTCATCCTGAACTCTTAAAATTAGTCAAATGCATTTAATTATCACACATTCTGACCCTAGAAACAGTAAAAAAGCTGTTTACTGCTTTGAATCAATGTTTTCTCGGTTTTAGCTTGTTTCGGGACAAAATGGGTAAAAGTGGTGTCTAAACACTCCAAATTCAACCTGAACTCGTATAATTAGTCAAATGCATTGGATTGTTACATATTTTGACCCTAGAAAGAGTAACATAGCTGTGTACTTCTTCGAATCAATGTTTTCTCTCGGTTTTAGCCTGTTTTCTCGGTTTAAGCCTGTTTTGGGATAAAACGGGTTCAAGTGTTGTCTAAACACTCCAAATTCATCCCGAAATCTTGCAATTAGTTAAATGCATTGGATCGTCCCACATTCTGACCGTATAAACAGTAACAAAGCTGTTTACTGCTTCAAATCAATGTTTTCTCGGTTTTAGCCTGTTTCGGGACAAAATCGGTAAAAGTGGTGTCTAAACACTCCAAATTCAACCCGAACTCTTATAATTAGTCAAATGCATTGGATTGTTACATATTTTGACCCGAGAAAGAGTTACATAACTGTTTACTGCGTCGAATCAATTTTTTCTCTCGGTTTTAGTCTGTTTTCTCGGTTTAAGCCTGTTTTGAGATCAAACATGTTTAAGTGTTGTCTAAACACTCCAAATTCATCCTGAACTCTTAAAATTAGTCAAATGCATTTAATTATCACACATTCTGACCCTAGAAACAGTAAAAAAGCTGTTTACTGCTTTGAATCAATGTTTTATCGGTTTTAGCCTGTTTCGGGACAAAATGGGTAAAAGTGGTGTCTAAACACTCCAAATTCAACCCGAACTCGTATAATTAGTCAAATGCATTGGATTGTTACATATTTTGACCCTAGAAAGAGTAACATAGCTCTGTACTGCTTCGAATCAATGTTTTCTCGCGGTTTTAGTCTTTTTTCTTTGTTTAAGCCTGTTTTGGGATAAAACGGGTTCAAGTGTTGTCTAAACACTCTAAATTGATCCTGAACTCTTACAATTAGTCAAATATATTAAATTTTCACACATTCTGACGCTTGAAACAGTAACAAAGCTATTTACTGCTTCGAATCAATGGTTTCTCGGTTTTAGCCTGTTTCGGGACAAAATGGGTAAAAGTGGTGTCTAAACACTCCAAATTCAACCTGAACTCGTATAATTAGTCAAATGCATTGGATTGTTACATATTTTGACCCTAGAAAGAGTAACATAGCTGTGTACTTCTTCGAATCAATGTTTTCTCTCGGTTTTAGCCTGTTTTCTCGGTTTAAGCATGTTTTGGGATAAAACGGGTTCAAGTGTTGTCTAAACACTCCAAATTCATCCCGAAATCTTGCAATTAGTTAAATGCATTGGATCATCCCACATTCTGACCGTAGAAACAGTAACAAAGCTGTTTACTGCTTCAAATCAATGTTTTCTCGGTTTTAGCCTGTTTCGGGACAAAATCGGTAAAAGTGGTGTCTAAACACTCCAAATTCAACCCGAACTCTTATAATTAGTCAAATGCATTGGATTGTTACATATTTTGACCCGAGAAAGAGTTACATAACTGTTTACTGCGTCGAATCAATTTTTTCTCTCGGTTTTAGTCTGTTTTCTCGGTTTAAGCCCTTTTTGAGATCAAACATGTTTAAGTGTTGTCTAAACACTCCAAATTCATCCTGAACTCTTAAAATTAGTCAAATGCATTTAATTATCACACATTCTGACCCTAGAAACAGTAAAAAAGCTGTTTACTGCTTTGAATCAATGTTTCTCGGTTTTAGCCTGTTTCGGGACAAAATGGGTAAAAGTGGTGTCTAAACACTCCAAATTCAACCTGAACTCGTATAATTAGTCAAATGCATTGGATTGTTACATATTTTGACCCTAGAAAGAGTAACATAGCTGTGTACTTCTTCGAATCAATGTTTTCTCTCGGTTTTAGCCTGTTTTCTTGGTTTAAGCATGTTTTGGGATAAAACGGGTTCAAGTGTTGTCTAAACACTCCAAATTCATCCCGAAATCTTGCAATTAGTTAAATGCATTGGATCGTCCCACATTCTGACCGTAGAAACAGTAACAAAGCTGTTTACTGCTTCAAATCAATGTTTTCTCGGTTTTAGCCTGTTTCGGGACAAAATCGGTAAAAGTGGTGTCTAAACACTCCAAATTCAACCCGAACTCTTATAATTAGTCAAATGCATTGGATTGTTACATATTTTGACCCGATAAAGAGTTACATAACTGTTTACTGCGTCGAATCAATTTTTTCTCTCGGTTTTAGTCTGTTTTCTCGGTTTAAGCCTGTTTTGAGATCAAACATGTTTAAGTGTTGTCTAAACACTCCAAATTCATCCTGAACTCTTAAAATTAGTCAAATGCATTTAATTATCACACATTCTGACCCTAGAAACAGTAAAAAAGCTGTTTACTGCTTTGAATCAATGTTTTCTCGGTTTTAGCCTGTTTCGGGACAAAATGGGTAAAAGTGGTGTCTAAACACTCCAAATTCAACCCGAACTCGTATAATTAGTCAAATGCATTGGATTGTTACATATTTTGACCCTAGAAAGAGTAACATAGCTCTGTACTGCTTCGAATCAATGTTTTCTCGCGGTTTTAGCCTTTTTTCTTTGTTTAAGCCTGTTTTGGGATAAAACGGGTTCAAGTGTTGTCTAAACACTCCAAATTCATCCCGAAATCTTGCAATTAGTTAAATGCATTGGATCGTCCCACATTCTGACCCTAGAAACAGTAACAAAGCTGTTTACTGCTTCAAATCAATGTTTTCTCGGTTTTAGCCTGTTTTGGGACGAAATGGGTAAAAGCGGTGTCTAAACACTCCAAATTCAACCCGAAGTCGTATAATTAGTCAAATGCATTGGATTGTTGCATATTTTGACCCTAGAAAGAGTAACATTGCTCTGTACTGCTTCGAATCAATGTTTTCTCGCGGTTTTAGTCTTTTTTCTTTGTTTAAGCCTGTTTTGGGATAAAACGGGTTCAAGTGTTGTCTAAACACTCTAAATTGATCCTGAACTCTTACAATTAGTCAAATATATTAAATTTTTACACATTCTGACGCTTGAAACAGTAACAAAGCTATTTACTGCTTCGAATCAATGTTTTCTCGGTTTTAGCCTGTTTCGGGACAAAATGGGTAAAAGTGGTGTCTAAACACTCCAAATTCAACCTCAACTCGTATAATTAGTCAAATGCATTGGATTGTTACATATTTTGACCCTAGAAAGAGTAACATAGCTGTGTACTTCTTCGAATCAATGTTTTCTCTCGGTTTTAGCCTGTTTTCTCGGTTTAAGCATGTTTTGGGATAAAACATGTTCAAGTGTTGTCTAAACACTCCAAATTCATCCCGAAATCTTGCAATTAGTTAAATGCATTGGATCGTCCCACATTCTGACCGTAGAAACAGTAACAAAGCTGTTTACTGCTTCAAATCAATGTTTTCTCGGTTTTAGCCTGTTTCGGGACAAAATCGGTAAAAGTGGTGTCTAAACACTCCAAATTCAACCCGAACTCTTATAATTAGTCAAATGCATTGGATTGTTACATATTTTGACCCGAGAAAGAGTTACATAACTGTTTACTGCGTCGAATCAATTTTTTCTCTCGGTTTTAGTCTGTTTTCTCGGTTTAAGCCTGTTTTGAGATCAAACATGTTTAAGTGTTGTCTAAACACTCCAAATTCATCCTGAACTCTTAAAATTAGTCAAATGCATTTAATTATCACACATTCTGACCCTAGAAACAGTAAAAAAGCTGTTTACTGCTTTGAATCAATGTTTTCTCGGTTTTAGCCTGTTTCGGGACAAAATGGGTAAAAGTGGTGTCTAAACACTCCAAATTCAACCTGAACTCGTATAATTAGTCAAATGCATTGGATTGTTACATATTTTGACCCTAGAAAGAGTAACATAGCTGTGTACTTCTTCGAATCAATGTTTTCTCTCGGTTTTAGCCTGTTTTCTTGGTTTAAGCATGTTTTGGGATAAAACGGGTTCAAGTGTTGTCTAAACACTCCAAATTCATCCCGAAATCTTGCAATTAGTTAAATGCATTGGATCGTCCCACATTCTGACCGTAGAAACAGTAACAAAGCTGTTTACTGCTTCAAATCAATGTTTTCTCGGTTTTAGCCTGTTTCGGGACAAAATCGGTAAAAGTGGTGTCTAAACACTCCAAATTCAACCCGAACTCTTATAATTAGTCAAATGCATTGGATTGTTACATATTTTGACCCGATAAAGAGTTACATAACTGTTTACTGCGTCGAATCAATTTTTTCTCTCGGTTTTAGTCTGTTTTCTCGGTTTAAGCCTGTTTTGAGATCAAACATGTTTAAGTGTTGTCTAAACACTCCAAATTCATCCTGAACTCTTAAAATTAGTCAAATGCATTTAATTTTCACACATTCTGACCCTAGAAACAGTAAAAAAGCTGTTTACTGCTTTGAATCAATGTTTTATCGGTTTTAGCCTGTTTCGGGACAAAATGGGTAAAAGTGGTGTCTAAACACTCCAAATTCAACCCGAACTCGTATAATTAGTCAAATGCATTGGATTGTTACATATTTTGACCCTAGAAAGAGTAACATAGCTCTGTACTGCTTCGAATCAATGTTTTCTCGCGGTTTTAGCCTTTTTTCTTTGTTTAAGCCTGTTTTGGGATAAAACGGGTTCAAGTGTTGTCTAAACACTCCAAATTCATCCCGAAATCTTGCAATTAGTTAAATGCATTGGATCGTCCCACATTCTGACCCTAGAAACAGTAACAAAGCTGTTTACTGCTTCGAATCAATGTTTTCTCGGTTTTAGCCTGTTTCGGGACGAAATGGGTAAAAGCGGTGTCTAAACACTCCAAATTCAACCCGAACTCGTATAATTAGTCAAATGCATTGGATTGTTACATATTTTGACCCTAGAAAGAGTAACATAGCTGTGTACTGCTTCAAATCAATGTTTTCTCGCGGTTTTAGCCTTTTTTCTTTGTTTAAGCCTGTTTTGGGATAAAACGGGTTCAAGTGTTGTCTAAACACTCCAAATTCATCCCAAAATCTTGCAATTAGTTAAATGCATTGGATCGTCTCACATTCTGACCCTAGAAACAGTAGCAAAGCTGTTTACTGCTTCGAATCAATGTTTTCTCGGTTTTAGCCTGTTTCGGGACAAAATGGGTAAAAGTGGTGTCCAAACACTCCAAATTCAACCTGAACTTTTATAATTAGTCAAACGCATTGGATTTTTCCATATTTTGACCCTAGAAAGAGTTACATAGCTGTTTACTGCTTCGAATCAATGTTTTCTCTCAGTTTTAGCCTGTTTTCTCAGTTTAAGCCTGTTTTGGGATAAAACGGGTTTAAGTGTTGTCTAAACACTCCAAATTCATCCCGAACTCTTACAATTAGTCAAATGCATTGGATTGTCACATATTATGATCCTAAAAACAGTAACAAAGCTGTTTACTGCTTTGAATCGATGTTTTCTCGGTTTTAGCCTGTTTCGGGACAAAATGGGTAAAAGTGGTGGCTAAACACTCCAAATTCAACCCGAACTCTTATAATTAGTCAAATGCATTGGATTGTTACATATTTTGACCCTAGAAAGAGTAAAATAGCTGTGTACTGCTTCGAATCAATGTTTTCTCTTGGTTTTAGCCTGTTTTCTTGGTTTAATCCTGTTTTGGGATAAAACGGGTTTAAGTGTTGTCTAAACACTCTAAATTGATCCTGAACTCTTACAATTAGTCAAATATATTAAATTTTCACACATTCTGACGCTAGAAACAGTAACAAAGCTATTTACTGCTTCGAATCAATGTTTTCTCGGTTTTAGCCTGTTTCGGGACAAAATGGGTAAAAGTGGTGTCTAAACACTCCAAATTCAACCTGAACTCGTATAATTAGTCAAATGCATTGGATTGTTACATATTTTGACCCTAGAAAGAGTAACATAGCTGTGTACTTCTTCGAATCAATGTTTTCTCTCGGTTTTAGCCTGTTTTCTTGGTTTAAGCATGTTTTGGGATAAAACGGGTTCAAGTGTTGTCTAAACACTCCAAATTCATCCCGAAATCTTGCAATTAGTTAAATGCATTGGATCGTCCCACATTCTGACCCTAGAAACAGTAACAAAGCTGTTTACTGCTTCAAATCAATGTTTTCTCGGTTTTAGCCTGTTTCGGGACAAAATCGGTAAAAGTGGTGTCTAAACACTCCAAATTCAACCCGAACTCTTATAATTAGTCAAATGCATTGGATTGTTACATATTTTGACCCGAGAAAGAGTTACATAACTGTTTACTGCGTCGAATCAATTTTTTCTCTCGGTTTTAGTCTGTTTTCTCGGTTGAAGCCTGTTTTGAGATCAAACATGTTTAAGTGTTGTCTAAACACTCCAAATTCATCCTAAACTCTTAAAATTAGTCAAATGCATTTAATTATCACACATTCTGACCCTAGAAACAGTAAAAAAGCTGTTTACTGCTTTGAATCAATGTTTTATCGGTTTTAGCCTGTTTCGGGACAAAATGGGTAAAAGTGGTGTCTAAACACTCCAAATTCAACCCGAACTCGTATAATTAGTCAAATGCATTGGATTGTTACATATTTTGACCCTAGAAAGAGTAACATAGCTCTGTACTGCTTCGAATCAATGTTTTCTCGCGGTTTTAGCCTTTTTTCTTTGTTTAAGCCTGTTTTGGGATAAAACGGGTTCAAGTGTTGTCTAAACACTCCAAATTCATCCCGAAATCTTGCAATTAGTTAAATGCATTGGATCGTCCCACATTCTGACCCTAGAAACAGTAACAAAGCTGTTTATTGCTTCGAATCAATGTTTTCTCGGTTTTAGCCTGTTTCGGGACAAAATGGGTAAAAGCGGTGTCTAAACACTCCAAATTCAACCCGAACTCGTATAATTAGTCAAATGCATTGGATTGTTATATATTTTGACCCTAGAAAGAGTAACATAGCTGTGTACTGCTTCGAATAAATGTTTTCTCGCGGTTTTAGCCTTTTTTCTTTGTTTAAGCCTGTTTTGGGATAAAACGGGTTCAAGTGTTGTCTAAACACTCAAAATTCATCCTGAAATCTTGCAATTAGTTAAATGCATTGGATCGTCTCACATTCTGACCCTAGAAACAGTAACAAAGCTGTTTACTGCTTCGAATCAATGTTTTCTCGGTTTTAGCCTGTTTCGGGACAAAATGGGTAAAAGTGGTGTCCAAACACTCCAAATTCAACCTGAACTTTTATAATTAGTCAAACGCATTGGATTTTTCCATATTTTGACCCTAGAAAGAGTTACATAGCTGTTTACTGCTTCGAATCAATGTTTTCTCTCAGTTTTAGCCTGTTTTCTCAGTTTAAGCCTGTTTTGGGATAAAACGGGTTTAAGTGTTGTCTAAACACTCCAAATTCATCCCGAACTCTTACAATTAGTCAAATGCATTGGATTGTCACATATTATGATCCTAAAAACAGTAACAAAGCTGTTTACTGCTTTGAATCGATGTTTTCTCGGTTTTAGCCTGTTTCGGGACAAAATGGGTAAAAGTGGTGGCTAAAGACTCCAAATTCAACCCGAACTCTTATAATTAGTCAAATGCATTGGATTGTTACATATTTTGACCCTAGAAAGAGTAACATAGCTGTGTACTGCTTCGAATCAATATTTTCTCTCGGTTTTAGCCTGTTTTCTTGGTTTAATCCTGTTTTGGGATAAAACGGGTTTAAATGTTGTCTAAACACTCTAAATTGATCCTGAACTCTTACAATTAGTCAAATATATTAAATTTTCACACATTCTGACGCTAGAAACAGTAACAAAGCTATTTACTGCTTCGAATCAATGTTTTCTCGGTTTTAGCCTGTTTCGGGACAAAATGGGTAAAAGTGGTGTCCAAACACTCCAAATTCAACCTGAACTTTTATAATTAGTCAAACGCATTGGATTTTTCCATATTTTGACTCTAGAAAGAGTTACATAGCTGTTGACTGCTTCGAATCAATGTTTTCTCTCAGTTTTAGCCTGTTTTCTCAGTTTAAGCCTGTTTTGGGATAAAACGGGTTTAAGTGTTGTCTAAACACTCCAAATTCATCCCGAACTCTTACAATTAGTCAAATGCATTGGATTTTCACATATTATGATCCTAAAAACAGTAACAAAGCTGTTTACTGCTTTGAATCGATGTTTTCTCGGTTTTAGCCTGTTTCGGGACAAAATGGGTAAAAGTGGTGGCTAAACACTCCAAATTCAACCCGAACTCTTATAATTAGTCAAATGCATTGGATTGTTACATATTTTGACCCTAGAAAGAGTAAAATAGCTGTGTACTGCTTCGAATCAATGTTTTCTCTTGGTTTTAGCCTGTTTTCTTGGTTTAATCCTGTTTTGGGATAAAACGGGTTTAAGTGTTGTCTAAACACTCTAAATTGATCCTGAACTCTTACAATTAGTCAAATATATTAAATTTTCACACATTCTGACGCTAGAAACAGTAACAAAGCTATTTACTGCTTCGAATCAATGTTTTCTCGGTTTTAGCCTGTTTCGGGACAAAATGGGTAAAAGTGGTGTCTAAACACTCCAAATTCAACCTGAACTCGTATAATTAGTCAAATGCATTGGATTGTTACATATTTTGACCCTAGAAAGAGTAACATAGCTGTGTACTTCTTCGAATCAATGTTTTCTCTCGGTTTTAGCCTGTTTTCTTGGTTTAAGCATGTTTTGGGATAAAACGGGTTCAAGTGTTGTCTAAACACTCCAAATTCATCCCGAAATCTTGCAATTAGTTAAATGCATTGGATCGTCCCACATTCTGACCCTAGAAACAGTAACAAAGCTGTTTACTGCTTCAAATCAATGTTTTCTCGGTTTTAGCCTGTTTCGGGACAAAATCGGTAAAAGTGGTGTCTAAACACTCCAAATTCAACCCGAACTCTTATAATTAGTCAAATGCATTGGATTGTTACATATTTTGACCCGAGAAAGAGTTACATAACTGTTTACTGCGTCGAATCAATTTTTTCTCTCGGTTTTAGTCTGTTTTCTCGGTTGAAGCCTGTTTTGAGATCAAACATGTTTAAGTGTTGTCTAAACACTCCAAATTCATCCTAAACTCTTAAAATTAGTCAAATGCATTTAATTATCACACATTCTGACCCTAGAAACAGTAAAAAAGCTGTTTACTGCTTTGAATCAATGTTTTATCGGTTTTAGCCTGTTTCGGGACAAAATGGGTAAAAGTGGTGTCTAAACACTCCAAATTCAACCCGAACTCGTATAATTAGTCAAATGCATTGGATTGTTACATATTTTGACCCTAGAAAGAGTAACATAGCTCTGTACTGCTTCGAATCAATGTTTTCTCGCGGTTTTAGCCTTTTTTCTTTGTTTAAGCCTGTTTTGGGATAAAACGGGTTCAAGTGTTGTCTAAACACTCCAAATTCATCCCGAAATCTTGCAATTAGTTAAATGCATTGGATCGTCCCACATTCTGACCCTAGAAACAGTAACAAAGCTGTTTATTGCTTCGAATCAATGTTTTCTCGGTTTTAGCCTGTTTCGGGA
Organism: Camelina sativa; assembly: GCF_030686135.1. Lineage (NCBI taxonomy): Eukaryota > Viridiplantae > Streptophyta > Magnoliopsida > Brassicales > Brassicaceae > Camelina > Camelina sativa. The sequence continues at coordinate 19,587,138 of NC_141893.1, forward strand.
CAAAATGGGTAAAAGCGGTGTCTAAACACTCCAAATTCAACCCGAACTCGTATAATTAGTCAAATGCATTGGATTGTTATATATTTTGACCCTAGAAAGAGTAACATAGCTGTGTACTGCTTCGAATAAATGTTTTCTCGCGGTTTTAGCCTTTTTTCTTTGTTTAAGCCTGTTTTGGGATAAAACGGGTTCAAGTGTTGTCTAAACACTCCAAATTCATCCTGAAATCTTGCAATTAGTTAAATGCATTGGATCGTCTCACATTCTGACCCTAGAAACAGTAACAAAGCTGTTTACTGCTTCGAATCAATGTTTTCTCGGTTTTAGCCTGTTTCGGGACAAAATGGGTAAAAGTGGTGTCCAAACACTCCAAATTCAACCTGAACTTTTATAATTAGTCAAACGCATTGGATTTTTCCATATTTTGACCCTAGAAAGAGTTACATAGCTGTTTACTGCTTCGAATCAATGTTTTCTCTCAGTTTTAGCCTGTTTTCTCAGTTTAAGCCTGTTTTGGGATAAAACGGGTTTAAGTGTTGTCTAAACACTCCAAATTCATCCCGAACTCTTACAATTAGTCAAATGCATTGGATTGTCACATATTATGATCCTAAAAACAGTAACAAAGCTGTTTACTGCTTTGAATCGATGTTTTCTCGGTTTTAGCCTGTTTCGGGACAAAATGGGTAAAAGTGGTGGCTAAACACTCCAAATTCAACCCGAACTCTTATAATTAGTCAAATGCATTGGATTGTTACATATTTTGACCCTAGAAAGAGTAACATAGCTGTGTACTGCTTCGAATCAATATTTTCTCTCGGTTTTAGCCTGTTTTCTTGGTTTAATCCTGTTTTGGGATAAAACGGGTTTAAATGTTGTCTAAACACTCTAAATTGATCCTGAACTCTTACAATTAGTCAAATATATTAAATTTTCACACATTTTGACGCTAGAAACAGTAACAAAGCTATTTACTGCTTCGAATCAATGTTTTCTCGGTTTTAGCCTGTTTCGGGACAAAATGGGTAAAAGTGGTGTCCAAACACTCCAAATTCAACCTGAACTTTTATAATTAGTCAAACGCATTGGATTTTTCCATATTTTGACTCTAGAAAGAGTTACATAGCTGTTTACTGCTTCGAATCAATGTTTTCTCTCAGTTTTAGCCTGTTTTCTCAGTTTAAGCCTGTTTTGGGATAAAACGGGTTTAAGTGTTGTCTAAACACTCCAAATTCATCCCGAACTCTTACAATTAGTCAAATGCATTGGATTTTCACATATTATGATCCTAAAAACAGTAACAAAGCTGTTTACTGCTTTGAATCGATGTTTTCTCGGTTTTAGCCTGTTTCGGGACAAAATGGGTAAAAGTGGTGGCTAAACACTCCAAATTCAACCCGAACTCTTATAATTAGTCAAATGCATTGGATTGTTACATATTTTGACCCTAGAAAGAGTAAAATAGCTGTGTACTGCTTCGAATCAATGTTTTCTCTTGGTTTTAGCCTGTTTTCTTGGTTTAATCCTGTTTTGGGATAAAACGGGTTTAAGTGTTGTCTAAACACTCTAAATTGATCCTGAACTCTTACAATTAGTCAAATATATTAAATTTTCACACATTCTGACGCTAGAAACAGTAACAAAGCTATTTACTGCTTCGAATCAATGTTTTCTCGGTTTTAGCCTGTTTTGGGACAAAATGGGTAAAAGTGGTGTCTAAACACTCCAAATTCAACCTGAACTCGTATAATTAGTCAAATGCATTGGATTGTTACATATTTTGACCCTAGAAAGAGTAACATAGCTGTGTACTTCTTCGAATCAATGTTTTCTCTCGGTTTTAGCCTGTTTTCTTGGTTTAAGCATGTTTTGGGATAAAACGGGTTCAAGTGTTGTCTAAACACTCCAAATTCATCCCGAAATCTTGCAATTAGTTAAATGCATTGGATCGTCCCACATTCTGACCCTAGAAACAGTAACAAAGCTGTTTACTGCTTCAAATCAATGTTTTCTCGGTTTTAGCCTGTTTCGGGACAAAATCGGTAAAAGTGGTGTCTAAACACTCCAAATTCAACCCGAACTCTTATAATTAGTCAAATGCATTGGATTGTTACATATTTTGACCCGAGAAAGAGTTACATAACTGTTTACTGCGTCGAATCAATTTTTTCTCTCGGTTTTAGTCTGTTTTCTCGGTTTAAGCCTGTTTTGAGATCAAACATGTTTAAGTGTTGTCTAAACACTCCAAATTCATCCTGAACTCTTAAAATTAGTCAAATGCATTTAATTATCACACATTCTGACCCTAGAAACAGTAAAAAAGCTGTTTACTGCTTTGAATCAATGTTTTATCGGTTTTAGCCTGTTTCGGGACAAAATGGGTAAAAGTGGTGTCTAAACACTCCAAATTCAACCCGAACTCGTATAATTAGTCAAATGCATTGGATTGTTACATATTTTGACCCTAGAAAGAGTAACATAGCTCTGTACTGCTTCGAATCAATGTTTTCTCGCGGTTTTAGCCTTTTTTCTTTGTTTAAGCCTGTTTTGGGATAAAACGGGTTCAAGTGTTGTCTAAACACTCCAAATTCATCCCGAAATCTTGCAATTAGTTAAATGCATTGGATCGTCCCACATTCTGACCCTAGAAACAGTAACAAAGCTGTTTACTGCTTCGAATCAATGTTTTCTTGGTTTTAGCCTGTTTCGGGACAAAATGGGTAAAAGTGGTGTCCAAACACTCCAAATTCAACCTGAACTTTTTTAATTAGTCAAACGCATTGGATTTTTCCATATTTTGACCCTAGAAAGAGTTACATAGCTGTTTACTGCTTCGAATCAATGTTTTCTCTCAGTTTTAGCCTGTTTTCTCAGTTTAAGCCTGTTTTGGGATAAAACGGGTTTAAGTGTTGTCTAAACACTCCAAATTCATCCCGAACTCTTACAATTAGTCAAATGCATTGGATTTTCACATATTATGATCCTAAAAACAGTAACAAAGCTGTTTACTGCTTTGAATCGATGTTTTCTCGGTTTTAGCCTGTTCCGGGACAAAATGGGTAAAAGTGGTGGCTAAACACTCCAAATTCAACCCGAACTCTTATAATTAGTCAAATGCATTGGATTGTTACATATTTTGACCCTAGAAAGAGTAAAATAGCTGTGTACTGCTTCGAATCAATGTTTTCTCTTGGTTTTAGCCTGTTTTCTTGGTTTAATCCTGTTTTGGGATAAAACGGGTTTAAGTGTTGTCTAAACACTCTAAATTGATCCTGAACTCTTACAATTAGTCAAATATATTAAATTTTCACACATTCTGACGCTAGAAACAGTAGTAACAAAGCTATTTACTGCTTCGAATCAATGTTTTCTCGGTTTTAGCCTGTTTTGGGACAAAATGGGTAAAAGTGGTGTCTAAACACTCCAAATTCAACCTGAACTCGTATAATTAGTCAAATGCATTGGATTGTTACATATTTTGACCCTAAAAAGAGTAATATAGCTGTGTACTTCTTCGAATCAATGTTTTCTCTCGGTTTTAGCCTGTTTTCTTGGTTTAAGCATGTTTTGGGATAAAACGGGTTCAAGTGTTGTCTAAACACTCCAAATTCATCCCGAAATCTTGCAATTAGTTAAATGCATTGGATCGTCCCACATTCTGACCCTAGAAACAGTAACAAAGCTGTTTACTGCTTCAAATCAATGTTTTCTCGGTTTTAGCCTGTTTCGGGACAAAATGGGTAAAAGTGGTGGCTAAACACTCCAAATTCAACCCGAACTCTTATAATTAGTCAAATGCATTGGATTGTTACATATTTTGACCCTAGAAAGAGTAAAATAGCTGTGTACTGCTTCGAATCAATGTTTTCTCTTGGTTTTAGCCTGTTTTCTTGGTTTAAGCCTGTTTTGAGATCAAACATGTTTAAGTGTTGTCTAAACACTCCAAATTCATCCTGAACTCTTAAAATTAGTCAAATGCATTTAATTATCACACATTTTGACCCTAGAAACAGTAAAAAAGCTGTTTACTGCTTTGAATCAATGTTTTATCGGTTTTAGCCTGTTTCGGGACAAAATGGGTAAAAGTGGTGTCTAAACACTCCAAATTCAACCCGAACTCGTATAATTAGTCAAATGCATTGGATTGTTACATATTTTGACCCTAGAAAGAGTAACATAGCTCTGTACTGCTTCGAATCAATGTTTTCTCGCGGTTTTAGCCTTTTTTCTTTGTTTAAGCCTGTTTTGGGATAAAACGGGTTCAAGTGTTGTCTAAACACTCCAAATTCATCCCGAAATCTTGCAATTAGTTAAATGCATTGGATCGTCCCACATTCTGACCCTAGAAACAGTAACAAAGCTGTTTACTGCTTCGAATCAATGTTTTCTCGGTTTTAGCCTGTTTCGGGACAAAATGGGTAAAAGCGGTGTCTAAACACTCCAAATTCAACCCGAACTCGTATAATTAGTCAAATGCATTGGATTGTTACATATTTTGACCCTAGAAAGAGTAACATAGCTGTGTACTGCTTCGAATCAATGTTTTCTCGAGGTTTTAGCCTTTTTTCTTTGTTTAAGCCTGTTTTGGGATAAAACGGGTTCAAGTGTTGTCTAAACACTCCAAATTCATCCCGAAATCTTGCAATTAGTTAAATGCATTGGATCGTCTCACATTCTGACCCTAGAAACAGTAACAAAGCTGTTTACTGCTTCGAATCAATGTTTTCTCGGTTTTAGCCTGTTTCGGGACAAAATGGGTAAAAGTGGTGTCCAAACACTCCAAATTCAACCTGAACTTTTATAATTAGTCAAACGCATTGGATTTTTCCATATTTTGACCCTAGAAAGAGTTACATAGCTGTTTACTGCTTCGAATCAATGTTTTCTCTCAGTTTTAGCCTGTTTTCTCAGTTTAAGCCTGTTTTGGGATAAAACGGGTTTAAGTGTTGTCTAAACACTCCAAATTCATCCCGAACTCTTACAATTAGTCAAATGCATTGGATTGTCACATATTATGATCCTAAAAACAGTAACAAAGCTGTTTACTGCTTCGAATCAATGTTTTCTCGGTTTTAGCCTGTTTCGGGACGAAATGGGTAAAAGCGGTGTCTAAACACTCCAAATTCAACCCGAACTCGTATAATTAGTCAAATGCATTGGATTGTTACATATTTTGACCCTAGAAAGAGTAACATAGCTGTGTACTGCTTCAAATCAATGTTTTCTCGCGGTTTTAGCCTTTTTTCTTTGTTTAAGCCTGTTTTGGGATAAAACGGGTTCAAGTGTTGTCTAAACACTCCAAATTCATCCCAAAATCTTGCAATTAGTTAAATGCATTGGATCGTCTCACATTCTGACCCTAGAAACAGTAACAAAGCTGTTTACTGCTTCGAATCAATGTTTTCTCGGTTTTAGCCTGTTTCGGGACAAAATGGGTAAAAGTGGTGTCCAAACACTCCAAATTCAACCTGAACTTTTATAATTAGTCAAACGCATTGGATTTTTCCATATTTTGACCCTAGAAAGAGTTACATAGCTGTTTACTGCTTCGAATCAATGTTTTCTCTCAGTTTTAGCCTGTTTTCTCAGTTTAAGCCTGTTTTGGGATAAAACGGGTTTAAGTGTTGTCTAAACACTCCAAATTCATCCCGAACTCTTACAATTAGTCAAATGCATTGGATTGTCACATATTATGATCCTAAAAACAGTAACAAAGCTGTTTACTGCTTTGAATCGATGTTTTCTCGGTTTTAGCCTGTTTCGGGACAAAATGGGTAAAAGTGGTGGCTAAACACTCCAAATTCAACCCGAACTCTTATAATTAGTCAAATGCATTGGATTGTTACATATTTTGACCCTAGAAAGAGTAAAATAGCTGTGTACTGCTTCGAATCAATGTTTTCTCTTGGTTTTAGCCTGTTTTCTTGGTTTAATCCTGTTTTGGGATAAAACGGGTTTAAGTGTTGTCTAAACACTCTAAATTGATCCTGAACTCTTACAATTAGTCAAATATATTAAATTTTCACACATTCTGACGCTAGAAACAGTAACAAAGCTATTTACTGCTTCGAATCAATGCTTTCTCGGTTTTAGCCTGTTTCGGGACAAAATGGGTAAAAGTGGTGTCTAAACACTCCAAATTCAACCTGAACTCGTATAATTAGTCAAATGCATTGGATTGTTACATATTTTGACCCTAGAAAGAGTAACATAGCTGTGTACTTCTTCGAATCAATGTTTTCTCTCGGTTTTAGCCTGTTTTCTTGGTTTAAGCATGTTTTGGGATAAAACGGGTTCAAGTGTTGTCTAAACACTCCAAATTCATCCCGAAATCTTGCAATTAGTTAAATGCATTGGATCGTCCCACATTCTGACCCTAGAAACAGTAACAAAGCTGTTTACTGCTTCAAATCAATGTTTTCTCGGTTTTAGCCTGTTTCGGGACAAAATCGGTAAAAGTGGTGTCTAAACACTCCAAATTCAACCCGAACTCTTATAATTAGTCAAATGCATTGGATTGTTACATATTTTGACCCGAGAAAGAGTTACATAACTGTTTACTGCGTCGAATCAATTTTTTCTCTCGGTTTTAGTCTGTTTTCTCGGTCTAAGCCTGTTTTGAGATCAAACATGTTTAAGTGTTGTCTAAACACTCCAAATTCATCCTGAACTCTTAAAATTAGTCAAATGCATTTAATTATCACACATTCTGACCCTAGAAACAGTAAAAAAGCTGTTTACTGCTTTGAATCAATGTTTTATCGGTTTTAGCCTGTTTCGGGACAAAATGGGTAAAAGTGGTGTCTAAACACTCCAAATTCAACCCGAACTCGTATAATTAGTCAAATGCATTGGATTGTTACATATTTTGACCCTAGAAAGAGTAACAAAGCTCTGTACTGCTTCGAATCAATGTTTTCTCGCGGTTTTAGCCTTTTTTCTTTGTTTAAGCCTGTTTTGGGATAAAACGGGTTCAAGTGTTGTCTAAACACTCCAAATTCATCCCGAAATCTTGCAATTAGTTAAATGCATTGGATCGTCCCACATTCTGACCCTAGAAACAGTAACAAAGCTGTTTACTGCTTCGAATCAATGTTTTCTCGGTTTTAGCCTGTTTCGGGACAAAATGGGTAAAAGCGGTGTCTAAACACTCCAAATTCAACCCGAACTCGTATAATTAGTAAAATGCATTGGATTGTTATATATTTTGACCCTAGAAAGAGTAACATAGCTGTGTACTGCTTCGAATCAATGTTTTCTCGCGGTTTTAGCCTTTTTTCTTTGTTTAAGCCTGTTTTGGGATAAAACGGGTTCAAGTGTTGTCTAAACACTCCAAATTCATCCCGAAATCTTGCAATTAGTTAAATGCATTGGATCGTCTCACATTCTGACCCTAGAAACAGTAACAAAGCTGTTTACTGCTTCGAATCAATGTTTTCTCGGTTTTAGCCTGTTTCGGGACAAAATGGGTAAAAGTGGTGTCCAAACACTCCAAATTCAACCTGAACTTTTATAATTAGTCAAACGCATTGGATTTTTCCATATTTTGAACCTAGAAAGAGTTACATAGCTGTTTACTGCTTCGAATCAATGTTTTCTCTCAGTTTTAGCCTGTTTTCTCAGTTTAAGCCTGTTTTGGGATAAAACGGGTTTAAGTGTTGTCTAAACACTCCAAATTCATCCCGAACTCTTACAATTAGTCGAATGCATTGGATTGTCACATATTATGATCCTAAAAATAGTAACAAAGCTGTTTACTGCTTTGAATCGATGTTTTCTCGGTTTTAGCCTGTTTCGGGACAAAATGGGTAAAAGTGGTGGCTAAACACTCCAAATTCAACCTGAACTCTTATAATTAGTCAAATGCATTGGATTGTTACATATTTTGACCCTAGAAAGAGTAACATAGCTGTGTACTGCTTCGAATCAATATTTTCTCTCGGTTTTAGCCTGTTTTCTTGGTTTAATCCTGTTTTGGGATAAAACGGGTTTAAATATTGTCTAAACACTCTAAATTGATCCTGAACTCTTACAATTAGTCAAATATATTAAATTTTCACACATTCTGACGCTAGAAACAGTAACAAAGCTATTTACTGCTTCGAATCAATGTTTTCTCGGTTTTAGCCTGTTTCGGGACAAAATGGGTAAAAGCGGTGTCTAAACACTCCAAATTCAACCTGAACTTTTATAATTAGTCAAACGCATTGGATTTTTCCATATTTTGACCCTAGAAAGAGTTACATAGCTGTTTACTGCTTCGAATCAATGTTTTCTCTCAGTTTTAGCCTGTTTTCTCAGTTTAAGCCTGTTTTGGGATAAAACGGGTTTAAGTGTTGTCTAAACACTCCAAATTCATCCCGAACACTTACAATTAGTCAAATGCAATGGATTGTCACATATTATGATCCTAAAAACAGTAACAAAGCTGTTTACTGCTTTGAATCGATGTTTTCTCGGTTTTAGCCTGTTTCGGGACAAAATGGGTAAAAGTGGTGGCTAAACACTCCAAATTCAACCCGAACTCTTATAATTAGTCAAATGCATTGGATTGTTACATATTTTGACCCTAGAAAGAGTAAAATAGCTGTGTACTGCTTCGAATCAATGTTTTCTCTTGGTTTTAGCCTGTTTTCTTGGTTTAATCCTGTTTTGGGATAAAACGGGTTTAAGTGTTGTCTAAACACTCTAAATTGATCCTGAACTCTTACAATTAGTCAAATATATTAAATTTTCACACATTCTGACGCTAGAAACAGTAACAAAGCTATTTACTGCTTCGAATCAATGCTTTCTCGGTTTTAGCCTGTTTCGGGACAAAATGGGTAAAAGTGGTGTCTAAACACTCCAAATTCAACCTGAACTCGTATAATTAGTCAAATGCATTGGATTGTTACATATTTTGACCCTAGAAAGAGTAACATAGCTGTGTACTTCTTCGAATCAATGTTTTCTCTCGGTTTTAGCCTGTTTTCTTGGTTTAAGCATGTTTTGGGATAAAACGGGTTCAAGTGTTGTCTAAACACTCCAAATTCATCCCGAAATCTTGCAATTAGTTAAATGCATTGGATCGTCCCACATTCTGACCCTAGAAACAGTAACAAAGCTGTTTACTGCTTCAAATCAATGTTTTCTCGGTTTTAGCCTGTTTCGGGACAAAATCGGTAAAAGTGGTGTCTAAACACTCCAAATTCAACCCGAACTCTTATAATTAGTCAAATGCATTGGATTGTTACATATTTTGACCCGAGAAAGAGTTACATAACTGTTTACTGCGTCGAATCAATTTTTTCTCTCGGTTTTAGTCTGTTTTCTCGGTCTAAGCCTGTTTTGAGATCAAACATGTTTAAGTGTTGTCTAAACACTCCAAATTCATCCTGAACTCTTAAAATTAGTCAAATGCATTTAATTATCACACATTCTGACCCTAGAAACAGTAAAAAAGCTGTTTACTGCTTTGAATCAATGTTTTATCGGTTTTAGCCTGTTTCGGGACAAAATGGGTAAAAGTGGTGTCTAAACACTCCAAATTCAACCCGAACTCGTATAATTAGTCAAATGCATTGGATTGTTACATATTTTGACCCTAGAAAGAGTAACAAAGCTCTGTACTGCTTCGAATCAATGTTTTCTCGCGGTTTTAGCCTTTTTTCTTTGTTTAAGCCTGTTTTGGGATAAAACGGGTTCAAGTGTTGTCTAAACACTCCAAATTCATCCCGAAATCTTGCAATTAGTTAAATGCATTGGATCGTCCCACATTCTGACCCTAGAAACAGTAACAAAGCTGTTTACTGCTTCGAATCAATGTTTTCTCGGTTTTAGCCTGTTTCGGGACAAAATGGGTAAAAGCGGTGTCTAAACACTCCAAATTCAACCCGAACTCGTATAATTAGTCAAATGCATTGGATTGTTATATATTTTGACCCTAGAAAGAGTAACATAGCTGTGTACTGCTTCGAATCAATGTTTTCTCGCGGTTTTAGCCTTTTTTCTTTGTTTAAGCCTGTTTTGGGATAAAACGGGTTCAAGTGTTGTCTAAACACTCCAAATTCATCCCGAAATCTTGCAATTAGTTAAATGCATTGGATCGTCTCACATTCTGACCCTAGAAACAGTAACAAAGCTGTTTACTGCTTCGAATCAATGTTTTCTCGGTTTTAGCCTGTTTCGGGACAAAATGGGTAAAAGTGGTGTCCAAACACTCCAAATTCAACCTGAACTTTTATAATTAGTCAAACGCATTGGATTTTTCCATATTTTGACCCTAGAAAGAGTTACATAGCTGTTTACTGCTTCGAATCAATGTTTTCTCTCAGTTTTAGCCTGTTTTCTCAGTTTAAGCCTGTTTTGGGATAAAACGGGTTTAAGTGTTGTCTAAACACTCCAAATTCATCCCGAACTCTTACAATTAGTCAAATGCATTGGATTGTCACATATTATGATCCTAAAAATAGTAACAAAGCTGTTTACTGCTTTGAATCGATGTTTTCTCGGTTTTAGCCTGTTTCGGGACAAAATGGGTAAAAGTGGTGGCTAAACACTCCAAATTCAACCTGAACTCTTATAATTAGTCAAATGCATTGGATTGTTACATATTTTGACCCTAGAAAGAGTAACATAGCTGTGTACTGCTTCGAATCAATATTTTCTCTCGGTTTTAGCCTGTTTTCTTGGTTTAATCCTGTTTTGGGATAAAACGGGTTTAAATATTGTCTAAACACTCTAAATTGATCCTGAACTCTTACAATTAGTCAAATATATTAAATTTTCACACATTCTGACGCTAGAAACAGTAACAAAGCTATTTACTGCTTCGAATCAATGTTTTCTCGGTTTTAGCCTGTTTCGGGACAAAATGGGTAAAAGTGGTGTCCAAACACTCCAAATTCAACCTGAACTTTTATAATTAGTCAAACGCATTGGATTTTTCCATATTTTGACCCTAGAAAGAGTTACATAGCTGTTTACTGCTTCGAATCAATGTTTTCTCTCAGTTTTAGCCTGTTTTCTCAGTTTAAGCCTGTTTTGGGATAAAACGGGTTTAAGTGTTGTCTAAACACTCCAAATTCATCCCGAACTCTTACAATTAGTCAAATGCATTGGATTTTCACATATTATGATCCTAAAAACAGTAACAAAGCTGTTTACTGCTTTGAATCGATGTTTTCTCGGTTTTAGCCTGTTCCGGGACAAAATGGGTAAAAGTGGTGGCTAAACACTCCAAATTCAACCCGAACTCTTATAATTAGTCAAATGCATTGGATTGTTACATATTTTGACCCTAGAAAGAGTAAAATAGCTGTGTACTGCTTCGAATCAATGTTTTCTCTTGGTTTTAGCCTGTTTTCTTGGTTTAATCCTGTTTTGGGATAAAACGGGTTTAAGTGTTGTCTAAACACTCTAAATTGATCCTGAACTCTTACAATTAGTCAAATATATTAAATTTTCACACATTCTGACGCTAGAAACAGTAACAAAGCTATTTACTGCTTCGAATCAATGTTTTCTCGGTTTTAGCCTGTTTCGGGACAAAATGGGTAAAAGTGGTGTCTAAACACTCCAAATTCAACCTGAACTCGTATAATTAGTCAAATGCATTGGATTGTTACATATTTTGACCCTAGAAAGAGTAACATAGCTGTGTACTTCTTCGAATCAATGTTTTCTCTCGGTTTTAGCCTGTTTTCTTGGTTTAAGCATGTTTTGGGATAAAACGGGTTCAAGTGTTGTCTAAACACTCCAAATTCATCCCGAAATCTTGCAATTAGTTAAATGCATTGGATCGTCCCACATTCTGACCCTAGAAACAGTAACAAAGCTGTTTACTGCTTCAAATCAATGTTTTCTCGGTTTTAGCCTGTTTCGGGACAAAATCGGTAAAAGTGGTGTCTAAACACTCCAAATTCAACCCGAACTCTTATAATTAGTCAAATGCATTGGATTGTTACATATTTTGACCCGAGAAAGAGTTACATAACTGTTTACTGCGTCGAATCAATTTTTTCTCTCGGTTTTAGTCTGTTTTCTCGGTTTAAGCCTGTTTTGAGATCAAACATGTTTAAGTGTTGGCTAAACACTCCAAATTCATCCTGAACTCTTAAAATTAGTCAAATGCATTTAATTATCACACATTCTGACCCTAGAAACAGTAAAAAAGCTGTTTACTGCTTTGAATCAATGTTTTATCGGTTTTAGCCTGTTTCGGGACAAAATGGGTAAAAGTGGTGTCTAAACACTCCAAATTCAACCCGAACTCGTATAATTAGTCAAATGCATTGGATTGTTACATATTTTGACCCTAGAAAGAGTAACATAGCTCTGTACTGCTTCGAATCAATGTTTTCTCGCGGTTTTAGCCTTTTTTCTTTGTTTAAGCCTGTTTTGGGATAAAACGGGTTCAAGTGTTGTCTAAACACTCCAAATTCATCCCGAAATCTTGCAATTAGTTAAATGCATTGGATCGTCCCACATTCTGACCCTAGAAACAGTAACAAAGCTGTTTACTGCTTCAAATCAATGTTTTCTCGGTTTTAGCCTGTTTCGGGACAAAATCGGTAAAAGTGGTGTCTAAACACTCCAAATTCAACCCGAACTCTTATATCCTAAAAACAGTAACAAAGCTGTTTACTGCTTTGAATCGATGTTTTATCGGTTTTAGCCTGTTTCGGGACAAAATGGGTAAAAGTGGTGGCTAAACACTCCAAATTCAACCCGAACTCTTATAATTAGTCAAATGCATTGGATTGTTACATATTTTGACCCTAGAAAGAGTAAAATAGCTGTGTACTGCTTCGAATCAATGTTTTCTCTTGGTTTTAGCCTGTTTTCTTGGTTTAATCCTGTTTTGGGATAAAACGGGTTTAAGTGTTGTCTAAACACTCTAAATTGATCCTGAACTCTTACAATTAGTTAAATGCATTGGATCGTCCCACATTCTGACCCTAGAAACAGTAACAAAGCTGTTTACTGCTTCGAATCAATGTTTTCTCGGTTTTAGCCTGTTTCGGGACAAAATGGGTAAAAGCGGTGTCTAAACACTCCAAATTCAACCCGAACTCGTATAATTAGTCAAATGCATTGGATTGTTATATATTTTGACCCTAGAAAGAGTAACATAGCTGTGTACTGCTTCGAATCAATGTTTTCTCGCGGTTTTAGCCTTTTTTCTTTGTTTAAGCCTGTTTTGGGATAAAACGGGTTCAAGTGTTGTCTAAACACTCCAAATTCATCCCGAAATCTTGCAATTAGTTAAATGCATTGGATCGTCTCACATTCTGACCCTAGAAACAGTAACAAAGCTGTTTACTGCTTCGAATCAATGTTTTCTCGGTTTTAGCCTGTTTCGGGACAAAATGGGTAAAAGTGGTGTCCAAACACTCCAAATTCAACCTGAACTTTTATAATTAGTCAAACGCATTGGATTTTTCCATATTTTGACCCTAGAAAGAGTTACATAGCTGTTTACTGCTTCGAATCAATGTTTTCTCTCAGTTTTAGCCTGTTTTCTCAGTTTAAGCCTGTTTTGGGATAAAACGGGTTTAAGTGTTGTCTAAACACTCCAAATTCATCCCGAACTCTTACAATTAGTCAAATGCATTGGATTGTCACATATTATGATCCTAAAAATAGTAACAAAGCTGTTTACTGCTTTGAATCGATGTTTTCTCGGTTTTAGCCTGTTTCGGGACAAAATGGGTAAAAGTGGTGGCTAAACACTCCAAATTCAACCTGAACTCTTATAATTAGTCAAATGCATTGGATTGTTACATATTTTGACCCTAGAAAGAGTAACATAGCTGTGTACTGCTTCGAATCAATATTTTCTCTCGGTTTTAGCCTGTTTTCTTAGTTTAATCCTGTTTTGGGATAAAACGGGTTTAAATATTGTCTAAACATTCTAAATTGATCCTGAACTCTTACAATTAGTCAAATATATTAAATTTTCACACATTCTGACGCTAGAAACAGTAACAAAGCTATTTACTGCTTCGAATCAATGTTTTCTCGGTTTTAGCCTGTTTCGGGACAAAATGGGTAAAAGTGGTGTCCAAACACTCCAAATTCAACCTGAACTTTTATAATTAGTCAAACGCATTGGATTTTTCCATATTTTGACCCTAGAAAGAGTTACATAGCTGTTTACTGCTTCGAATCAATGTTTTCTCTCAGTTTTAGCCTGTTTTCTCAGTTTAAGCCTGTTTTGGGATAAAACGGGTTTAAGTGTTGTCTAAACACTCCAAATTCATCCCGAACTCTTACAATTAGTCAAATGCATTGGATTTTCACATATTATGATCCTAAAAACAGTAACAAAGCTGTTTACTGCTTTGAATCGATGTTTTCTCGGTTTTAGCCTGTTCCGGGACAAAATGGGTAAAAGTGGTGGCTAAACACTCCAAATTCAACCCGAACTCTTATAATTAGTCAAATGCATTGGATTGTTACATATTTTGACCCTAGAAAGAGTAAAATAGCTGTGTACTGCTTCGAATCAATGTTTTCTCTTGGTTTTAGCCTGTTTTCTTGGTTTAATCCTGTTTTGGGATAAAACGGGTTTAAGTGTTGTCTAAACACTCTAAATTGATCCTGAACTCTTACAATTAGTCAAATATATTAAATTTTCACACATTCTGACGCTAGAAACAGTAACAAAGCTATTTACTGCTTCGAATCAATGTTTTCTCGGTTTTAGCCTGTTTCGGGACAAAATGGGTAAAAGTGGTGTCTAAACACTCCAAATTCAACCTGAACTCGTATAATTAGTCAAATGCATTGGATTGTTACATATTTTGACCCTAGAAAGAGTAACATAGCTGTGTACTTCTTCGAATCAATGTTTTCTCTCGGTTTTAGCCTGTTTTCTTGGTTTAAGCATGTTTTGGGATAAAACGGGTTCAAGTGTTGTCTAAACACTCCAAATTCATCCCGAAATCTTGCAATTAGTTAAATGCATTGGATCGTCCCACATTCTGACCCTAGAAACAGTAACAAAGCTGTTTACTGCTTCAAATCAATGTTTTCTCGGTTTTAGCCTGTTTCGGGACAAAATCGGTAAAAGTGGTGTCTAAACACTCCAAATTCAACCCGAACTCTTATAATTAGTCAAATGCATTGGATTGTTACATATTTTGACCCGAGAAAGAGTTACATAACTGTTTACTGCGTCGAATCAATTTTTTCTCTCGGTTTTAGTCTGTTTTCTCGGTTTAAGCCTGTTTTGAGATCAAACATGTTTAAGTGTTGTCTAAACACTCCAAATTCATCCTGAACTCTTAAAATTAGTCAAATGCATTTAATTATCACACATTCTGACCCTAGAAACAGTAAAAAAGCTGTTTACTGCTTTGAATCAATGTTTTATCGGTTTTAGCCTGTTTCGGGACAAAATGGGTAAAAGTGGTGTCTAAACACTCCAAATTCAACCCGAACTCGTATAATTAGTCAAATGCATTGGATTGTTACATATTTTGACCCTAGAAAGAGTAACATAGCTCTGTACTGCTTCGAATCAATGTTTTCTCGCGGTTTTAGCCTTTTTTCTTTGTTTAAGCCTGTTTTGGGATAAAACGGGTTCAAGTGTTGTCTAAACACTCCAAATTCATCCCGAAATCTTGCAATTAGTTAAATGCATTGGATCGTCCCACATTCTGACCCTAGAAACAGTAACAAAGCTGTTTACTGCTTCGAATCAATGTTTTCTCGGTTTTAGCCTGTTTCGGGACGAAATGGGTAAAAGCGGTGTCTAAACACTCCAAATTCAACCCGAACTCGTATAATTAGTCAAATGCATTGGATTGTTACATATTTTGACCCTAGAAAGAGTAACATAGCTGTGTACTGCTTCGAATCAATGTTTTCTCGCGGTTTTAGCCTTTTTTCTTTGTTTAAGCCTGTTTTGGGATAAAACGGGTTCAAGTGTTGTCTAAACACTCCAAATTCATCCCGAAATCTTGCAATTAGTTAAATGCATTGGATCGTCTCACATTCTGACCCTAGAAACAGTAACAAAGCTGTTTACTGCTTCGAATCAATGTTTTCTCGGTTTTAGCCTGTTTCGGGACAAAATGGGTAAAAGTGGTGTCCAAACACTCCAAATTCAACCTGAACTTTTATAATTAGTCAAACGCATTGGATTTTTCCATATTTTGACCCTAGAAAGAGTTACATAGCTGTTTACTGCTTCGAATCAATGTTTTCTCTCAGTTTTAGCCTGTTTTCTCAGTTTAAGCCTGTTTTGGGATAAAACGGGTTTAAGTGTTGTCTAAACACTCCAAATTCATCCCGAACTCTTACAATTAGTCAAATGCATTGGATTTTCACATATTATGATCCTAAAAACAGTAACAAAGCTGTTTACTGCTTTGACTCGATGTTTTCTCGGTTTTAGCCTGTTCCGGGACAAAATGGGTAAAAGTGGTGGCTAAACACTCCAAATTCAACCCGAACTCTTATAATTAGTCAAATGCATTGGATTGTTACATATTTTGACCCTAGAAAGAGTAAAATAGCTGTGTACTGCTTCGAATCAATGTTTTCTCTTGGTTTTAGCCTGTTTTCTTGGTTTAATCCTGTTTTGGGATAAAACGGGTTTAAGTGTTGTCTAAACACTCTAAATTGATCCTGAACTCTTACAATTAGTCAAATATATTAAATTTTCACACATTCTGACGCTAGAAACAGTAACAAAGCTATTTACTGCTTCGAATCAATGTTTTCTCGGTTTTAGCCTGTTTCGGGACAAAATGGGTAAAAGTGGTGTCTAAACACTCCAAATTCAACCTGAACTCGTATAATTAGTCAAATGCATTGGATTGTTACATATTTTGACCCTAGAAAGAGTAACATAGCTGTGTACTTCTTCGAATCAATGTTTTCTCTCGGTTTTAGCCTGTTTTCTTGGTTTAAGCATGTTTTGGGATAAAACGGGTTCAAGTGTTGTCTAAACACTCCAAATTCATCCCGAAATCTTGCAATTAGTTAAATGCATTGGATCGTCCCACATTCTGATCCTAGAAACAGTAACAAAGCTGTTTACTGCTTCAAATCAATGTTTTCTCGGTTTTAGCCTGTTTCGGGACAAAATCGGTAAAAGTGGTGTCTAAACACTCCAAATTCAACCCGAACTCTTATAATTAGTCAAATGCATTGGATTGTTACATATTTTGACCCGAGAAAGAGTTACATAACTGTTTACTGCGTCGAATCAATTTTTTCTCTCGGTTTTAGTCTGTTTTCTCGGTCTAAGCCTGTTTTGAGATCAAACATGTTTAAGTGTTGTCTAAACACTCCAAATTCATCCTGAACTCTTAAAATTAGTCAAATGCATTTAATTATCACACATTCTGACCCTAGAAACAGTAAAAAAGCTGTTTACTGCTTTGAATCAATGTTTTATCGGTTTTAGCCTGTTTCGGGACAAAATGGGTAAAAGTGGTGTCTAAACACTCCAAATTCAACCCGAACTCGTATAATTAGTCAAATGCATTGGATTGTTACATATTTTGACCCTAGAAAGAGTAACAAAGCTCTGTACTGCTTCGAATCAATGTTTTCTCGCGGTTTTAGCCTTTTTTCTTTGTTTAAGCCTGTTTTGGGATAAAACGGGTTCAAGTGTTGTCTAAACACTCCAAATTCATCCCGAAATCTTGCAATTAGTTAAATGCATTGGATCGTCCCACATTCTGACCCTAGAAACAGTAACAAAGCTGTTTACTGCTTCGAATCAATGTTTTCTCGGTTTTAGCCTGTTTCGGGACAAAATGGGTAAAAGCGGTGTCTAAACACTCCAAATTCAACCCGAACTCGTATAATTAGTCAAATGCATTGGATTGTTATATATTTTGACCCTAGAAAGAGTAACATAGCTGTGTACTGCTTCGAATCAATGTTTTCTCGCGGTTTTAGCCTTTTTTCTTTGTTTAAGCCTGTTTTGGGATAAAACGGGTTCAAGTGTTGTCTAAACACTCCAAATTCATCCCGAAATCTTGCAATTAGTTAAATGCATTGGATCGTCTCACATTCTGACCCTAGAAACAGTAACAAAGCTGTTTACTGCTTCGAATCAATGTTTTCTCGGTTTTAGCCTGTTTCGGGACAAAATGGGTAAAAGTGGTGTCCAAACACTCCAAATTCAACCTGAACTTTTATAATTAGTCAAACGCATTGGATTTTTCCATATTTTGACCCTAGAAAGAGTTACGTAGCTGTTTACTGCTTCGAATCAATGTTTTCTCTCAGTTTTAGCCTGTTTTCTCAGTTTAAGCCTGTTTTGGGATAAAACGGGTTTAAGTGTTGTCTAAACACTCCAAATTCATCCCGAACTCTTACAATTAGTCAAATGCATTGGATTGTCACATATTATGATCCTAAAAATAGTAACAAAGCTGTTTACTGCTTTGAATCGATGTTTTCTCGGTTTTAGCCTGTTTCGGGACAAAATGGGTAAAAGTGGTGGCTAAACACTCCAAATTCAACCTGAACTCTTATAATTAGTCAAATGCATTGGATTGTTACATATTTTGACCCTAGAAAGAGTAACATAGCTGTGTACTGCTTCGAATCAATATTTTCTCTCGGTTTTAGCCTGTTTTCTTGGTTTAATCCTGTTTTGGGATAAAACGGGTTTAAATATTGTCTAAACACTCTAAATTGATCCTGAACTCTTACAATTAGTCAAATATATTAAATTTTCACACATTCTGACGCTAGAAACAGTAACAAAGCTATTTACTGCTTCGAATCAATGTTTTCTCGGTTTTAGCCTGTTTCGGGACAAAATGGGTAAAAGTGGTGTCCAAACACTCCAAATTCAACCTGAACTTTTATAATTAGTCAAACGCATTGGATTTTTCCATATTTTGACCCTAGAAAGAGTTACATAGCTGTTTACTGCTTCGAATCAATGTTTTCTCTCAGTTTTAGCCTGTTTTCTCAGTTTAAGCCTGTTTTGGGATAAAACGGGTTTAAGTGTTGTCTAAACACTCCAAATTCATCCCGAACTCTTAAAATTAGTCAAATGCATTGGATTTTCACATATTATGATCCTAAAAACAGTAACAAAGCTGTTTACTGCTTTGAATCGATGTTTTCTCGGTTTTAGCCTGTTCCGGGACAAAATGGGTAAAAGTGGAGGCTAAACACTCCAAATTCAACCCGAACTCTTATAATTAGTCAAATGCATTGGATTGTTACATATTTTGACCCTAGAAAGAGTAAAATAGCTGTGTACTGCTTCGAATCAATGTTTTCTCTTGGTTTTAGCCTGTTTTCTTGGTTTAATCCTGTTTTGGGATAAAACGGGTTTAAGTGTTGTCTAAACACTCTAAATTGATCCTGAACTCTTACAATTAGTCAAATATATTAAATTTTCACACATTCTGACGCTAGAAACAGTAACAAAGCTATTTACTGCTTCGAATCAATGTTTTCTCGGTTTTAGCCTGTTTCGGGACAAAATGGGTAAAAGTGGTGTCTAAACACTCCAAATTCAACCTGAACTCGTATAATTAGTCAAATGCATTGGATTGTTACATATTTTGACCCTAGAAAGAGTAACATAGCTGTGTACTTCTTCGAATCAATGTTTTCTCTCGGTTTTAGCCTGTTTTCTTGGTTTAAGCATGTTTTGGGATAAAACGGGTTCAAGTGTTGTCTAAACACTCCAAATTCATCCCAAAATCTTGCAATTAGTTAAATGCATTGGATCGTCCCACATTCTGACCCTAGAAACAGTAACAAAGCTGTTTACTGCTTCAAATCAATGTTTTCTCGGTTTTAGCCTGTTTCGGGACAAAATCGGTAAAAGTGGTGTCTAAACACTCCAAATTCAACCCGAACTCTTATAATTAGTCAAATGCATTGGATTGTTACATATTTTGACCCTAGAAAGAGTAAAATAGCTGTGTACTGCTTCGAATCAATGTTTTCTCTTGGTTTTAGCCTGTTTTCTTGGTTTAATCCTGTTTTGGGATAAAACGGGTTTAAGTGTTGTCTAAACACTCTAAATTGATCCTGAACTCTTACAATTAGTCAAATATATTAAATTTTCACACATTCTGACGCTAGAAACAGTAACAAAGCTATTTACTGCTTCGAATCAATGTTTTCTCGGTTTTAGCCTGTTTTGGGACAAAATGGGTAAAAGTGGTGTCTAAACACTCCAAATTCAACCTGAACTCGTATAATTAGTCAAATGCATTGGATTGTTACATATTTTGACCCTAGAAAGAGTAACATAGCTGTGTACTTCTTCGAATCAATGTTTTCTCTCGGTTTTAGCCTGTTTTCTTGGTTTAAGCATGTTTTGGGATAAAACGGGTTCAAGTGTTGTCTAAACACTCCAAATTCATCCCGAAATCTTGCAATTAGTTAAATGCATTGGATCGTCCCACATTCTGACCCTAGAAACAGTAACAAAGCTGTTTACTGCTTCAAATCAATGTTTTCTCGGTTTTAGCCTGTTTCGGGACAAAATCGGTAAAAGTGGTGTCTAAACACTCCAAATTCAACCCGAACTCTTATAATTAGTCAAATGCATTGGATTGTTACATATTTTGACCCGAGAAAGAGTTACATAACTGTTTACTGCGTCGAATCAATTTTTTCTCTCGGTTTTAGTCTGTTTTCTCGGTTTAAGCCTGTTTTGAGATCAAACATGTTTAAGTGTTGTCTAAACACTCCAAATTCATCCTGAACTCTTAAAATTAGTCAAATGCATTTAATTATCACACATTCTGACCCTAGAAACAGTAAAAAAGCTGTTTACTGCTTTGAATCAATGTTTTATCGGTTTTAGCCTGTTTCGGGACAAAATGGGTAAAAGTGGTGTCTAAACACTCCAAATTCAACCCGAACTCGTATAATTAGTCAAATGCATTGGATTGTTACATATTTTGACCCTAGAAAGAGTAACATAGCTCTGTACTGCTTCGAATCAATGTTTTCTCGCGGTTTTAGCCTTTTTTCTTTGTTTAAGCCTGTTTTGGGATAAAACGGGTTCAAGTGTTGTCTAAACACTCCAAATTCATCCCGAAATCTTGCAATTAGTTAAATGCATTGGATCGTCCCACATTCTGACCCTAGAAACAGTAACAAAGCTGTTTACTGCTTCGAATCAATGTTTTCTCGGTTTTAGCCTGTTTCGGGACGAAATGGGTAAAAGCGGTGTCTAAACACTCCAAATTCAACCCGAACTCGTATAATTAGTCAAATGCATTGGATTGTTACATATTTTGACCCTAGAAAGAGTAACATAGCTGTGTACTGCTTCGAATCAATGTTTTCTCGCGGTTTTAGCCTTTTTTCTTTGTTTAAGCCTGTTTTGGGATAAAACGGGTTCAAGTGTTGTCTAAACACTCCAAATTCATCCCGAAATCTTGCAATTAGTTAAATGCATTGGATCGTCTCACATTCTGACCCTAGAAACAGTAACAAAGCTGTTTACTGCTTCGAATCAATGTTTTCTCGGTTTTAGCCTGTTTCGGGACAAAATGGGTAAAAGTGGTGTCCAAACACTCCAAATTCAACCTGAACTTTTATAATTAGTCAAACGCATTGGATTTTTCTATATTTTGACCCTAGAAAGAGTTACATAGCTGTTTACTGCTTCGAATCAATGTTTTCTCTCAGTTTTAGCCTGTTTTCTCAGTTTAAGCCTGTTTTGGGATAAAACGGGTTTAAGTGTTGTCTAAACACTCCAAATTCATCCCGAACTCTTACAATTAGTCAAATGCATTGGATTTTCACATATTATGATCCTAAAAACAGTAACAAAGCTGTTTACTGCTTTGAATCGATGTTTTCTCGGTTTTAGCCTGTTCCGGGACAAAATGGGTAAAAGTGGTGGCTAAACACTCCAAATTCAACCCGAACTCTTATAATTAGTCAAATGCATTGGATTGTTACATATTTTGACCCTAGAAAGAGTAAAATAGCTGTGTACTGCTTCGAATCAATGTTTTCTCTTGGTTTTAGCCTGTTTTCTTGGTTTAATCCTGTTTTGGGATAAAACGGGTTTAAGTGTTGTCTAAACACTCTAAATTGATCCTGAACTCTTACAATTAGTCAAATATATTAAATTTTCACACATTCTGACGCTAGAAACAGTAACAAAGCTATTTACTGCTTCGAATCAATGTTTTCTCGGTTTTAGCCTGTTTCGGGACAAAATGGGTAAAAGTGGTGTCTAAACACTCCAAATTCAACCTGAACTCGTATAATTAGTCAAATGCATTGGATTGTTACATATTTTGACCCTAGAAAGAGTAACATAGCTGTGTACTTCTTCGAATCAATGTTTTCTCTCGGTTTTAGCTTGTTTTCTTGGTTTAAGCATGTTTTGGGATAAAACGGGTTCAAGTGTTGTCTAAACACTCCAAATTCATCCCGAAATCTTGCAATTAGTTAAATGCATTGGATCGTCCCACATTCTGACCCTAGAAACAGTAACAAAGCTGTTTACTGCTTCAAATCAATGTTTTCTCGGTTTTAGCCTGTTTCGGGACAAAATCGGTAAAAGTGGTGTCTAAACACTCCAAATTCAACCCGAACTCTTATAATTAGTCAAATGCATTGGATTGTTACATATTTTGACCCGAGAAAGAGTTACATAACTGTTTACTGCGTCGAATCAATTTTTTCTCTCGGTTTTAGTCTGTTTTCTCGGTTTAAGCCTGTTTTGAGATCAAACATGTTTAAGTGTTGTCTAAACACTCCAAATTCATCCTGAACTCTTAAAATTAGTCAAATGCATTTAATTATCACACATTCTGACCCTAGAAACAGTAAAAAAGCTGTTTACTGCTTTGAATCAATGTTTTATCGGTTTTAGCCTGTTTCGGGACAAAATGGGTAAAAGTGGTGTCTAAACACTCCAAATTCAACCCGAACTCGTATAATTAGTCAAATGCATTGGATTGTTACATATTTGACCCTAGAAAGAGTAACATAGCTCTGTACTGCTTCGAATCAATGTTTTCTCGCGGTTTTAGCCTTTTTTCTTTGTTTAAGCCTGTTTTGGGATAAAACGGGTTCAAGTGTTGTCTAAACACTCCAAATTCATCCCGAAATCTTGCAATTAGTTAAATGCATTGGATCGTCCCACATTCTGACCCTAGAAACAGTAACAAAGCTGTTTACTGCTTTGAATCAATGTTTTCTCGGTTTTAGCCTGTTTCGGGACAAAATGGGTAAAAGCGGTGTCTAAACACTCCAAATTCAACCCGAACTCGTATCATTAGTCAAATGCATTGGATTGTTACATATTTTGACCCTAGAAAGAGTAACATAGCTGTGTACTGCTTCGAATCAATGTTTTCTTGCGGTTTTAGCCTTTTTTCTTTGTTTAAGCCTGTTTTGGGATAAAACGGGTTCAAGTGTTGTCTAAACACTCCAAATTCATCCCGAAATCTTGCAATTAGTTAAATGCATTGGATCGTCTCACATTCTGACCCTAGAAACAGTAACAAAGCTGTTTACTGCTTCGAATCAATGTTTTCTCGGTTTTAGCCTGTTTCGGGACAAAATGGGTAAAAGTGGTGTCCAAACACTCCAAATTCAACCTGAACTTTTATAATTAGTCAAACGCATTGGATTTTTCCATATTTTGACCCTAGAAAGAGTTACATAGCTGTTTACTGCTTCGAATCAATGTTTTCTCTCAGTTTTAGCCTGTTTTCTCAGTTTAAGCCTGTTTTGGGATAAAACGGGTTTAAGTGTTGTCTAAACACTCCAAATTCATCCCGAACTCTTACAATTAGTCAAATGCATTGTATTGTCACATATTATGATCCTAAAAACAGTAACAAAGCTATTTACTGCTTCGAATCAATGTTTTCTCGGTTTTAGCCTGTTTCGGGACAAAATGGGTAAAAGTGGTGTCTAAACACTCCAAATTCAACCTGAACTCGTATAATTAGTCAAATGCATTGGATTGTTACATATTTTGACCCTAGAAAGAGTAACATAGCTGTGTACTTCTTCGAATCAATGTTTTCTCTCGGTTTTAGCCTGTTTTCTTGGTTTAAGCATGTTTTGGGATAAAACGGGTTCAAGTGTTGTCTAAACACTCCAAATTCATCCCGAAATCTTGCAATTAGTTAAATGCATTGGATCGTCCCACATTCTGACCCTAGAAACAGTAACAAAGCTGTTTACTGCTTCAAATCAATGTTTTCTCGGTTTTAGCCTGTTTCGGGACAAAATCGGTAAAAGTGGTGTCTAAACACTCCAAATTCAACCCGAACTCTTATAATTAGTCAAATGCATTGGATTGTTACATATTTTGACCCGAGAAAGAGTTACATAACTGTTTACTGCGTCGAATCAATTTTTTCTCTCGGTTTTAGTCTGTTTTCTCGGTTTAAGCCTGTTTTGAGATCAAACATGTTTAAGTGTTGTCTAAACACTCCAAATTCATCCTGAACTCTTAAAATTAGTCAAATGCATTTAATTATCACACATTCTGACCCTAGAAACAGTAAAAAAGCTGTTTACTGCTTTGAATCAATGTTTTATCGGTTTTAGCCTGTTTCGGGACAAAATGGGTAAAAGTGGTGTCTAAACACTCCAAATTCAACCCGAACTCGTATAATTAGTCAAATGCATTGGATTGTTACATATTTGACCCTAGAAAGAGTAACATAGCTCTGTACTGCTTCGAATCAATGTTTTCTCGCGGTTTTAGCCTTTTTTCTTTGTTTAAGCCTGTTTTGGGATAAAACGGGTTCAAGTGTTGTCTAAACACTCCAAATTCATCCCGAAATCTTGCAATTAGTTAAATGCATTGGATCGTCCCACATTCTGACCCTAGAAACAGTAACAAAGCTGTTTACTGCTTTGAATCAATGTTTTCTCGGTTTTAGCCTGTTTCGGGACAAAATGGGTAAAAGCGGTGTCTAAACACTCCAAATTCAACCCGAACTCGTATCATTAGTCAAATGCATTGGATTGTTACATATTTTGACCCTAGAAAGAGTAACATAGCTGTGTACTGCTTCGAATCAATGTTTTCTTGCGGTTTTAGCCTTTTTTCTTTGTTTAAGCCTGTTTTGGGATAAAACGGGTTCAAGTGTTGTCTAAACACTCCAAATTCATCCCGAAATCTTGCAATTAGTTAAATGCATTGGATCGTCTCACATTCTGACCCTAGAAACAGTAACAAAGCTGTTTACTGCTTTGAATCGATGTTTTCTCGGTTTTAGCCTGTTTCGGGACAAAATGGGTAAAAGTGGTGTCCAAACACTCCAAATTCAACCTGAACTTTTATAATTAGTCAAACGCATTGGATTTTTCCATATTTTGACCCTAGAAAGAGTTACATAGCTGTTTACTGCTTCGAATCAATGTTTTCTCTCAGTTTTAGCCTGTTTTCTTGGTTTAATCCTGTTTTGGGATAAAACGGGTTTAAGTGTTGTCTAAACACTCTAAATTGATCCTGAACTCTTACAATTAGTCAAATGCATTGTATTGTCACACATTATGATCCTAAAAACAGTAACAAAGCTATTTACTGCTTCGAATCAATGTTTTCTCGGTTTTAGCCTGTTTCGGGACAAAATGGGTAAAAGTGGTGTCTAAACACTCCAAATTCAACCTGAACTCGTATAATTAGTCAAATGCATTGGATTGTTACATATTTTGACCCTAGAAAGAGTAACATAGCTGTGTACTTCTTCGAATCAATGTTTTCTCTCGGTTTTAGCCTGTTTTCTTGGTTTAAGCATGTTTTGGGATAAAACGGGTTCAAGTGTTGTCTAAACACTCCAAATTCATCCCGAAATCTTGCAATTAGTTAAATGCATTGGATCGTCCCACATTCTGACCCTAGAAACAGTAACAAAGCTGTTTACTGCTTCAAATCAATGTTTTCTCGGTTTTAGCCTGTTTCGGGACAAAATCGGTAAAAGTGGTGTCTAAACACTCCAAATTCAACCCGAACTCTTATAATTAGTCAAATGCATTGGATTGTTACATATTTTGACCCGAGAAAGAGTTACATAACTGTTTACTGCGTCGAATCAATTTTTTCTCTCGGTTTTAGTCTGTTTTCTCGGTTTAAGCCTGTTTTGAGATCAAACATGTTTAAGTGTTGTCTAAACACTCCAAATTCATCCTGAACTCTTAAAATTAGTCAAATGCATTTAATTATCACACATTCTGACCCTAGAAACAGTAAAAAAGCTGTTTACTGCTTTGAATCAATGTTTTATCGGTTTTAGCCTGTTTCGGGACAAAATGGGTAAAAGTGGTGTCTAAACACTCCAAATTCAACCCGAACTCGTATAATTAGTCAAATGCATTGGATTGTTACATATTTGACCCTAGAAAGAGTAACATAGCTCTGTACTGCTTCGAATCAATGTTTTCTCGCGGTTTTAGCCTTTTTTCTTTGTTTAAGCCTGTTTTGGGATAAAACGGGTTCAAGTGTTGTCTAAACACTCCAAATTCATCCCGAAATCTTGCAATTAGTTAAATGCATTGGATCGTCCCACATTCTGACCCTAGAAACAGTAACAAAGCTGTTTACTGCTTTGAATCAATGTTTTCTCGGTTTTAGCCTGTTTCGGGACAAAATGGGTAAAAGCGGTGTCTAAACACTCCAAATTCAACCCGAACTCGTATCATTAGTCAAATGCATTGGATTGTTACATATTTTGACCCTAGAAAGAGTAACATAGCTGTGTACTGCTTCGAATCAATGTTTTCTTGCGGTTTTAGCCTTTTTTCTTTGTTTAAGCCTGTTTTGGGATAAAACGGGTTCAAGTGTTGTCTAAACACTCCAAATTCATCCCGAAATCTTGCAATTAGTTAAATGCATTGGATCGTCTCACATTCTGACCCTAGAAACAGTAACAAAGCTGTTTACTGCTTCGAATCAATGTTTTCTCGGTTTTAGCCTGTTTCGGGACAAAATGGGTAAAAGTGGTGTCCAAACACTCCAAATTCAACCTGAACTTTTATAATTAGTCAAACGCATTGGATTTTTCCATATTTTGACCCTAGAAAGAGTTACATAGCTGTTTACTGCTTCGAATCAATGTTTTCTCTCAGTTTTAGCCTGTTTTCTCATTTTAAGCCTGTTTTGGGATAAAACGGGTTTAAGTGTTGTCTAAACACTCCAAATTCATCCCGAACTCTTACAATTAGTCAAATGCATTGGATTGTCACATATTATGATCCTAAAAACAGTAACAAAGCTGTTTACTGCTTTGAATCGATGTTTTCTCGGTTTTAGCCTGTTTCGGGACAAAATGGGTAAAAGTGGTGGCTAAACACTCCAAATTCAACCCGAACTCTTATAATTAGTCAAATGCATTGGATTATTACATATTTTGACCCTAGAAAGAGTAACATAGCTGTGTACTGCTTCGAATCAATGTTTTCTCTCGGTTTTAGCCTGTTTTCTTGGTTTAATCCTGTTTTGGGATAAAACGGGTTTAAGTGTTGTCTAAACACTCTAAATTGATCCTGAACTCTTACAATTAGTCAAATATATTAAATTTTCACACATTCTGACGCTTGAAACAGTAACAAAGCTATTTACTGCTTCGAATCAATGTTTTCTCGGTTTTAGCCTGTTTCGGGACAAAATGGGTAAAAGTGGTGTCTAAACACTCCAAATTCAACCTGAAATCGTATAATTAGTCAAATGCATTGGATTGTTACATATTTTGACCCTAGAAAGAGTAACATAGCTGTGTACTTCTTCGAATCAATGTTTTCTCTCGGTTTTAGCCTGTTTTCTCGGTTTAAGCATGTTTTGGGATAAAACGGGTTCAAGTGTTGTCTAAACACTCCAAATTCATCCCGAAATCTTGCAATTAGTTAAATGCATTGGATCGTCCCACATTCTGACCCTAGAAACAGTAACAAAGCTGTTTACTGCTTCAAATCAATGTTTTCTCGGTTTTAGCCTGTTTCGGGACAAAATCGGTATAAGTGGTGTCTAAACACTCCAAATTCAACCCGAACTCTGATGTTCATATATTTTACCTTGTTTTCCCTTAGTTTATTCACAACTTTTGCATCTTTTGTTATCCATTTAGGCCATTATTGTGTAGCTTTAGGACTAATCATGCATTAGAGTATAGTTGCATTGCATTTGCATCTTTTCATGCATAAACAGGTGATTTTGGAGCTTAAGGAGCATGGAAGCAATGCTGAGGAGAAGTGAAGCAATCCTGAGGAGAAAACAAGAGAGTTAAGGCTGTAGAATCAAGGTCCGGAGTCCAACTCGACCGCACCACTCGACCACCACTCGACCGTGTGATGAGGAGGACTCGACCGAGTGGAGAATGCACGAGAGAAGCCAGCTCGACCAGCCACTCGACCGAGCACTGGTCGAGTTGACCGAGCCGTTGACTGCTTTGACTTTTTGTATTTTTAGGGCTTCCACCTCATCTCCTATATAAGGCCCTTGTACCTGCAGCCACCAAAGAGTCCAGCTTTTTAG
The DNA here is from genome assembly GCF_030686135.1 of Camelina sativa. NCBI lineage: Eukaryota > Viridiplantae > Streptophyta > Magnoliopsida > Brassicales > Brassicaceae > Camelina > Camelina sativa. Next base: position 19,615,588 of record NC_141893.1, read on the forward strand.
AGAGTCTAAAACCTAGTTTTTACCTTTTTTAGATTTTATTCCTTTTGCACTTTCTTTTATTTTTAGATTTTGTACTTGTTTGAGAGAGAAAGACTAGATTCTTATATTTTGTTTGTTTCATAACTTTCAAAGTATTAAGATTTCGAGTTTTATTCCTTCATCAATTTTGTAGATCTCTGTTTCATCTTTCTAATGATGCAAGTTTCATTATTTTCTGGGTTTTTGACATATTTCACCATGTGTTCTTGTGAGTAGTTTGTTTAGGACCTTGAGGATGGGCTAGGTTGGGTTAATCTTGTGGTTTGTTTGATTTGGTCAAGCTTGATTGTTGTAGATCTCTTCTAGGCTAGATGATCTTAATGCTGATCCTATATCTGAGAAGGTAGGGTTTGATTTCAAGCATCTTAGCATCACACCAATGTCTAAGGAGCATAGATAAGGCTAGATCTAGAGCTTACCATTAGGCTTGCTAAGAGATTAGAAGTCTTGTTTGGTTTGAGATGTATTGCTTAATGCCTGCTTGTGTAGATTCTTTACTTTGTGAGAACAAGTCTAGAAATGCATAGGTTTGATTGTTTCTTGCCATGAGAGTGGATTAAACATGTATTAGAATAGTATGTCTAGAGATCAGCTCAATGTTTGCTTGAGATTTGTTGACCAAGTTAGATAACCACAATGATTAGCTAGCCCATGAATCCCTCCTCAAGGCCTTCTTTGTTTATTGAAATCTTAGTCTAAATATCATTGCTTGCTTGTTGTTTGATTAGTTTTAGCATTGCTCTGTTTTTCTTGTGTTGCTCTGTTTTCACGTTTAAGTCTAGCTCGACCACGTACTCGACCTACACTCGGTCGAGTGCTGCCCGAGTTCATCCCCAGAACTTGTGTTTTTGATTTGTGATTGTCTTGTTTCATTCCTGTTTCATTTCCATTGCATTCACGTAGTTTCCTGTTCATTACTTGTCTTGCATTAGTTCATTAGCATAGTGTCTATCTCTGTTCTAGTTTCATTACAGCTTTAATTTGTCTGTTCTGTTTGCATTTAGTATCTTGTTCTAGTTGTTTTTACTTTCTGCATTTCATATCTCATTTTAGGATTGTTAGTGACAAACAATCTTTACAATTGGCTTGACTTAGACTCATATGCACATCTTAATTGTTCGCAATCACTCAGATAGGATTGACACCTCTTATACTGCAACTGCATAAGGGGAATTGAAACACCCTGACTTCTATTCATTCCATACATCATCATTCCATACATCTTTCTTTCACCACACCACAAAGAAAGTCAGTTTCAATTTGGCGTCGTTGCCCATTTGAGTGTGTTTTGTGACATTTAGGATCATTATTAGTCTAAGATTAATTTCGTTTAAACACTTGTGAAGTTACTGAACTCGAATCTTCCTTTGCTTGGCTGTTTTGTGTTTCAGGTACCCACTCGACCACCTACTCGACCACCACTCGACCGAGCTGTGATCGAGCACTTGATCGAGCCAGAAGCCGGATCCAAATAGCCATAACTTCCCAGTCGACTCGACCACCCACTCGAGCCTGCGTTCGACCGTGTACATGTTCGAGTCTGTAGTAGAGTTTGTTGATGCACAAAAGGTCAAAAGGGAAAGACAGTCTTCAACAGCCTATTGACAACATCCACAGGCTACAAAAGGGTTTGAGACATAAGCAAGGAGGAGTAGTTCAACAACAACAAGGTCAAGCCATCATGGAGCAACAAGCTATCCATGAGCAGAGACCAAGGCACATTGGTGCAGGAGATGCACCCAATACCCACAACCAAAGGGCTGAAATTGTGCCACCTTCAGTAGCAAACAATAACTTTGAGATCAAGAGTGGATTGATCTCAATGATACAAGCCAACAAGTTTCATGGGTTGCCAATGGAGGATCCACTAGATCATCTTGATGAGTTTGACAGAATATGTGGGCTCACTAAGATCAATGGAGTGAGTGAAGATGGATTCAAATTAAGGCTCTTCCCATTTTCTCTTGGAGACAAAGCTCACCTTTGGGAGAAGACTCTTCCTACTAGAGCTATCACCACATGGGATGCATGCAAGAAAGCTTTTCTGGCCAAGTTCTTCTCCAATGCAAGGACTGCTAGGTTGAGGAACGAAATTTCTGGGTTTGCTCAAAGGAATAATGAGAGCTTTTGTGAAGCTTGGGAGAGGTTTAAAGGATTCCAGACTCAGTGTCCTCACCATGGCTTCAGCAATGCGTCACTTCTAAGCACCTTGTATAGAGGAGTGCTTCCCAAGATACGAATGCTTCTTGATAAAGCCTCTAATGGCAACTTCCTCAACAAGAATGTGGAAGAAGGATGGGAATTGGTTGAGAATCTTGCTCAATCTGATGGCAATTATAATGAGGATTATGATAGGACCATCAGGAGCTCCTCAACTGATCAAGAGGACAAGTATAAGAAGGATTTGAAGATGGTCAATGAGAAACTTGACAAGATACTCCTCAGCCAGTCCAAGTCTATTCACTTCATTGGTGAAGAAGAAGCTCCAGTTCAAGAGAGGGAGCCTGAATTTGCTGAGTTGTGCTACATGCAAAACCAGGGAGGATTCAAAGGCTACAACCAAGGAGGTTTCAAAAACAACAATCTCTCTTATAGGAGCACCAATGTGGTCAATCCTCAAGACCAAGTCTATCCACCTCCTCAACCTCAACAACAGCAACAAAACTACATCCCCAAGCAACAACACCAAGTGTTCCAGCCCCAATTGTGTCCCCCGCCAGGGTTTCAGACTAACTAAGGCCAGGAACAAGACTTAAGAGCAATGATGCAACAGTTGTTGATTGGGCAAACACAAGGCAAGATTGAGGAAGCCAAGCAGTTTGCTGAGTTGAATCAAAGGCTCACATCACAGTACAATGATCTGAACATGAAGTTTGAAGGTCTCAACTCCAGAATGAAGTATATGGAGAGCAACATTGCCTCTACTTCAGCTCCTAAACCCAACCAACTCCCTGGAAAAGCTGTTCAAAATCCAAGGGAGTTCACTGCAAAAGCCATTCATATCTCTGATGAGGAAGTCACTGAGGACAATGAAGTCCAAGTTTGGGGGAATTCATTAGTTACTGAAGCCCCAAGTGATGTTTGTGCAAAGCAACTGGAGTCCGTTATTGCACTCGACCAGGTACTCGAACAGCCACTCGACCGAGTGCATGCTCGAGTGGTCGATCGAGTTGCAGACTCAGAAGCTGTCAAGCCTGCTAAGTACATTCCTCCTACTTACAAGCCACCTCTTCCATTCCCAGGACGTTTCAAGGCACAAAAGATTAAGGATCTTAGGGAAATCATTGAGAGAAAGGAGATGATGGCTAAGCAACAAGAAGAAGAGAGGGTTTTAAAGGTAGAAGCTGTGGTTGAGGAAGTGTTGGCCATATAAGAGATCACCATTGCTTACCAAGAAGAAGAGAGAGGACCTGCCTTGGAACAGTATGATCCATATCCTCTCTACAAAGACTTTTTGCTTGATTTGTCAAAGAAGAAGGCTGAACCTCAAGATGAGAAGGATCTTGAGGACCTTGGAGGAGTTATCATTCCAATCAAGCTGAAGGATCCAGGACCATTTTATCTGCCTTGCACACTTAGCTATCTCCACTACAACCAATGCCTTTGTGATTTGGGAGCTTCAACAAGTGTGATGCCATACTCCATAGCACAAAAGCTTGGGAGAACTGATTTCAAGTCCACCAGCTTTCATATATGTCTAGCTGATGGGTCAAACAAGGAGATAGTTGGAAGGTTGGAGAATGTCCCAGTCAAGATAGGGAAGGCAAGGGTTCACACTGATTTTGTGGTATTGGAGATGGACAAGGAACCTGAAGATCCAATCATTCTTGGAAGGCCATTCCTAGCAACTGTTGGAGCAGTTATTGATGTCAAAGAGGGTCTTGTGACCTTGAACATTGCTGAAGATATATCCATGAAGTTTAATATCTATAACCCAACCAACCTTCCTACCATTGATGATCAACCTTTTACTATCAAGGACAAAGGAGGTCAAGAAGGTTCAAGTGGTGAAGCATCTCCAAAGGCTAAGCTTTCCTTTCAAGATGATTCTGTGGAATAGCTTAAGAGGTCAGTTCAAGAGTTGACTAGTATGGTTGAGGATCTTCAAGTTAAGCTGAACAAGAGGTCCTTAAAGAAAGCAAGACCAAGGCTCAAAATCAAGAAGAAACATGGTTTGTGTGTTAAGGGCGAGGTGATCAAGGATCAACTTCACAGTGATCAAGAGGTTCCAGGGAGGATTTCATCACCTCCTTGGTATCTAAACAAGGCTTAAGAAGGCAACCAAAGTCAAGCTTAGTGACTTTAAACAAGCTCACTAGGGAGGAAGTCCCTAAGGTATCCTTTGTAAATATGGTTTATTTTCCTTGTAGTTTTGATGTGTTTTCTTTTATATTTGTGTTGGACAGGCCTTTAGGTGAAAATGTAGTTGGGTAAGGAGAGTTTTAGACTTGGAGAAGGAGACTCGCAAGCCCACTCGACCTACCCACGAGAGGTACTCGACCGAGCTAGGAAGGAATTGAGGCCCATTTGATCTTCAAATCGCTAGAACGATCGAGTGGAGGGAAGAACAAGAAGAAAAATTTTGAAATTTCAAAATTTAGTCAAGGTGCTCGACCGTGTACAGTCGAGTGTGGGGTCGAGTGGCAGCAAAAAGCAGGTCAAAGATTCCCATTTCAAATTTGAATGGTATGGACGCTCCACCCTTGTCTCTTTGTCCCCTTAGCTTCTTTATATAGACCTTGCACGAAATTATACCTCTCACATTCTCTCATTTGCTCAAAACCATTGAATTCAAGTTTTAAAGTCTCTCTCATAGCTTATCTTTTGCTCAAGCTTAGTTCTTTCAAGTTTTTGGTTCACTAACCTATTAACTTTGAGCTTTGAGTCTATTCCCTTCAGTTCTATTTGAAAAATGTCTTCAAGAATCACTAGGAAGTCTCAACAAACCGCTGCAACCTCTATGGAACGTCATGATGCTAGCCTTGAATCAAGAGGAGAAGCTGGAAGGGCCAGTCGACGCCCCACTCGATCATGCACTCGACCGAGTGGTGGATCGAGCAGCCGGTCGAGCCAGATGCCGCGTCCAAGGAGAGAGAGAGTTGAGGAAGATCCTGAGAGGACTGAAAGTGAGGAGGAAAGGGAGTCAACTCTCAATGAGTTCATGAGGAGAGACAAGGCCAAAGGGAAGAGGCCAGCAGTTGAGGTTGAACAAGAGGAGAGTGAGAATGAGAGTGAGGAAGAAAGTGAAAAAGAAGAGATAGAGGATGATGGAGAAGCTGAGTCCTGTGGGTTGTCAAAGAGGCAACTCTATGATGCTTTCATGAGAATGGAGTTCTTAGGGACTAGATATCCACACAAGGAAACCATGGAGAAGCTAGCCATTGGTGAAGATGTGGAGTATCTGTTTGAGAAGAGCAACCTAACTAAGTTTATGGGGCTTTGCATGGAGGGCTACAAAGAAGAGAGTTGTGAGTTTCTAGCCACAGTCAAGCTGCATACATATGCAAGGAAGGATGCTGAGTTTGGAGCTGGTCACATTGCTTTCACAATCAAGGGGAAAAGGTATGAACTTTCAATGAAGAAGATAGCCAATGTGTTTGGTTTTGAGGTTGGGAGCAATAGGAGTTTGATGATTCTAAGAGAAGAGCTCTATTTTGTGTGGGAAACCATTGGGGACAACAAATACTACTCATCCTCCAATTCCAAGAGTTCAAGGATAAGGAGCCCAGTCCTAAGGTACTTCCACAAAGCTCTTGCCAACACCTTCTTTGCTAGGAAGGAAACTGGGAACATTAATGAGGGAGAGCTAAAGATGATTGATTTGGCTCTCAATGGAGTCATCTTCCAAGCAAGAAATGGTACCATCATTCTTGGGAGCACTGTGGAGACTGACCTAGCAATGGTGCTCATTGACCACATGATTTACTTGAGAAGTTGGGTAGGCAAGTTGGAGAATAAAGGATCAAGAGGAGCACTAACCATTGGAGGCATCATTACTCCAATCCTACAAGCTGCTAAGGTTCCACTTAGAGGAGAAAGGGTTTCACCAAGATGGATTGACTCTAGCTACCTCACCTCTACTCTCATCCTAGCCAAGGAGATGCATCAAGGGAATCACATTTTCAACTTTGAACTTCCAACACTTGGGAAAAAGCAACTGATTTTGCCTAACCAAGAGTTCACCACCATTCAAGAAGGAGCCAACATTGACTTTTGGCCAGCTGAGGAGCATTTGTTTGATGGGATAGTTCAACTTAGAGTTGATGAAGCTGGAGATGTGCAAATGGCTGATGGGGAGGAGCAATTTTACTTTGAGGATTATGAGCTCAACCCAAGAGATAGTAGAGGAGTGAGGGAGGCTACCAAGAGATTTACCCTTTTGCAAAAATGGAACAAATGGCATGGGAAGAGGTTTGATAAGCTGAAGAAGAAGGTGACCAACATGGCTAAGTCTATCAAGGGCTTAAAGAAGGAGATTGCTGAGTTGAAGAGTGGGAATTCTTCACCTACACCATCAAGCCCTTTGAGGAGGAGTAGCTCAACTAGAGCACTTTCTAGAGTTACGAACCCTGTGGAACCAGCTAGGGCTTCAATGTATGAGCCAAATCAGAGGAAGAGGAGCTCAAGTACCCGAGAACAACCATTTTCAAGGTACTCGACCGGGTCACTCGAGCACCCACTCGACCGAGCACCTCCAATGCACTCGGTCGAGTTCCAGCCCAGATCAACCTATGGCTTCCCACCTCCAGCTGCTTATCCAGGATATCTAGGTTACCCTCCCATCCCACCCCAGTACTTCATGGATCCAGCACTCTACCAGCAGTTCTACCAGCTGCAAGGTCAACATTTTGACACTCGTGGTCCAGCTCGACCCCCCCACTCGAGCACGTACTCGACCGAGTCCCGGTCGATTCCCATCGTCGAGCTGCCCCAATCTCCACCTCCAAGTCACCAGCAAGACCCCAACTACTCCTATGACAGCATGCAGATGGATGTGGACAACTACTTCCACAATCCCTAAGGTACCACTATCACCTTCACTTGTAGATATCATTGCATTTGACATTGTGTTTTGTTTTTTGTTTTTAATCTTGAATCCTCAATCAAATTTCTTTCACACAGGGACTGTGTGATTTAAGTTTGGGGGAGGGTTTGAGATAGCATTTGACATTGTGTTTTGTGATTCTTATTTCAAATTTTTAGCATCATCATGTTAATACTTGCATAGCATCTAAGGCATAGAAAAACCCTAAAAATTTGAAAATTTTTTGCAAAAATCTTTATAAAAAAAGAGTGTTCATGTAGTTTGCACTGCACATTAGGATCTTGTTTAGCATGTTTCATGTAGGATTGTAAAGTATTTGCATTAGGGATCTATGATGAGTATTCCCTTGTTAGCTTGTTTATTCACTAGACTAGGATCAATGCCCAAGTTAATAGTACTTTGATGCTAGTTGAGTGGTTAGAAGAATAAGATTGAACCAAGCCTTGAATTCCTACATTGCATTTGGTCTAAATTGAAGCATGTTGAGATTTGAAACCATTTTCTATTTATAAGAACCTAATATTGACTTTCAATTATCAATGTGTGCATTGCTTTAAACTCATGGATACCATATACATATTTGGATCATCTTCTTCCTTTTTACCACTCTTGTTGATCCAAGTAGCTGATTTCCTCATTAAGAATCAGTTCCCCTACCCCTAAACCAAACCTTCTTTCAAGCCATGTTTATTCTTGTGTGTGTGAGGCCTATTTTTGGGATTGAGCTTGGTAGAAAGTGTTAGGTTTGAACTGACAAGAGTAAAGCCTTGTGTAGTTCTAGTTTGCATTTTTCAAACTAGATAGGACTAGGTGGTTCACTTGTTGGGTTTGGGACTTGGCTATTATGAAAAGAAAAGAGGAAAAAGAGAAAGAAAAGGTTAGAGTCTTTAGGAGGGGAATGTGTTTAAGTAAATTTAAAGTCTAGTGAAAGAATGGGAAGAATAAGGTTGTTTAAAGATGGTTCTAGTTAAAGAAAAGAAAGAAAGAAAAGAGAAGTCTAGCAAAATGCTTATATGTCTTAAGAATAAGAAGAAAAGAGAACCATAGCAAATAAGTAAGAATCCCCCATTCCACTAGAAAGATCAAATAAGAAACCTCTCCTAAGACTTTAAAACCAAAAGAGAAAAGGGTGAAAAAGAAGAAAAGAAGTTAAAGGGTAGCACTAGGATCAATTGGGTTTAGATTGATAGGATAAACACTTTGGGTGCCTTTGGGTAGACAAGGTTTTGTTCTTGTATGTGTCTAAGTGTTCTTACCTTTAGCATTCTTCTAAAGCTCAATCCATTTTTTATGAGAGAACCTTGATATTGATAAGCCCTACTCTAAAAAGAGACCATCATTGTCTCTAAACCTTTTACTGCCAAGCCAAATGAGTTTAAGCATTGCACATAATTGATTCATGTTCTTGATTAATTAATGTTAAAGGAAATGGTTGATTTGAATGCATGTGGACATCTAAGGCTCAAATCAGTGAAGGTTGTGATATGCTTGTCTAAAGTCTTTAAGTATAGCTCATTCAACTTGCATCATAGTACTAGTAACTTGGACATTGATTCTAGATAGTCTATTTGCAAGCTTTAGGAGCTTAGATCCCACTTTCAAACCTCACCTACCTTCTTTTGTCTTGATTATTTGCTTGAGGGCAAGCAAAGACTAAGTTTGGGGGTGTTGATGTTCATATATTTTACCTTGTTTTCCCTTAGTTTATTCACAACTTTTGCATCTTTTGCTATCCATTTAGGCCATTATTGTGTAGCTTTAGGACTAATCATGCATTAGAGTATAGTTGCATTGTATTTGCATCTTTTCATGCATAAACAGGTGATTTTGGAGCTTAAGGAGCATGGAAGCAATGCTGAGGAGAAGTGAAGCAATCCTGAGGAGAAAACAAGAGAGTTAAGGCTGTAGAATCAAGGTCCGGAGTCCAACTCGACCGCACCACTCGACCACCACTCGATCGTGTGATGAGGAGGAATCGACCGAGTGGAGAATGCACGAGAGAAGCCAGCTCGACCAGCCACTCGACCGAGCACTGGTCAAGTTGACCGAGCTGTTGACTGCTTTGACTTTTTGTATTTTTAGGGCTTCCACCTCATCTCCTATATAAGGCCCTTGTACCTGCAGCCACCAAAGAGTCCAGCTTTTTAGAGAGTCTAAAACCTAGTTTTTACCTTTTTTAGATTTTATTCCTTTTGCACTTTCTTTTATTTTTATATTTTGTACTTGTTTGAGAGAGAAAGACTAGGTTCTTATATTTTGTTTGTTTCATAACTTTCAAAGTATTAAGATTTCGAGTTTTATTCCTTCATCAATATTGTAGATCTCTGTTTCATCTTTCTAATGATGCAAGTTTCATTATTTTCTGGGTTTTTGACATATTTCACCATGTGTTCTTGTGAGTAGTTTGTTTAGGACCTTGAGGATGGGCTAGGCTGGGTTGATCTTGTGGTTTGTTTGATTTGGTCAAGCTTGATTGTTGTAGATCTCTTCTAGGCTAGATGATCTTAATGCTGATCCTATATCTGAGAAGGTAGGGTTTGATTTCAAGCATCTTAGCATCACACCAATGTCTAAGGAGCATAGATAAGGCTAGATCTAGAGCTTACCATTAGGCTTGCTAAGAGATTAGAAGTCTTGTTTGGTTTGAGATGTATTGCTTAATGCCTGCTTGTGTAGATTCTTTACTTTGTGAGAACAAGTCTAGAAATGCATAGGTTTGATTGTTTCTTGCCATGAGAGTGGATTAAACATGTATTAGAATAGTATGTCTAGAGATCAGCTCAATGTTTGCTTGAGATTTTTTGACCAAGTTAGATAACCACATTGATTAGCTCAGCCCATGAATCCCTCCTCAAGGCCTTCTTTGTTTATTGAAATCTTAGTCTAAATATCATTGCTTGCTTGTTGTTTAATTAGTTTTAGCATTGCTCTGTTTTTCTTGTGTTGCTCTGTTTTCACGTTTAAGTCTAGCTCGACCACGTTCTCGACCTACACTCGGTCGAGTGCTGCTCGAGTTCATCCCCAGAACTTGTGTTTTTGATTTGTGATTGTCTTGTTTCATTCCTGTTTCATTTCCATTGCATTCACGTAGTTTCCTGTTCATTACTTGTCTTGCATTAGTTCATTAGCATAGTGTCTATCTCTGTTCTAGTTTCATTATAGCTTTAATTTGTCTGTTCTGTTTGCATTTAGTATCTTGTTCTAGTTGTTTTTACTTTCTGCATTTCATATCTCATTTTAGGATTGTTAGTGACAAACAATCTTTACAATTGGCTTGACTTAGACTCATATGCACATCTTAATTGTTCGCAATCACTCAGATAGGATTGACACCTCTTATACTGCAACTGCATAAGGGGAATTGAAACACCCTGACTTCTATTCATTCCATACATCATCATTCCATACATCTTTCTTTCACCACACCACAAAGAAAGTCAGTTTCAATTTGGCGTCGTTGCCCAGTTTCAAACTCGTATAATTAGTCAAATGCATTGAATTGTTACATATTTTGACCCTAGAAAGAGTAACATAGCTGTGTACTGCGTCGAATCAATGTTTTCTCTCGGTTTTAGCCTGTTTTCTTGGTTTAATCCTGTTTTGGGATAAAACGGATTTAAGTGTTGTCTAAACACTCTAAATTGATCCTGAACTCTTACAATTAGTCAAATATACTAAATTGTCACACATTATGACGCTAGAAACAGTAACAAAGCTGTTTACTGCTTCGAATCAATGTTTTCTCGGTTTTAGCCTGTTTCGGGACAAAATGGGTAAAAGTGGTGTCTAAACACTCCAAATTCAACCCGAACTCGTATAATTAGTCAAATGCATTGGATTGTTACATATTTTGACCCTAGAAAGAGTAACATAGCTCTGTACTGCTTCGAATCAATCTTTTCTCGCGGTTTTAGCCTGTTTTCTTGGTTTAATCCTGTTTTGGGATAAAACGGGTTCAAGTGTTGTCTAAACACTCCAAATTCATCCCGAAATCTTGCAATTAGTTAATGCATTGGATCATCCCACATTCTGACCCTAGAAACAGTAACAAAGCTGTTTACTGCTTCAAATCAATGTTTTCTCGGTTTTAGCCTGTTTCGGGACAAAATGGGTAGAAGTGGTGTCTAAACACTCCAAATTCAACCCGAACTCTTATAATTAGTCAAATTTATTGGATTGTTACATATGTTTACCATAGAAAGAGTTACATAGCTGTTTACAGCTTCAAATCATTGTTTTCTCTCGGTTTTAGTCTGTTTTCTCGGTTTAAGCCTGTTTTGGGATAAAACGTGTTTAAGTGTTTTCTAAACACTCCAAATTTATCCCGAACTCTTACAATTAGTCAAATGCATTAAATTGTCACACATTCTGACCCTAGAAACAGTAACAAAGCTGATTACTGCTTCGAATCAATGTTTTATCGGTTTTAGCCTGTTTCGGGACAAAATGGGTAAAAGCGGTGTCTAAACACTCCAAATTCAACCCGAACTCGTATAATTAGTCAAATGCATTGGATTGTTACATATTTTGACCCTAGATAGAGTAACATAGCTGTGTACTGCATCGAATCAATGTTTTCTCTGGGTTTTAGCCTGTTTTCTTGGTTTAATGCTGTTTTGGGATAAAACGGGTTTAAGTGTTGTCTAAACACTCTAAATTGATCCTGAACTCTTACAATTAGTCAAATATACTAAATTGTCACACATTATGACGCTAGAAACAGTAACAAAGCTGTTTACTGCTTCGAATCAATGTTTTCTCGGTTTTAGCCTGTTTCGGGACAAAATGGGTAAAAGTGGTGTCTAAACACTCCAAATTCAACCCGAACTCGTATAATTAGTCAAATGCATTGGATTGTTACATATTTTGACCCTAGAAAGAGTAACATAGCTCTGTACTGCTTCGAATCAATGTTTTCTTGCGGTTTTAGCCTGTTTTCTCGGTTTAAGCATGTTTTGTGATAAAACGGGTTCAAGTGTTGTCTAAACACTCCAAATTCATCCCGAAATCTTGCAATTAGTTAAATGCATTGGATCGTCCCACATTCTGACCCTAGAAACAGTAACAAAGCTGTTTACTGCTTCAAATCAATGTTTTCTCGGTTTTAGCCTGTTTCGGGACAAAATGGGTAAAAGTGGTGTCTAAACACTCCAAATTCAACCCGAACTCTTATAATTAGTCAAATTTATTGGATTGTTACATATTTTGACCATAGAAAGAGTTACATAGCTGTTTACGGCTTCGAATCATTGTTTTCTCTCGGTTTTAGTCTGTTTTCTCGGTTTAAGCCTGTTTTGGGATAAAACGTGTTTAAGTGTTTTCTAAACACTCCAAATTTATCCCGAACTCTTACAATTAGTCAAATGCATTAAATTGTCACACATTCTGACCTTAGAAACAGTAACAAAGCTGTTTACTGCTTCGAATCAATGTTTTATCGGTTTTAGCCTGTTTCGGGACAAAATGGGTAAAAGCGGTGTCTAAACACTCCAAATTCAACCCGAACTCGTATAATTAGTCAAATGCATTGGATAGTTACATATTTTGACCCTAGAAAGAGTAACAAAGCTGTGTACTGCTTCGAATCAATGTTTTCTCTCGGTTTTAGCCTGTTTTTTTGGTTTAATCCTGTTTTGGGATAAAACGGGTTTAAGTGTTGTCTAAACACTCTAAATTGATCCTGAACTCTTACAATTAGTCAAATATATTAAATTGTCACACATTCTGACGCTAGAAACAGTAACAAAGCTGTTTACTGCTTCGAATCAATGTTTTCTCGGTTTTAGCCTGTTTCGGGACAAAATGGGTAAAAGTGGTGGCTAAACACTCCAAATTCAACCCGAACTCTTATAATTAGTCAAACGCATTGGATTGTTACATATTTTGACCCTAGAAAGAGTAACATAGCTGTATACTGCTTCGAATCAATGTTTTCTCTCGGTTTTAGCCTGTTTTCTTGGTTTAATCCTGTTTTGGGATAAAGCGGGTTTAAGTGTTGTCTAAACACTCTAAATTGATCGTGAACTCTTACAATTAGTCAAATGCATTAAATTGTCACACATTCTGACCCTAGAAACAGTAACAAAGCTGATTACTGCTTCGAATCAATGTTTTATCGGTTTTAGCCTGTTTCGGGACAAAATGGGTAAAAGCGGTGTCTAAACACTCCAAATTCAACCCGAACTCGTATAATTAGTCAAATGCATTGGATTGTTACATATTTTGACCCTAGAAAGAGTAACATAGCTGTGTACTGCATCGAATCAATGTTTTCTCTGGGTTTTAGCCTGTTTTCTTGGTTTAATGCTGTTTTGGGATAAAACGGGTTTAAGTGTTGTCTAAACACTCTAAATTGATCCTGAACTCTTACAATTAGTCAAATATACTAAATTGTCACACATTATGACGCTAGAAACAGTAACAAAGCTGTTTACTGCTTCGAATCAATGTTTTCTCGGTTTTAGCCTGTTTCGGGACAAAATGGGTAAAAGTGGTGTCTAAACACTCCAAATTCAACCCGAACTCGTATAATTAGTCAAATGCATTGGATTGTTACATATTTTGACCCTAGAAAGAGTAACATAGCTCTGTACTGCTTCGAATCAATGTTTTCTTGCGGTTTTAGCCTGTTTTCTCGGTTTAAGCATGTTTTGTGATAAAACGGGTTCAAGTGTTGTCTAAACACTCCAAATTCATCCCGAAATCTTGCAATTAGTTAAATGCATTGGATCGTCCCACATTCTGACCCTAGAAACAGTAACAAAGCTGTTTACTGCTTCAAATCAATGTTTTCTCGGTTTTAGCCTGTTTCGGGACAAAATGGGTAAAAGTGGTGTCTAAACACTCCAAATTCAACCCGAACTCTTATAATTAGTCAAATTTATTGGATTGTTACATATTTTGACCATAGAAAGAGTTACATAGCTGTTTACGGCTTCGAATCATTGTTTTCTCTCGGTTTTAGTCTGTTTTCTCGGTTTAAGCCTGTTTTGGGATAAAACGTGTTTAAGTGTTTTCTAAACACTCCAAATTTATCCCGAACTCTTACAATTAGTCAAATGCATTAAATTGTCACACATTCTGACCTTAGAAACAGTAACAAAGCTGTTTACTGCTTCGAATCAATGTTTTATCGGTTTTAGCCTGTTTCGGGACAAAATGGGTAAAAGCGGTGTCTAAACACTCCAAATTCAACCCGAACTCGTATAATTAGTCAAATGCATTGGATAGTTACATATTTTGACCCTAGAAAGAGTAACAAAGCTGTGTACTGCTTCGAATCAATGTTTTCTCTCGGTTTTAGCCTGTTTTTTTGGTTTAATCCTGTTTTGGGATAAAACGGGTTTAAGTGTTGTCTAAACACTCTAAATTGATCCTGAACTCTTACAATTAGTCAAATATATTAAATTGTCACACATTCTGACGCTAGAAACAGTAACAAAGCTGTTTACTGCTTCGAATCAATGTTTTCTCGGTTTTAGCCTGTTTCGGGACAAAATGGGTAAAAGTGGTGGCTAAACACTCCAAATTCAACCCGAACTCTTATAATTAGTCAAACGCATTGGATTGTTACATATTTTGACCCTAGAAAGAGTAACATAGCTGTATACTGCTTCGAATCAATGTTTTCTCTCGGTTTTAGCCTGTTTTCTTGGTTTAATCCTGTTTTGGGATAAAGCGGGTTTAAGTGTTGTCTAAACACTCTAAATTGATCGTGAACTCTTACAGTTAGTCAATTGCATTGGATTGTCAAATACTCTGATCCTAAAAACAGTAACAAAGCTGTTTACTGCTTCGAATCAATGTTTGGTTTTAGCCTGTTTCGGGACAAAATGGGTAAAAGTGGTGTCTAAACACTCCAAATTCAATCCGAACTCTTATAATTGGTCAAATGCATTGGATTGTTACATATTCTGATACTAGAAACAGTAACAAAGCTGTTTACTGCTTCGAATCAATGTTTTATCGGTTTTAGCCTATTTCGGGACAAAATGAGTAAAAGCGGTGTCTAAACACTCCAAATTCAACCCGAACTCGTATAATTAGTCAAATGCATTGGATTGTTACATATTTTGACCCTAGAAAGAGTAACATAGCTCTGTACTGCTTCGAATCAATGTGTTCTTGCGGTTTTAGCCTGTTTTCTCGGTTTAAGCATGTTTTGGGATAAAACGGGTTCAAGTGTTGTCTAAACACTCCAAATTCATCCCGAAATCTTGCAATTAGTTAAATGCATTGGATCGTCCCACATTCTGACCCTAGAAACAGTAACAAAGCTGTTTACTGCTTCAAATCAATGTTTTCTCGGTTTTAGCCTGTTTCGGGACAAAATGGGTAGAAGTGGTGTCTAAACACTCCAAATTCAACCCGAACTCTTATAATTAGTCAAATTTATTGGATTGTTACATATTTTGACCATAGAAAGAGTTACATAGCTGTTTACGGCTTCGAATCATTGTTTTCTCTCGGTTTTAGTCTGTTTTCTCGGTTTAAGCCTGTTTTGGGATAAAACGTGTTTAAGTGTTTTCTAAACACTCCAAATTTATCCCGAACTCTTACAATTAGTCAAATGCATTAAATTGTCACACATTCTGACCCTAGAAACAGTAACAAAGCTGATTACTGCTTCGAATCAATGTTTTATCGGTTTTAGCCTGTTTCGGGACAAAATGGGTAAAAGCGGTGTCTAAACACTCCAAATTCAACCCGAACTCGTATAATTAGTCAAATGCATTGGATTGTTACATATTTTGACCCTAGATAGAGTAACATAGCTGTGTACTGCATCGAATCAATGTTTTCTCAGGGTTTTAGCCTGTTTTCTTGGTTTAATGCTGTTTTGGGATAAAACGGGTTTAAGTGTTGTCTAAACACTCTAAATTGATCCTGAACTCTTACAATTAGTCAAATATACTAAATTGTCACACATTATGACGCTAGAAACAGTAACAAAGCTGTTTACTGCTTCGAATCAATGTTTTCTCGGTTTTAGCCTGTTTCGGGACAAAATGGGTAAAAGTGGTGTCTAAACACTCCAAATTCAACCCGAACTCGTATAATTAGTCAAATGCATTGGATTGTTACATATTTTGACCCTAGAAAGAGTAACATAGCTCTGTACTGCTTCGAATCAATGTTTTCTTGCGGTTTTAGCCTGTTTTCTCGGTTTAAGCATGTTTTGTGATAAAACGGGTTCAAGTGTTGTCTAAACACTCCAAATTCATCCCGAAATCTTGCAATTAGTTAAATGCATTGGATCGTCCCACATTCTGACCCTAGAAACAGTAACAAAGCTGTTTACTGCTTCAAATCAATGTTTTCTCGGTTTTAGCCTGTTTCGGGACAAAATGGGTAAAAGTGGTGTCTAAACACTCCAAATTCAACCCGAACTCTTATAATTAGTCAAATTTATTGGATTGTTACATATTTTGACCATAGAAAGAGTTACATAGCTGTTTACGGCTTCGAATCATTGTTTTCTCTCGGTTTTAGTCTGTTTTCTCGGTTTAAGCCTGTTTTGGGATAAAACGTGTTTAAGTGTTTTCTAAACACTCCAAATTTATCCCGAACTCTTACAATTAGTCAAATGCATTAAATTGTCACACATTCTGACCTTAGAAACAGTAACAAAGCTGTTTACTGCTTCGAATCAATGTTTTATCGGTTTTAGCCTGTTTCGGGACAAAATGGGTAAAAGCGGTGTCTAAACACTCCAAATTCAACCCGAACTCGTATAATTAGTCAAATGCATTGGATAGTTACATATTTTGACCCTAGAAAGAGTAACAAAGCTGTGTACTGCTTCGAATCAATGTTTTCTCTCGGTTTTAGCCTGTTTTTTTGGTTTAATCCTGTTTTGGGATAAAACGGGTTTAAGTGTTGTCTAAACACTCTAAATTGATCCTGAACTCTTACAATTAGTCAAATATATTAAATTGTCACACATTCTGACGCTAGAAACAGTAACAAAGCTGTTTACTGCTTCGAATCAATGTTTTCTCGGTTTTAGCCTGTTTCGGGACAAAATGGGTAAAAGTGGTGGCTAAACACTCCAAATTCAACCCGAACTCTTATAATTAGTCAAACGCATTGGATTGTTACATATTTTGACCCTAGAAAGAGTAACATAGCTGTATACTGCTTCGAATCAATGTTTTCTCTCGGTTTTAGCCTGTTTTCTTGGTTTAATCCTGTTTTGGGATAAAGCGGGTTTAAGTGTTGTCTAAACACTCTAAATTGATCGTGAACTCTTACAATTAGTCAAATGCATTAAATTGTCACACATTCTGACCCTAGAAACAGTAACAAAGCTGATTACTGCTTCGAATCAATGTTTTATCGGTTTTAGCCTGTTTCGGGACAAAATGGGTAAAAGCGGTGTCTAAACACTCCAAATTCAACCCGAACTCGTATAATTAGTCAAATGCATTGGATTGTTACATATTTTGACCCTAGAAAGAGTAACATAGCTGTGTACTGCATCGAATCAATGTTTTCTCTGGGTTTTAGCCTGTTTTCTTGGTTTAATGCTGTTTTGGGATAAAACGGGTTTAAGTGTTGTCTAAACACTCTAAATTGATCCTGAACTCTTACAATTAGTCAAATATACTAAATTGTCACACATTATGACGCTAGAAACAGTAACAAAGCTGTTTACTGCTTCGAATCAATGTTTTCTCGGTTTTAGCCTGTTTCGGGACAAAATGGGTAAAAGTGGTGTCTAAACACTCCAAATTCAACCCGAACTCGTATAATTAGTCAAATGCATTGGATTGTTACATATTTTGACCCTAGAAAGAGTAACATAGCTCTGTACTGCTTCGAATCAATGTTTTCTTGCGGTTTTAGCCTGTTTTCTCGGTTTAAGCATGTTTTGTGATAAAACGGGTTCAAGTGTTGTCTAAACACTCCAAATTCATCCCGAAATCTTGCAATTAGTTAAATGCATTGGATCGTCCCACATTCTGACCCTAGAAACAGTAACAAAGCTGTTTACTGCTTCAAATCAATGTTTTCTCGGTTTTAGCCTGTTTCGGGACAAAATGGGTAAAAGTGGTGTCTAAACACTCCAAATTCAACCCGAACTCTTATAATTAGTCAAATTTATTGGATTGTTACATATTTTGACCATAGAAAGAGTTACATAGCTGTTTACGGCTTCGAATCATTGTTTTCTCTCGGTTTTAGTCTGTTTTCTCGGTTTAAGCCTGTTTTGGGATAAAACGTGTTTAAGTGTTTTCTAAACACTCCAAATTTATCCCGAACTCTTACAATTAGTCAAATGCATTAAATTGTCACACATTCTGACCTTAGAAACAGTAACAAAGCTGTTTACTGCTTCGAATCAATGTTTTATCGGTTTTAGCCTGTTTCGGGACAAAATGGGTAAAAGCGGTGTCTAAACACTCCAAATTCAACCCGAACTCGTATAATTAGTCAAATGCATTGGATAGTTACATATTTTGACCCTAGAAAGAGTAACAAAGCTGTGTACTGCTTCGAATCAATGTTTTCTCTCGGTTTTAGCCTGTTTTTTTGGTTTAATCCTGTTTTGGGATAAAACGGGTTTAAGTGTTGTCTAAACACTCTAAATTGATCCTGAACTCTTACAATTAGTCAAATATATTAAATTGTCACACATTCTGACGCTAGAAACAGTAACAAAGCTGTTTACTGCTTCGAATCAATGTTTTCTCGGTTTTAGCCTGTTTCGGGACAAAATGGGTAAAAGTGGTGGCTAAACACTCCAAATTCAACCCGAACTCTTATAATTAGTCAAACGCATTGGATTGTTACATATTTTGACCCTAGAAAGAGTAACATAGCTGTATACTGCTTCGAATCAATGTTTTCTCTCGGTTTTAGCCTGTTTTCTTGGTTTAATCCTGTTTTGGGATAAAGCGGGTTTAAGTGTTGTCTAAACACTCTAAATTGATCGTGAACTCTTACAATTAGTCAATTGCATTGGATTGTCAAATACTCTGATCCTAAAAACAGTAACAAAGCTGTTTACTGCTTCGAATCAATGTTTGGTTTTAGCCTGTTTCGGGACAAAATGGGTAAAAGTGGTGTCTAAACACTCCAAATTCAATCCGAACTCTTATAATTGGTCAAATGCATTGGATTGTTACATATTCTGATACTAGAAACAGTAACAAAGCTGTTTACTGCTTCGAATCAATGTTTTATCGGTTTTAGCCTATTTCGGGACAAAATGAGTAAAAGCGGTGTCTAAACACTCCAAATTCAACCCGAACTCGTATAATTAGTCAAATGCATTGGATTGTTACATATTTTGACCCTAGAAAGAGTAACATAGCTCTGTACTGCTTCGAATCAATGTGTTCTTGCGGTTTTAGCCTGTTTTCTCGGTTTAAGCATGTTTTGGGATAAAACGGGTTCAAGTGTTGTCTAAACACTCCAAATTCATCCCGAAATCTTGCAATTAGTTAAATGCATTGGATCGTCCCACATTCTGACCCTAGAAACAGTAACAAAGCTGTTTACTGCTTCAAATCAATGTTTTCTCGGTTTTAGCCTGTTTCGGGACAAAATGGGTAGAAGTGGTGTCTAAACACTCCAAATTCAACCCGAACTCTTATAATTAGTCAAATTTATTGGATTGTTACATATTTTGACCATAGAAAGAGTTACATAGCTGTTTACGGCTTCGAATCATTGTTTTCTCTCGGTTTTAGTCTGTTTTCTCGGTTTAAGCCTGTTTTGGGATAAAACGTGTTTAAGTGTTTTCTAAACACTCCAAATTTATCCCGAACTCTTACAATTAGTCAAATGCATTAAATTGTCACACATTCTGACTTTAGAAACAGTAACAAAGCTGTTTACTGCTTCGAATCAATGTTTTATCGGTTTTAGCCTGTTTCGGGACAAAATGGGTAAAAGCGGTGTCTAAACACTCCAAATTCAACCCGAACTCGTATAATTAGTCAAATGCATTGGATTGTTACATATTTTGACCTTAGAAAGAGTAACAAAGCTGTGTACTGCTTCGAATCAATGTTTTCTCTCGGTTTTCGCCTGTTTTTTTGGTTTAATCCTGTTTTGGGATAAAACGGGTTTAAGTGTTGTCTAAACACTCTAAATTGATCCTGAACTCTTACAATTAGTCAAATATATTAAATTGTCACACATTCTGACGCTAGAAACAGTAACAAAGCTGTTTACTGCTTCGAATCAATGTTTTCTCGGTTTTAGCCTGTTTCGGGACAAAATGGGTAAAAGTGGTGGCTAAACACTCCAAATTCAACCCGAACTCTTATAATTAGTCAAACGCATTGGATTGTTACATATTTTGACCCTAGAAAGAGTAACATAGCTGTATACTGCTTCGAATCAATGTTTTCTCTCGGTTTTAGCCTGTTTTCTTGGTTTAATCCTGTTTTGGGATAAAGCGGGTTTAAGTGTTGTCTAAACACTCTAAATTGATCGTGAACTCTTACAATTAGTCAATTGCATTGGATTGTCAAATACTCTGATCCTAAAAACAGTAACAAAGCTGTTTACTGCTTCGAATCAATGTTTGGTTTTAGCCTGTTTCGGGACAAAATGGGTAAAAGTGGTGTCTAAACACTCCAAATTCAATCCGAACTCTTATAATTGGTCAAATGCATTGGATTGTTACATATTCTGATACTAGAAACAGTAACAAAGCTGTTTACTGCTTCGAATCAATGTTTTATCGGTTTTAGCCTATTTCGGGACAAAATGAGTAAAAGCGGTGTCTAAACACTCCAAATTCAACCCGAACTCGTATAATTAGTCAAATGCATTGGATTGTTACATATTTTGACCCTAGAAAGAGTAACATAGCTCTGTACTGCTTCGAATCAATGTGTTCTTGCGGTTTTAGCCTGTTTTCTCGGTTTAAGCATGTTTTGGGATAAAACGGGTTCAAGTGTTGTCTAAACACTCCAAATTCATCCCGAAATCTTGCAATTAGTTAAATGCATTGGATCGTCCCACATTCTGACCCTAGAAACAGTAACAAAGCTGTTTACTGCTTCAAATCAATGTTTTCTCGGTTTTAGCCTGTTTCGGGACAAAATGGGTAGAAGTGGTGTCTAAACACTCCAAATTCAACCCGAACTCTTATAATTAGTCAAATTTATTGGATTGTTACATATTTTGACCATAGAAAGAGTTACATAGCTGTTTACGGCTTCGAATCATTGTTTTCTCTCGGTTTTAGTCTGTTTTCTCGGTTTAAGCCTGTTTTGGGATAAAACGTGTTTAAGTGTTTTCTAAACACTCCAAATTTATCCCGAACTCTTACAATTAGTCAAATGCATTAAATTGTCACACATTCTGACTTTAGAAACAGTAACAAAGCTGTTTACTGCTTCGAATCAATGTTTTATCGGTTTTAGCCTGTTTCGGGACAAAATGGGTAAAAGCGGTGTCTAAACACTCCAAATTCAACCCGAACTCGTATAATTAGTCAAATGCATTGGATTGTTACATATTTTGACCTTAGAAAGAGTAACAAAGCTGTGTACTGCTTCGAATCAATGTTTTCTCTCGGTTTTCGCCTGTTTTTTTGGTTTAATCCTGTTTTGGGATAAAACGGGTTTAAGTGTTGTCTAAACACTCTAAATTGATCCTGAACTCTTACAATTAGTCAAATATATTAAATTGTCACACATTCTGACGCTAGAAACAGTAACAAAGCTGTTTACTGCTTCGAATCAATGTTTTCTCGGTTTTAGCCTGTTTCGGGACAAAATGGGTAAAAGTGGTGGCTAAACACTCCAAATTCAACCGAACTCTTATAATTAGTCAAACGCATTGGATTGTTACATATTTTGACCCTAGAAAGAGTAACATAGCTGTATACTGCTTCGAATCAATGTTTTCTCTCGGTTTTAGCCTGTTTTCTTGGTTTAATCCTGTTTTGGGATAAAACGGGTTTAAGTGTTGTCTAAACACTCTAAATTGA
Organism: Camelina sativa; assembly: GCF_030686135.1. Lineage (NCBI taxonomy): Eukaryota > Viridiplantae > Streptophyta > Magnoliopsida > Brassicales > Brassicaceae > Camelina > Camelina sativa. The sequence continues at coordinate 19,637,628 of NC_141893.1, forward strand.
TCGTGAACTCTTACAGTTAGTCAAATGCATTGGATTGTCACATACTCTGATCCTAAAAACAGTAACAAAGCTGTTTACTGCTTCGAATCAATGTTCGGTTTTAGCCTGTTTCGGGACAAAATGGGTAAAAGTGGTGTCTAAACACTCCAAATTCAACCCGAACTCTTATAATTGGTCAAATGCATTGGATTGTTACATATTCTGATACTAGAAACAGTAACAAAGCTGTTTACTGCTTCGAATCAATGTTTTATCGGTTTTAGCCTATTTCGGGACAAAATGAGTAAAAGCGGTGTCTAAACACTCCAAATTCAACCCGAACTCGTATAATTAGTCAAATGCATTGGATTGTTACATATTTTGATCTTAGAAAGAGTTACATAGCTGTTTACGACATCGAATCATTGTTTTCTCTTGGTTTTAGTCTCTTTTCTCGGTTTAAGCCTGTTTTGGGATAAAACGTGTTTAAGTGTTTTCTAAACACTCCAAATTTATCCCGTAATCTTACAGTTAGTCAAATGCATTTAATTATCACACATTCTGACCCTAGAAACAGTAAAAAAGCTGTTTACTGCTTTGAATCAATGTTTTATCGGTTTTAGCCTGTTTCGGGACAAAATGGGTAAAAGAGGTGTCTAAACACTCCAAATTCAACCCGAACTCGTATAATTAGGCAAATGCATTGGATTGTTACATATGTTGACCCTAGAAAGAGTAACATAGTTGTGTACTGCTTCGAATCAATGTTTTCTCTCGGTTTTAGCCTGTTTTCTCGGTTTAAGCATGTTTTGGGATAAAACGGGTTCAAGTGTTTTCTAAACACTCCAAATTCATCCCGAAATCTTGCAATTAGTTAAATGCATTGGATCGTCCCACATTCTGACCCTAGAAACAGTAACAAAGCTGTTTACTGCTTCAAATCAATGTTTTCTCGATTTTAGCCTGTTTCGGGACAAAATGGGTAGAAGTGGTGTGTAAACACTCCAAATTCAACCCGAACTCTTATAATTAGTCAAATGCATTGGATTGTTACATATTATGACCTTAGAAAGAGTTACATAGCTGTTTACGGCTTCAAATCAATGTTTTCTCTCGGTTTTAGTCTTTTTTCTCGGTTTAAGCCTTTTTTGGGATAAAACGTGTTTAAGTGTTTTCTAAACACTCCAAATTTATCCCAAACTCTTACAATTAGTCAAATGCATTAAATTGTCACACATTCTGACCCTAGAAACAGTAACAAAGCTGTTTACTGCTTCGAATCAATGTTTTATCTGTTTTAGCCTGTTTCGGGACAAAATGGGTAAAAGCGGTGTCTAAACACTCCAAATTCATCCCGAACTCTTACAATTAGTCAAATGCATTGGATTGTTACATATTTTCACCCTAGAAAGAGTAACGTAGCTGTGTACTGCTTCGAATCAATGTTTTCTCGTGGTTTTAGCCTTTTTTCTTTGTTTAAGCCTGTTTTGGGATAAAACGGGTTCAAGTGTTGTCTAAACACTCCAAATTCATCCCGAACTCTTGTAATTAGTTAAATGCATTGGATGTCCCACATTCTGACCCTAGAAACAGTAACAAAGCTGTTTACTGCTTCGAATCAATGTTTTCTCAGTTTTAGCCTGTTTCGGGACAAAATGGGTAAAAGTGGTGTCCAAACACTCCAAATTCAACCTGAACTTTTATAATTAGTCAAACGCATTGGATTGTTATATATTTTGACCCTAGAAAGAGTTACATAGCTGTTTACTGCTTCGAATCAATGTTTTCTCTCGGTTTTAGCCTGTTTTCTCGGTTTAAGCCTGTTTTGGGATAAAACGGATTTAAGTGTTGTCTAAACACTCCAAATTCATCCCGAACTCTTACAATTAGTCAAATGCATTGGATTGTCACATATTCTGATCCTAAAAACAGTAACAAAGCTGTTTACTGCTTCGAATCGATGTTTTCTCGGTTTTAGCCTGTTTCAGGACAAAATGGGTAAAAGTGGTGGCTAAACACTCCAAATTCAACCCGAACTCTTATAATTAGTCAAACGCATTGGATTGTTACATATTTTGACCCTAGAAAGAGTAACATAGCTGTGTACTGCTTCGAATCAATGTTTTCTCTCGGCTTTAGCCTGTTTTCTTGGTTTAATCCTGTTTTGGGATAAAACGGGTTTAAGTGTTGTCTAAACACTCTAAATTGATCGTGAAGTCTTACAATTAGTCAAATATATTAAGTTGTCACACATCGAATCATTGTTTTCTCTCGGTTTTAGTCTGTTTTCTCGGTTTAAGCCTGTTTTGAGATCAAACATGTTTAAGTGTTGTCTAAACAATCCAAATTCATCCCGAACTCTTACAATTAGTCAAATGCATTTAATTATCACACATTCTGATCCTAGAAACAGTAACAAAGTTGTTTACTGCTTCGAATCAATGTTTGCACGGTTTTAGCCTGTTTCGGGACAAAATGGGTAAAACTGGTGTCTAAACACTCCAAATTCAACCCGAACTCGTATAATTAGTCAAATGCATTGGATTGTTACATATTTTTACCCTAGAAAGAGTAACATAGCTCTGTACTGCTTCGAATCAATGTTTTCTCGCGGTTTTAGCCTTTTTTTCTTTGTTTAAGCCTGTTTTTGGATAAAACGGGTTCAAGTGTTGTCTAAACACTCCAAATTCATCCCGAACTCTTGCAATTAGTTAAATGCATTGGATGTCCCACATTCTGACCCTAGAAACAGTAACAAAGCTGTTTACTGCTTCGAATCAATGTGTTCTCTTGGTTTTAGCCTGTTTTCTCGGTTTAAGCATGTTTTGGGATAAAACGGGTTCAAGTGTTGTCTAAACACTCCAAATTCATCCCGAAATCTTGCAATTAGTTAAATGCATTGGATGTCCCACATTCTGACCCTAGAAACAGTAACAAAGCTGTTTACTGCTTCGAATCGATGTTTTCTTGGGTTGAGCCTGTTTCGGGACAAAACGGGTAAAAGTGGTGTCTAAACACTCCAAATTCATCCCGAACTCTTACAATTAGTCAAATGCATTGGATTGTTACATATTTTGACCCTAGAAAGAGTTACATAGCTGTTTACTGCTTCGAATCAATGTTTTCTCTCGGTTTTAGCCTGTTTTCTCAGTTTAAGCTTGTTTTGGGATAAAACGGGTTTAAGTGTTGTCTAAACACTCCAAATTCATCCCGAACTCTTACAATTAGTCAAATGCATTGGATTGTCACATATTCTGATCCTAAAAACAGTAACAAAGCTGTTTACTGCTTCGAATCGATGTTTTCTCGGTTTTAGCCTGTTTCGGGACAAAATGGGTAAAAGTGGTGGCTAAACACTTTAAATTCAACCCGAACTCTTATAATTAGTCAAACGCATTGGATTGTTACATATTTTGACCCTAGAAAGAGTAACATAGCTGTGTACTGCTTCGAATCAATGTTTTCTCTCGGTTTTAGCCTGTTTTCTTGGTTTAATCCTGTTTTGGGATAAAACGGGTTTAAGTGTTGTCTAAACACTCTAAATTGATCGTGAACTCTTACAATTAGTCAAATATATTAAATTGTCACACATCGAATCATTGTTTTCTCTCGGTTTTAGTCTGTTTTCTCGGTTTAAGCCTGTTTTGAGATCAAACATGTTTAAGTGTTGTCTAAACACTCCAAATTCATCCCAAACTCTTACAATTAGTCAAATGCATTTAATTATCACACATTCTGACCCTAGAAACAGTAACAAAGCTGTTTACTGCTTCGAATCAATGTTTGCTCGGTTTTAGCCTGTTTCGAGACAAAATGGGTAAAACTGGTGTCTAAACACTCCAAATTTAACCCGAACTCGTATAATTAGTCAAATGCATTGGATTGTTACATATTTTTACCCTAGAAAGAGTAACATAGCTCTGTACTGCTTCAAATCAATTTTTTCTCGCGGTTTTAGCCTTTTTTCTTTGTTTAAGCCTGTTTTTGGATCAAACGGGTTCAAGTGTTGTCTAAACACTCCAAATTCATCCCGAACTCTTGCAATTAGTTAAATGCATTGGATGTCCCACATTCTGACCCTAGAAACAGTAACAAAGCTTTTTACTGCTTCGAATCAATGTTTTCTCTTGGTTTTAGCCTGTTTTCTCGGTTTAAGCATGTTTTGGGATAAAACGAGTTCAAGTGTTGTCTAAACACTCCAAATTCATCCCGAAATCTTGCAATTAGTTAAATGCATTGGATGTCCCACATTCTGACCCTAGAAACAGTAACAAAGCTGTTTACTGCTTCGAATCAATGTTTTCTCGGTTTTAGCCTGTTTCGGGACAAAATGGGTAAAAGTGGTGTTCAAACACTCCAAATTCAACCTGAACTTTTATAATTAGTCAAACGCATTGGATTGTTACATATTTTGACCCTAGAAAGAGTTACATAGCTGTTTACTGCTTCGAATCAATGTTTTCTCTCGGTTTTAGCCTGTTTTCTCAGTTTAAGCTTGTTTTGGGATAAAACGGGTTTAAGTGTTGTCTAAACACTCCAAATTCATCCCGAACTCTTACAATTAGTCAAATGCATTGGATTGTCACATATTCTGATCCTAAAAACAGTAACAAAGCTGTTTACTGCTTCGAATCGATGTTTTCTTGGTTTGAGCCTGTTTCGGGACAAAACGGGTAAAAGTAGTGTCTAAACACTCCGAATTCATCCCGAACTCTTATAATTAGTCAAATGCATTGGATTGTTACATATTTTTACCCAAGAAAGAGTAACATAGCTGTGTACTGCTTCGAATCAATGTTTTCTCGTGGTTTTAGCCTTTTTTCTTTATTTAAGCCTGTTTTGGGATAAAACGGGTTCAAGTGTTGTCTAAACATTCCAAATTCATCCCGAACTCTTGTAATTAGTTAAATGCAATGGATGTCCCACATTCTGACCCTAGAAACAGTAACAAAGCTGTTTACTGCTTCGAATCAATGTTTTCTCGGTTTTAGCCTGTTTCTGGACAAAATGGGTAAAAGTGGTGTCCAAACACTCCAAATTCAACCTGAACTTTTATAATTAGTCAAACGCATTGGATTGTTATATATTTTGACCCTAGAAAGAGTTACATATCTGTTTATTGCTTCGAATCAATGTTTTCTCTCGGTTTTAGCCTGTTTTCTCGGTTTAAGCCTGTTTTGGGATAAAACGGGTTTAAGTGTTGTCTAAACACTCCAGATTCATCCCGAACTCTTACAATTAGTCATTTGCATTGGATTGTCATATATTCTGATCCTAAAAACAGTAACAAAGCTGTTTACTGCTTCGAATCGATGTTTTCTCGGTTTTAGCCTGTTTCGGGACAAAATGGGTAAAAGTGGTGGCTAAACACTCCAAATTCAACCCGAAATCTTATAATTAGTCAAACGCATTGGATTGTTACATATTTTGACCCTAGAAAGAGTAACATAGCTGTGTACTGCTTCGAATCAATGTTTTCTCTCGGTTTTAGCCTGTTTTCTTGGTTTAATCCTGTTTTGGGATAAAACGGGTTTAAGTGTTGTCTAAACACTCTAAATTGATCGTGAACTCTTACGATTACTCAAATATATTAAATTGTCACACATCGAATCATTGTTTTCTCTCGGTTTTAGTCTGTTTTCTCGGTTTAAGCCTGTTTTGATATCAAACATGTTTAAGTGTTGTCTAAACACTCCAAATTCATCCCGAACTCTTACAATTAGTCAAATGCATTTAATTATCACACATTCTGACCCTAGAAACAGTAACAAAGCTGTTTACTGCTTCGAATCAATGTTTGCTCGGTTTTAGCCTGTTTCGGGACAAAATGGGTAAAACTGGTGTCTAAACACTCCAAATTCAACCCGAACTCGTATAATTAGTCAAATGCATTGGACTGTTACATATTTTTACCCTAGAAAGAGTAACATAGCTCTGTACTGCTTCGAATCAATGTTTTCTCACGGTTTTAGCCTTTTTTTCTTTGTTTAAGCCTGTTTTGGGATAAAACGGGTTCAAGTGTTGTCTAAACACTCCAAATTCATCCCGAACTCTTGCAATTAGTTAAATGCATTGGATGTCCCACATTCTGACCCTAGAAACAGTAACAAAGCTGTTTACTGCTTCGAATCAATGTTTTCTCTTGGTTTTAGCCTGTTTTCTCGGTTTAAGCATGTTTTGGGATAAAACGGGTTCAAGTGTTGTCTAAACACTCCAAATTCATCCCGAAATCTTGCAATTAGTTAAATGCATTGGATGTCCCACATTCTGACCCTAGAAACAGTAACAAAGCTGTTTACTGCTTCGAATCAATGTTTTCTCGGTTTTAGCCTGTTTCGGGACAAAATGGGTAAAAGTGGTGTCCAAACACTCCAAATTCAACCTGAACTTTTATAATTAGTCAAACGCATTGGATTGTTACATATTTTGACCCTAGAAAGAGTTACATAGCTGTTTACTGCTTCGAATCAATGTTTTCTCTCGGTTTTAGCCTGTTTTTCTCAGTTTAAGCTTGTTTTGGGATAAAACGGGTTTAAGTGTTGTCTAAACACTCCAAATTTATCCCGAACTCTTACAATTAGTCAAATGCATTGGATTGTCACATATTCTGATCCTAAAAACAGTAACAAAGCTGTTTACTGCTTCGAATCGATGTTTTCTTGGTTTGAGCCTATTTCGTGACAAAACGGGTAAAAGTGGTGTCTAAACACTCCAAATTCATCCCGAACTCTTACAATTAGTCAAATGCATTGGATTGTTACATATTTTGACCCTAGAAAGAGTAACATAGCTGTGTACTGCTTCGAATCAATGTTTTCTCGTGGTTTTAGCCTTTTTTCTTTGTTTAAGCCTGTTTTGGGATAAAATGGGTTCAAGTGTCGTCTAAACACTCCAAATTCATCCCGAACTCTTGTAATTAGTTAAATGCATTGGATGTCCCACATTCTGACCCTAGAAACAGTAACAAAGCTGTTTACTGCTTCGAATCAATGTTTTCTCGGTTTTAGCCTGTTTCGGGACAAAATGGGTAAAAGTGGTGTCCAAACACTCCAAATTCAACCTGAACTTTTATAATTAGTCAAACGCATTGGATTGTTACATATTTTGACCCTAGAAAGAGTTACATAGCTGTTTACTGCTTCGAATCAATGTTTTCTCTCGGTTTTAGCCTGTTTTCTCGGTTTAAGCCTGTTTTGGGATAAAACGGGTTTAAGTGTTGTCTAAACACTCCAAATTCATCCCGAACTCTTACAATTAGTCAAATATATTAAATTGTCACACATCGAATCATTGTTTTATCTCGGTTTTAGTCTGTTTTCTCGGTTTAAGCCTGTTTTGAGATCAAACATGTTTAAGTGTTGTCTAAACACTCCAAATTCATCCCGAACTCTTACAATTAGTCAAATGCATTTAATTATCACACATTCTGACCCTAGAAACAGTAACAAAGCTGTTTACTGCTTCGAATCAATGTTTGCTCGGTTTTAGCCTATTTCGGGACAAAATGGGTAAAACTGGTGTCTAAACACTCCAAATTCAACCCGAACTCGTATAATTAGTCAAATGCATTGGATTGTTACATATTTTTACCCTAGAAAGAGTAACATAGCTCTGTACTGCTTCGAATCAATGTTTTCTCGCGGTTTTAGCCTTTTTTCTTTGTTTAAGCCTGTTTTGGGATAAAACGGGTTCAAGTGTTGTCTAAACACTCCAAATTCATCCCGAACTCTTGCAATTAGTTAAATGCATTGGATGTCCCACATTCTGACCTTAGAAACAGTAACAAAGCTGTTTACTGCTTCGAATCAATGTTTGCTCGGTTTTAGCCTGTTTCGGGACAAAATGGGTAAAACTGGTGTCTAAACACTCCAAATTCAACCCGAACTCGTATAATTAGTCAAATGCATTGGACTGTTACATATTTTTACCCTAGAAAGAGTAACATAGCTCTGTACTGCTTCGAATCAATGTTTTCTCGCGGTTTTAGCCTTTTTTCTTTGTTTAAGCCTGTTTTGGGATAAAACGGGTTCAAGTGTTGTCTAAACACTCCAAATTCATCCCGAACTCTTGCAATTAGTTAAATGCATTGGATGTCCCACATTCTGACCCTAGAAACAGTAACAAAGCTGTTTACTGCTTCGAATCAATGTTTTCTCTTGGTTTTAGCCTGTTTTCTCGGTTTAAGCATGTTTTGGGATAAAACGGGTTCAAGTGTTGTCTAAACACTCCAAATTCATCCCGAAATCTTGCAATTAGTTAAATGCATTGGATGTCCCACATTCTGACCCTAGAAACAGTAACAAAGCTGTTTACTGCTTCGAATCAATGTTTTCTCGGTTTTAGCCTGTTTCGGGACAAAATGGGTAAAAGTGGTGTCCAAACACTCCAAATTCAACCTGAACTTTTATAGTTAGTCTAACGCATTGGATTGTTACATATTTTGACCCTAGAAAGAGTTACATAGCTGTTTACTGCTTCGAATCATATTTTCTCTCGGTTTTAGCCTGTTTTTCTCAGTTTAAGTTTGTTTTGGGATAAAACGGGTTTAAGTGTTGTCTAAACACTCCAAATTTATCCCGAACTCTTACAATTAGTCAAATGCATTGGATTGTCACATATTCTGATCCTAAAAACAGTAACAAAGCTGTTTACTGCTTCGAATCGATGTTTTCTTGGTTTGAGCCTATTTCGGGACAAAACGGGTAAAAGTGGTGTCTAAACACTCCAAATTCATCCCGAACTCTTACAATTAGTCAAATGCATTGGATTGTTACATATTTTGACCCTAGAAAGAGTAACATAGCTGTGTACTGCTTCGAATCAATGTTTTCTCGTGGTTTTAGCCTTTTTTCTTTGTTTAAGCCTGTTTTGGGATAAAATGGGTTCAAGTGTCGTCTAAACACTCCAAATTCATCCCGA